>NW_020664420.1:56281616-56321565 GCF_002925995.2 Terrapene triunguis
TCTTTTACCTTTCTTTTCTTTAATTAAAAGCCTTTTTTTTTTTTATACCTTATTGATTTTTCCTTGTTTTTAGATCCAAGGGAGTTGGATCTGGATCCACCAGGAGTTGGTGGGAGAAAGGAGGGGGGATGGTTAATTTCTCCTTGTTTTAAGATCCAAGGGGTTTGGATCTGTGTTCACCAGGGAATTGGTGAAGAGTCTCTCAAGGCTACCCAGGGAAGGGAATTAGTGCTTGGTAGTGGTGGCCACCAGACCAGACCTAAGCTGTTAATTGAGCTTAGAGCTTCTCATGCAGCTTCCCCACATCTGTACCCTAAAGTTCAGAGTGGGGAAGGACCCTTGACATGGTGAGCAGCGGTGAGGGATTTTTTTAGGAACCAAAAGCCAGATTTTCCCCCCCCCTCCTTTGAGATGCTGGGGAAGCAGTGAAGGAGAGATACCCTGAAGGCAAACAGATAAGAGCTTCTAACAGAGGGCTTTTTGTTAGAAGGGAAGCTACAGCTGTGATCACTGGAGGGTCATTAACATTGCCAGGGCAAATCACAAAAACCTGTTTTACTTGTTATTTTTTTTCCTAAAGAGTCACATTACAGTAACCAAAGATTCCAAGCTGTTTCCCTCCTCCCCCCCTCAAATAGCTAAGGTAGACCAGGGGGAAAATGTTAGGCAAAGGGAAAAAAACTATGCAACAGGACCTAGAATTAGCCAAATTCCAGGATGAGGAGAATGAAAAGGAACATGACAGACAGATGGCCAGGGCTGAGGCTTCAACAAAAGAGCTAAGGAGGAAAGGGAAAAAGAAGAAAAAGCCAAAGAGGATGCTCACAAAAGAGCTATGGAGGAAAAACAAAGAGATGGATGAGAGGGGAAAAGAGAGGAAGCATGAACTGGAATTGGTAAGGGCTAGGCAGGATATACCAGCCAACCCTAACAACCCCTCTCTAGGTACCACTTCCCATCCCAGAAAACTCCCCACCTACAAGACAGGCGATGATACTGAGGCCTTCTTAGAAAATTTTGAAAGGGCCTGCCTTGGGTACAGCATCACTACAGACCAGTACATGGTAGAGCTGAGGCCGCAGCTCAGTGGACCCTTAGCAGAGGTGGAGGCTGAAATGCCTAAGGAACACATGAACAGTTATGAACTTTTTAAAAACAAGGCCAGAATCAGAATGGGGCTAACACCCGAGCATGCCCGTCGGCGGTTCAGAGCCCTAAGGTGGAAACCAGACATGTCATTTACCCGACATGCCTACCACATTGACAAAAATTGTGATGCCTGGGTATCAGGAGCAAATGTTAAATCTCTGGAAGATCTGTTTTTCCTAGTGAAAATGGGGCACTTCTTAGAGGGTGTGCCTGAGGAAATAGAAAGGTACATCCTAGATGGGAAACCCAAAACTATAACCGAAGCGGGGGAGATTGGAGCCAAATGGGTGGAGGTGACAGAAAAGAAAAAAACTAATAGCAGTTGGAGCGAATATCAGAAGGGGCAACCCGAACCAAAACCCTACCACCGGGGTCAACCCAAGGCCCCCCCTACATCCCAAGGGAAACCCCAGACGCCTTCTCACCCCACCACACCAGTCTCCACCAACCAACCTCGACCCAGTGATACCTTAGGAGGGCGATGTTTTAAATGTAATGAACTGGGACATATAAAGGCCCACTGCCCAAAAAACCCCAACCAATTACAGTTCATTACACCACAATCACACCAAAGCTCCCCAGGCCCAGATGCTTCTCAAATACCCTCGGAGCGAAGGGAAACCTTGAGAGTGGGCGGAAAGAAGGTTATCGCGTGGAGGGACACTGGGGCACAAGTGTCGACAATCCACCAATCCCTAGTGGACCCCAAACTCATCAACCCAGAGGCTCCGGTGACAATTCAGCCATGATACATAAATTCATAAATGAACACTCCAATGATTGGGACCTAGTGATGGTCTCTCTATATTTAGGGAGACAAAGGAGGACTTTGATTTACCTCCTGCACCTTCAGCTGTAGCTGAAACTAGCTCATTTGGGGACCTCCTGATGAGGACTATGGAAAGAATGAATTATAGCTGAGATATTCAGAGTGCAGGTCCTAATAGTCTCACCATTCAATGGCACTCTTTGGGTTCATGTCATCAACAAGTCTAGAGCATGCTCATCCTGGTTAGATTTTCAGACGGCAGATGTTACAAATCCAGCCACAAGATGGAAGATGCTAATGGATTATGTCCACTTGAGTGCCTGAACAATAGCTGACAGATGAGAACAAAAGAATCAGGTAAGAACCAGGTAACCAGGCCTGAAAGACTTAATGCCTCCTGCTCCTGTAATGTTAACTTCTCTTATGCCTAACCTAATATAAAGTAGTTTTCCAGCTCAGCAAAGGTGAGGAGGGTTGTCAGGTGTATTTTGCTCTTTTGTATAATCTCAAATTTTGCCAAATTGGCACAGAAAGTAAAAAATTACAATATTTCTCATTAATCTTTGTGCATTTTATGGAAAGTAACCTAAATTAGGCAATAGTTTCAGTTTTGGAGACTCTCCAATATACTTCTTCAGAGACATTGCTAATAAAGACGGTAAGAGAACAAAGAACTAGATACAAAAGACCAATGTAAAAATGTAGTTCCCAGAAGTTTGTACCTAGAAAACTAAATCTTTGTTAACAGCTGGAACAAGTGTTGTAGAAGGCAACATTTATTCCCAAAATATATTCAAAATTAAAATATATTCTTGCCCAAAAAGACTCACTTCTCTTCTGAGGAATGACTTGATAATTTTCTTTAAAAGTTACTTCTTCCTTTTGGGTTTCCTAGTTCATGTCGTGTGTGTCTGTCTGGGCCCTGATGCTGTAACCTGCTCCAAACTAGCAGGCCCTACCCTCACTTCAGCAGCTTGCAGAACTTACATATTATGGCCTGATCCTACAAACTCTTATTCACATGCTCAGCTGTAAGTCTGTGAACACTTCCATTGAAGCCTGTGGGGATGTTACGAGCTTAAGCACTTGCTTAAGTTTTCAGGATCAAATCAAGACTGTAAGCTGTTTGGGCAGGTACTGTCTTTTTTTTATTTCCCCATCTTGCACAGTGCAGAACACATTTTTATTTATTAGCCACCATCAATAAGTACTAATAAAAATGCTGTCCAGCAAATTTTTTTTTTTTGGTCTGTTCATTTAATAGGATTAACTTTACCAGGAGAGAAATAGTAGATTGTAAATCAGAATCATTTTGAATTTGGGCTAAGTAGCTTAGTTTCAAATTTTGTATTATCTGAGTGGAGATTTTTAGATTTAAAACTTGTTTTGATCTCCTAAACTGGCAGTGGTTGTAATATCAATGATTAAAACAGAAATTTTAAATCTGGCATCCAGTTCGTAGGAAACAGTTTTGCAAGTGTATAGATATATTTGCTGTTTACAAAGGTATTGAAAAATGCATTTGGCCAAGAAGGATACAAGAATGTACGACAACAACAGAGAGACTCTAATGGGTGCACAAGAGGATAAACAGAAATAATTTCTGGGTCAAAGGAAGGAAAGCACAGGAATTCAGCCAGTGGGGAGAATACTTCAGTATGATATTGCTTCATATTATAAGAAAAATACAGAGCCAAACAAAAGCAGTCACACCCACAAGAAAATCCTAAACAGTTCTACAGAAATAAACAGAAAAAGTAGGCTTTGTTAGCAGAAAAATCCACCATGTGAACTCATCACCTGGTGGCAATATTGAAATATTAACTTAGAACTTGTGTGTCTATGAAAAATGAAGCTCTACAAAATTTTAAATCACCTTTACAGCACCAGAAAATGAAACGTCTCGGTGAATCTAGGCTATGGCTTCTTCTCTCTCCTAGTTATCACATTATGCACTATGACATCTATACTGTACCTAATGTATTTCCAGGGGGGTTAAGCCTCAGTGCAGTCAACAACTGTGCTTGCTTATGTTCCCTTAGGTACAAATAACTGCCTTAAAACATTTCAAATGAAGGTCATTCACTTTGAGAATGAAACAATAGCAATGTGTACTTTCTTAATCTCCTGTATGAATTTCCTTTCATGCATTACATTTTCATCTCTCATTTCTTTTGTCTCATTTCATGTCTCCTATTATAGCAGTTTTAATATGCTTATTCACCAATATCTCACTGGAACTGCTTCAATTCACTTACTGTAGGTAATTAGCTTGGTGTCTGCATTATCTGTAGTTCAGCCTGTTTCATTTGCTGCAGAATCTTTTGCTGCTATTCTTCTGCTTAGTCTACAGTTAAAAAGAGAACCAGGACAAGATCTATGCCTGCTAAGTATTGTGGACCTTGACCTGTTTGTCATTTTAAGTAAATCTAGGCAACATTTTTTTATGCAAAAAACATTTCAGCAGAAAAATACAGATTTGGCAACACCAAAATTTTGCAAATTCATGTCAGTTTAACTGAATCATTTCAGTTAAAAAAAAATCCCCAAAATTCTAAGTTTGTCAACACTTTTGTAACAGAATGTTTCAATTACTCATAATTTCCAGTGTAGCAAAAAAATCCATTATTCCCCCAACTCTAACTTTAAGCATTTCATCGTTCTGTTTCACTCGTGGAAAAGGAAACTGTTGCAACCCTATGCTCAGACATGGCGTCTGGATGGCCAATTGTCGGTCAGTAGGTCACATTGGTGTCGTGTGCAACACATTGGTGTCGTGTGCACCGTCGTGGTGCCGTGTGCCTATTCTCGAACCTTCTGCCTGGTCAATTGTAGGTCACATTGGTACCATGTGCTACAATACCGGCGTGTCGTGTGCATAAACTTAGTGTGCCGGGTGCAGTACCTGTTGATGTAGAGGGCACCGGCTCGGAACCCGGTTGGTGTAGGAGCTGGGGACCAATCAAATGCTGGCACGAGTAAGGGTCTTCGAATAAAACTATGTCCCATGCTAAAATCAGTAGGAGTGTCCACGTATTAGCTGAAAGGCCTGATCACCCTTTCAGCCAGGATCTCCTCCGGATTTAGCCGTCTTGTGTCGTGTCGTTTCGGATTACATCTTGTCACCTCCCTGGTGTCTGTACTGCTGGTCAGCTGTGCCTGGAGTGTGGTATGTGCATTTTAATTTTTGTGAATATTCTGTTTGCTTGGCCTCTTCCTTTTTTCTCCTCCCTCACTTGGTACCAAATCTTGTGTATAGTGTATATAGGGGACAAATTGTTGTGTTAATTGCTGTTGTGGTCAGTTGCTGTATTTTATGGGATTCGATTAATGCATACACAGTTTATTCAGTTTTCTATGTTTGTTCTGGGTTTTTAGTGAACAGTTAATTATAAATCATTTGGTTCTTCGTTGTTGGATGTAAATAGACTGTTTCAAGTTACATATATGTTGTTCTGGTGATACTTTTGGTTAATGACTTGTTCCTATGTTAATTAGAGTCGTGTGAATATTTTTACTCTGATAGTACTGTTAGTTGGTAAAAGTACTCCTCCCCAGCCCAAGTTGTAATTCATTCCCCATTAATAAACAACCACCTGTTTTGAATTGCAATCTGTCTTCGTTTCAATTTTCCTCTTTCACTCGAATACTCATTCGAACCTGCATTGGTCTCGGACATGGCGTCACAAACAGGATCGAGTGAGGAGGAAAATTGCCACCTGTCACCTGCGCACTTTAATTGTCCGTGGTGAACTAAGGTCACTGACAAAACCCCCGATGATGAGTTTAATCATCTCCAGCATCATGTTTTATTCGAGCGGGGGCATTCTGAAGCAATTAGCTGGAATTGCATTATTGGAGTCGGTTATTCGAGCCAAACTTATACTGTTAGTCTGTCTGTCGGTGCTGCAGGCTGTCTTTTGACATGTCATATGGGTCTTCGGCTAACCCCCGCAGAGGCCAGTTATCGGCCGACCTGTACCAAGTCAGGGGAAGTCGGTGCTGGGACTGATTCAATACATTTGTGGAAGGATGCCCAAAAGATTTTAAAGGTGGCTAGAGGCACCTGTCCACTCACTATTAACCCCCCAAGGCTCCTAAGCGGGGGGCCCCGCACATGAGCTAGTAATTCAGCTCATTCGGGAATTAGAGGGCGGGAAAAAATCTAAGAAGCTTCGTCCCGACCAGTATAAATCAGAAGTTGTCGCCAGTGCCTATCACAAAATCCTAGGCCTGGCTCTAAATAAATTGACCATTGTGATGGGGGCTCTAACTTCCACCGCTCAAGAGATAATTGAAACCCCCAAGACTCCTAGTGTGGCCCAACCGTTTCCTGAGACCCCACCTCCCCCCCTACCAGATCTTAAAATCCCAGAATCCTCCCCTCCACCATACCCGTCAGCTCCCAGTTTATACCCAGCTCTACCATCGTCAGCCCCCGAAGTAATAGCTCCCAGTCCTGTTAAGGCTATGCCAGTGCAGTTAACACGCACTAAAGTGGACCAAACCGGGGCGCGAAATATTACTTTTGAGTGACGCACTCGTAGTAAGGCAGAAATGAAGGAGTTTATTAACGATACGGGGCAAGAGCCAAACGAGCCGGTATTCACCTGGCTAGGATGGCTCATCCTAGAATATGGCCAGGAATTAGTTGACCAGGAGGAAGCGATTCTTATGGCCCGGAGCGCTGCCTGGTCTAGGGGAACAGGCCGCGGATTACTTTTAATGGCTCCTCTCTGGCCAATCTCAGTACCAGCAGCCGCTTATCTACAGATACAGAATAGCCCAGCAGCGTTTCAGCTTCCTTCTAGCGGGATCTCTACCCCTCGTGATTTAATTTTTACCATTGCAGGGGCATCCCTCATCTGGTGGGATCCTGCACAAACCCCCTTAAATTTGACACTAGCACAGCAGCAACTTTGCCCGTTTCAGGCCTACTGTTATGTCACCGATCCAGCCGCCATCCCCATATGTGAGCAAGGGATAGACATGACACTTGACAGTAGCCCCTTAGGGGACACCAGAACGCTGCTATGGATGCGGGGGGTCACCTCTCTATTCCAGGCTATGGACCACTTAAAGTGGCCTACTCCCCGACCACCCGTAGTGGCTGCAGGCATAGTAACCCCCGGAACCAAGTCCAAGTATCCCGAACGTTCTTATATAGAACGAAAGACCTTTGGGTTTTTACTCAATAAAGGAGGGCTTAGCAAGGATACCGCTCGTAAATTAAGCCCCATACAACAGAGAGAGCTGGCTACAACCTTGGGGTGGGAGGACCGTTCAGAGGGCCCACACCCGGGAAACGGCACGAGACCGAGTGCGTAATGGCGGCCAACGCTCGGTCTAGTGACTTCAGGCTGTATTTTCCCTTAGTTACTCTTGGTAATCAGGAGGTCCAGTTTCTACTAGATACAGGTGCCCAAGTATCCATTATTCCTCCATCTATACCCCACAAGCGTACGGGTCGCATCATTTACGTCCAAGGGCTCAACAGCATTGAGCCCCGGCCCAAAGTTAAAGTTAAAGCTACCCTTCGGGGCATCCCCATTCAGTTTACCGCTCTTTTGGGAGATCAGGCTATTCTTGGGGTGGGTGAGCTAAAAGCTTTCAAATTGGCCCCAGTCATCACTTCCATCTTACCAGCTGCCTTAACTGCCAACCCCCATGAACCTCGTGCTAGTAACCCAACGCCGTGGAAATATCAACCCATCCCCACTCCTCCCCAGGGAAAGGCCTCCATTAGTCAACTTCTAACTCAGCTTGAAAACACTCAGCGTATCTGTCGTGTCACCACTAATCGATATTTGTCCAGTGCATGGGGCATCCCGAAGCCTCATAAGCCCAATGAGTATCGCATGGTTAATGATTACCGTTCGGCTAACCAACATATTGAGGCTATTGCATTCACAAGCCAGTGGGATCTACCTACAATTGAACGCGTCTTACTAAACCGACAGGCCAAGTGGGCATGTACCCTTGACCTTAAAGACATGTTTTACCAAATACCCCTTTATGATCCACAGGGACTTCTCAATTTTGCATATGAGGGTGCTCATTATCAGTGGCGGGTTTGTCCCCAGGGGTACCGAAATTCACCCGCCTGTGCCACTGAGGCTCTAAACCGAACCCTTCAAGCCGTCTTGCCCCAGCCTGGGGTCAAGATCGTCCATTACGTAGACGACATTCTCGTTTGCGGCCCCGATCCTGGCCCTGTTCAAACCGTCACTGATCAGGTCCTCCAGACCCTAGACAGTGACGGATGGGAGGTTAACAAGGCAAAGAGTGGTTTATCACCATCAACTTTATTTCAGTTTTTGGGATTTAACATTGAGGAGGGAGTCCTCCAACATTCCTTGTATCATTTATTACATCCTCAGTTTAAGGTGGGGATTCACCCTCCCCACCCTGAAAGCAGATTCAAAGGGTACTCGGAATTGTTAATTATCACTTGGCCTTCCTCCCAGCTAACTTGCTTAATGCACTCTCTATCATCCAGCAGTTTGCAAAAAGCAAAAGATTACTCTGGACTGAGGAGGCTGATCAGGCCATGAATGATTTAGCAGCATGGCTCCACTCTAGCCCGATTCTGTATCGGTGAGAGCCCCAAAAACCAATTCTCATCGTGTTATCAGTCATGGCTCACGGCGTAAGCACCACCATCACCCAAGAAAACCACCCAGTGTACCATAGTGCCCACACCTTTAATGGTCCGGAATATCGGTACGGATCAGTGGGACACATGCTTCTTGGAGTTAAACTAGCTGCCCCTTGGGCTAAATTGGCTCACGGCAAACTCCAAGGCCCTCACGTACAGCTCATTCCCTGGTTGTCGTTTACTCCAGCCCCACAGTTCCACGGTTCATCAGCCACTTGGGAAAAGTTAGTGTTTGTAGCACAGGAAGCCTTTGGTAAATGGGTATTATGTTCAAGTTCTATATCTGAGGAAGATCCCAGTCTAGCTGAGCTTAGTGTGTTTGACCCATGGATCATGTCTGACGGGGGCACGGCCCCCTCCCCCCGTGCTGGTATTCTATGTCAACGATGTGAAATGTTCCAAGCTGAACTTCTCCCAAGCCATGCTTCAGCCCAACTAGCTGAAGTTCAGGGAATATTTCTGGCTGCTTCCCACCTTGCTTGTGCCCATCCTCGTACCCGGGTTGTCCTTGGTATTGATTCTGCCTACGGGGTATCCATTCTTACTCACGAGGGACAACCACGAGCTCACGAGGACTTGTGGGAGCAAATTTTCACCCTCGTGTATAAGACTAAATTACCCTGGTTTGTTACCCATTGTCCCTCCCGCCGACCAGATAGCAATCCACTCCATACCACCCTCGACCAACGTCTCCGCACCTTTAAGGCCGAGATTCCTAGCAGTCCCGAGGTGTCTTCCGTTACCTTCCCTGACCCTCGGGATCCCTTTTTAATGTGGATGCATGAGGAATGGGGGCACTTACCTGGGCGAGCCCTCCACCAAATTTTCACAGCTCATGGGCGCCGCAAATCAGATATAACTCAACAACACTGCAATGAAGTTATAAGCGCTTGCCAGCAGTGTCAAGCGACCAGTCATACGTCCCGACCTGCTGTAGCCCATAGAGCTTTACAACCCCAATTTTTCAGACCTGGATGTCATTGGCAATTAGATTTAATTGGCCCTTTAGCCAGGGCTAAACTGTTCCAAAGGGGCTAGTGGTTGTGGATCTAGGCTCCCGTCAAGTCCACTGTTCACCGTTAAAACAGTCCACAGCTCCAGCTGTCAACAAGGTATTACTTCAAGTTTTTGCAGCCTGGGGTGTTCCCTCTGAAATCCAAACTGATGGAGCCCCCCCATTTACTAGTCATAGCTTTGAGGCCTTAGTTACCAAGTGGGGAGCCCAGCTCCATGTCCACCTCCCCTATCAACCCCATAGCAATGGTGTTGTGGAGCGTTGCATTGGGATTCTTAAGACACAACTCCGTGCTATTATTGGGAAACCAGATTACAAAGGCTGGCACCTGGCCCTCCCACAGGCCCTCATCACTTTAAATGCAGCTTATAGTCGGTGGCCACATATCGACCCGGAGCCACCCCCACCCTGGAAACCAGTCTTTGCCCCCCAGGAACCAGTATGGTTAAGTGCCCCAGTAGCGTCTGGGCACCCACAACCCCTTTCAGCTATTGTATCCAAGCCCGGTCATTTCCCCAATACATATCACGTTGTGTGCACTGGCCAGTCAGAAGCCCAGCTAGTCCATCATAACTGGCTCAGCCGGCGATCATAACAGGACCTGCCCTAGGGGCTTGTCCTATCTTTCTTTTTCTCGTTTCAGATTTATTTGCAACCACATCATCCACACCCAAACCCTCTGGTGAACTGGATTTTGACCTACGCCCGTCAGGAACTTCTGGCTGCCAATTCAGGCAATGTTTCTTCTATTCCCTCGAATCATTATTGTGTAGTATGCTCTAACCCCCTCTCCGCCCTCAGGGAGATCCCTTTTTTCCTTGATTTTATTCCTATCGAAAATGTGTCTCATGAGGAACCTGCCTCACGGTGTAATGAATGCAGTTGGCCCTGGGGACACTTGTTTACCTGTAATTCTTCTCAATCGGATCGATTTGAGACCCCCAGCACCTCTACTTCCGTGTATAACTCCATGTCTCCAGCCAGTCCCTGTTTTGTGTTTCTGGGTCCTCTCTCCGATCTTGGGGAAAATATCCCAACTGTTCCTATTTTTATATGCCTCCCCCACTTGTTAGTGGTGTGGTAAACAATATAATTGTAGTGATCAACACAATTGGCAGCGGTCAACTTCCCCTAATTGGTATTGCCAGGCATTTGAGTCTACCTTAGCCATTCTTAATCAGTCTAATGTCCCTGTTACTGTTTTCAATGCCACCTCATGGTTATCCTCTTTCAGCCACCTATTTCTACTAAGAGGCAAACAGTTGGCCTTAGGGCCATTGATTGGGCACATCGCTATTGGATTACAGTTGTACACGACCCCACAGCCATAAACAAAAGGAACTTGCTCCTTAAATGGGGCAATACTTCTGGCTTGTATTCTCCTTCAGGAATTTACTGGCTCTGTGGTTATGGTGTTGCCCACAGCCATCTCCATTTACCCAAGGGAATCTGTGCCCTCGGACAAGTTTTTATTAAAGGGGGAGGCATCTTCCACAGACCTCCCCCCGTGTTTGGTCCACAAAAGCGTGAACTTACATGGTAGACTCGTCTAAAATCTGCTACTGAAACCCTTTTTTGGGGTTATGTACAGTTTAATCCCCTTAGTTATGCCTTCACCCTCAATCAACTTCGCAGTCTTTCAATGAACTT
Source organism: Terrapene triunguis (assembly GCF_002925995.2). Lineage (NCBI taxonomy): Eukaryota > Metazoa > Chordata > Testudines > Emydidae > Terrapene > Terrapene triunguis. Next base: position 56,292,858 of record NW_020664420.1, read on the forward strand.
AGAAACGCTTACTAACCTTACAGCTCTTGGATTTCAACAGGTTGATGACTCTCTTACTGTGCTAGCTGAATACACTGAACAGAATTGCCTAATGATACAAACTTTGTTGCATCAGGACTTTTGTGAAGCCTTAGAGAATCTTGATTCTCACTTCAAAGGACAATGTTGCCTTCGTTTACATCCTGGATGGAACAACATCTCTGCCATCACCCAGCACTTATCATCTCTGGCTGTCCGCATCCGCGAGGAACGTCAATCGTGGGACTGGTGGCAAACTACTTTGTCAGGCTGGGGACTTGGACAATGGGCACGATCTTTCAAGTACTGGTTAATTGCTGCAGCAGTTGTTATTGTTCTCTTTTGTTTAAGTCTTGCATGTACCAAAGCTTTGGTGGCTAGAGCTGTATCTGCATTACCTATTCAAGTTACGTATTCCGCTTTCCAATTGGCTGACGATCAATCAGACACAAAGACCCCAGTCTAAATTTTACTCCTTCCCCAGGCTCGCCCCCCTTCCTGGGTGTGAGCTGTCCCTCTCGTAATGGACCGCCAATCGGCCACGGGGGCATGTCGCAACCCTATGCTCAGACATGGCATCTGGATGGCCAATTGTCAGTCAGTAGGCCACATTGGTGTCGTGTGCACCGTCGTGGTGCCGTGTGCCTATTCTTGAACCTTCTGCTTGGTCAATTGTAGGTCACATTGGTACCATGTGCTACAATACCGGCGTGTCGTGTGCATAAACTTAGTGTACCGGGTGCAGTACCTGTTGATGTAGAGGGCACCAGCTCGGAACCCGGTTGGTATAGGAGCTGGGGACCAATCAAATGCTGGCACGAGTAAGGGTCTTCGAATAAAACTATGTCCCATGCTAAAATCAGTAGGAGTGTACGCGTGTTAGCTGAAAGGCCTGATCACCCTTTCAGCCAGGGTCTCCTCCAGATTTAGCCAGCTCATGTCGTGTTGTTTTGGATTACATCTCGTCACGTCCCTGGTGTCTGTACTGCTGGTCAGCTGTGCCTGGAGTGTGGTATGTGCATTTTAATGTTTGTAAATATTCTGTTTGCTTGGCCTCCTTCCTTTTTTCTCCTCCCTCACTTGGTACCAAATCTCGTGTATAGTATATAGGGGACAAATTGTTGTATTAATTTGCTGTTGTGGTCAGTTGGTGTATTTTATGGGATTCGATTAATGCATACACAGTTTATTCAGTTTTGTATGTTTGTTCTGGGTTTTTAGTGAACAGTTAATTATAAATCATTTGGTTCTTCGTTGTTGGATGTAAATAGACTGTTTCAAGTTACATATATGTTGTTCTGGTGATACTTTTGGTTAATAACTTGTTCCTATGTTAATTAGAGTCGTGTGAATATTTTTACTCTGATAGTATTGTTAGTTGGTAAAAGTACTCCTCCCCAGCCCAAGTTGCAATTCATTCCCCATTAATAAACAACCACCTGTTTTGAATTGCAATCTGCCTTCATTTCAATTTTCCTCTTTCACTCGAATACTCATTCAAACCTGCATTGGTCTCGGACAGAAATAAACTTGGTGGCAGGTGCCCTATAAGAGTCATGAGCAAAGCAAATCAGAAAAATGTAGAAGGAGTTCAGATAGGCAAGTATACATCATACATGTGAGTAACAAAATATGCTGAACAGCAAAAAAAAAAAACCCTAAGCCTATTAATTTGGAACTAACCTGAGCTCAAACTCTCCTAACTCAAGAGCTTTCTAAGTCACAGTTTGAACTACATGAGCCCATAGGGAAACAATTATAGATTGTGACATTCTGTGTCTTCAGTCTATTAATTAGAGGTTGAATCTTTGCCTCTGATATCAGAGCTGCATGTTAGTACATATTTGTATGTCTGAATTTCTTGTTTTAGAGCTAATTAGTTGTAGATGGACCTGAACAAAATGGCTACATGAAGTAATCAATTCAATGCTGGTCTAAAAAAATCACCTCGTTTAAATTTATATCAATCAATACATAAAGCTTAATAAGGGCAGGTAAGTGATATAACAGGAGAAGTGGTAAAGAAAACACACCACTGTGTGGTGGGGGTATGACATAAACCTAATTAGAATTGAATAGGTTTGGGATGATTATCATAAGCAACCATTGAAAGACATTAGGAAGTCTCTTTTTCTCACATAGAATTCAGGTTTTAGTGTCCTGACATATTTCAATCCAAGCTGCATCTTTAATGCACCGATATAAAAATCTCTCAAATATTCAGCAACATTGACCACAGGTGAAGCTTTACTCCTGATGCCAAACTGGTGCAATTTTCCTAGTCCCTCTTGGTGCACAAAAGTTTTAGTCTTTTTTCCTTCGATTTTTCAGCAGTGACAACTAATTTAGCGGTTGAAAACTGCTTCTCCTATCTGTGGCCCAACTTCTTGGCCTAGCAGAAAAAATTGTGAACCTATACAAAATGTAAATGATTAGATTACTGGTTGATACCCTTTTTAGAATGCTTCTCCTTTCCTCTTCTCTACCCTAGGGTGAAGTTCTGTCACACCTTTATCGTGCTTTGCCTATTTTATAGATCACCAGATCCCTTCAATGGAGCTACACCAACTGAGGATGCAGTGAAGTATGTCTGAGGATACTAGACAAATCTGACTAACAATGATCGCTTATACAGGACTCACTGTATTTTAATGGTCTCTCAGCCCGCGCCACTTCCAGCAGCTCCCATTGGCCTGGAGCAACAAACCGCGGCCACTGGGAGCCGCGATTGGCCAAACCTGCGGACGCGGCAGGTAAACAAACCGGCCCAGCCTGCCAGGGGCTTTCCCTGCACAAGCGTTGGAACAAGTTTGGGAACCACTGGTCTATAGCATGTGCTGAACCAACAGATTCTTTAAAGCATTGCATTTAATTCCTGAATCATAATTATAAGCTAATGAAAAAAATCTTGCTCCTTTTAAAAACAGTTGATAGAACTAGATTCTACAACTTCCTGCAGCAATGAATTCCACTGGCTGAATAAAGCCGTATGAAGTGGTAGCATAAATCCTCTTACTGGTTTTAAAACACACCTACCCATTAGATCCCAGTTCTATTCCTATTTAGGTAAATGGCAAAAATTCCATTGGACTTCAGTGAAGGTAGGATCAGGCCAATTGAACATTACATTAAATATTCTTGTTTCTTTATTATGGGACAGCGTACAAACGGAAGGCTTTTCTGTGTGTGTGTTTTTGGGTTTTTTTTAATCCTAAATATCTCAATTAAATTCTCTCTCATCCTGCTCCTTTCAAGACAAAACCAATCCAAGGCCTAGATTTTCAGAAGTAAGTGTCTCAAGTTAGCATCCTAAATCCATATTTAGGTGCCTTACTAAGGCTTTAGAATCTTAATTTTAGGGACCTAATATCTTGACCTTTTTATTTTGTTTTTTTTACACTTCCTTTATACTTAAGCCCTTCTCTAACTTTAACCAAGTGTTGTTCTGAGGGTGGTTCTGAACAAGCACATATTTTAGGGAAGGTCTTAAAGGTTAATGATGCATGCGTTCCTCAGGGCTTGGCTACACTAGCACTTTATACCACAATAAAGCCTCTCAGAGCGCTCTACCTTACTCCCTATCCACACTGGCAAGGCACGTAGAGCGCTCTGACTCCCTGGCTAGAGCGCTCCTGCTACTCCACCTCCACGAGAGGGATAACGGCTGTTGCGTATTGGCTGAGACGCCCCAGGGCCAGTGTAAATGGGGAGTTAAGTTACAGCATTCTGACTGACCTCCGGAAACGTCCTATGATCCCCTTAAGTCAAGAGGCCTCTCTTCTCTTTGTTGTGAAATCAGCTGAGGAATGTGGAAGTGCCTTTTCAGAGCTCCGTTTCAGACAGCGGCTGCTTATCTGCAACGGGGCAAAGCAAATGTTTACTGAGTGAGTGAGAGGCAGGGGGGCTAGGGGGATCTGAACTTACAAGATAGCGTGCTGACACACTCTCAGCACTCCAAAAACACACTCTCTCTCCCCCGCCACATACAAACAACACACTCCACCCCACCCCCCTCATTTAAAAAGCATGTTGCAGCCACTTGAACGCTGGGATAGCTGCTCATAATGCACCGCTCCCAATGCCGCTGCAAATGCCGCAAATGTGGCCACGCCAGTGCGCTTGCAGTTGTCAGTGTGGACAGACTGGAGCGCTTTCCGTAGTGTGCTCTCCGAAGTCTGGTTTAACCCAAAGCGCTCTACATCTGCAAGTGTAGCCATGGCCTTAGTCACATTTTGCATGTGTTCCTTAGTCTCTGCTTTTGTGCATCTACTTACTAGAGGCATGTCTGCAGATTGGAGAAGCAGCCATGGGTGGGTGTTTTCAACTCAGTTACATATAGCTTACCTGCATGTGGACTTTTTGGTGAATGCATGTGCTTGCAGGTATGTATGGATCGCCAATTTTTTTTTTAAAGTAAATTGGCCCCTATTATTTACCGGTATGTTCTTAACTGTCCTTTTATGAGGAAATTCACAAAAGCAAGTTATACGTGCACATCAAGGCAAAAGATATCTAAGTTTTTGTATTGTCTTTCATCGCAAAATAACAGTTCCTTAATTCCCTCAAACTTTTATTTTAGCCCATAGAAAGAGTCAACTTCTTTATAACGCAAGTTCCTAAAAATGCAGTTTCCAGTTTGCCAGTATAAATTCTGGTTTGAGATGCATGCTTGCCTATATTTAGAATTCTGAACCTATATGCCCCAGGATTTTTGTATCAAAAATGCTACTAAGTTTAAACAATATGAAGATAGTTAAAATTCACTGTGATGTATACGTGTGCTTTTTCTGAGAGTTGAAATTCTGCAAGAGAGGCATAATAAGAAAAAGCATGTAACCAAGTATATTTGTATTTACTGCAACAAAAAAGCAGCTACTACTGCAAGAATAGAAAGCAACCGGACAAAAGACAATAGTCATACCTCTCATAATGGAGTTTTTTTTGTTTTGTTTTTTGTGACTGCTGCAGTCTATGCTCTGAGTTCCAAAGACCTTAACTTTCCATCCAATGCAGAATAAGATTGTGTTTTTAGCAGAAACAACAGAGCCATCTATTGGCAAACCAAAGGGAACAGCAAAGGTAGTAAACTGTTAATCAGGGATGTCTGCTGCTGTTGTGACAAAAGATTGCAAGTTCAGTAGATTACACACACTTCACACTTGCTCTCCGGTATCAGGGTACTACACTTTGGTTCCTCTCTCCACAGAGTAAGCCTGTTTCATATATTACCACCTTTCTCAAGGCCTCCACAGTAGAAACAAAACTCTATTTACTTTGTTTTTGCAATTTGGACACTCCCATCGTGCTTCTTATACTTTATCAGACCAAACCAACATAGAACTTTGACTAAGAATCAGTTTGAAACATGTTTTTTGAGTCAAGTTACTGTCCTTCAACAGGACCTCTGGTGTGTAACACCAGCTGGCAAGTTCTAGCATTCCTGAATGGCAGTTCCTTTGAGATCACATTATTTCCATTCTTCTAGTTCAGCACAACTTGTTATCCTTTATTTAGACATTCAGCCAGATATGCTATTCTTGTAGCAATATTTCTTTTCCTAGGAAACATATCCACATGGATCCACGTATAGTTGCTGTTTGGCTACCTGCAGGAAAAAGGAAGGGATTGGAATGGGAGAAAAAGAGGAGCTGCAGAAAAACCAGCGAGTGGAACACAAGATGAACAAGTAGCTGAAGAGACAAGGAAAGGCAAAGACAAATTGAAGACTCAAAATAGTGAGGCTGTAGAAAAGATGAGAGAACCACAAAGCAGGGTTGATAGGTCCTGAAACATTACATGATCTATGCAGTGGAATATTTAAACAGTTTTACTATTTACACAGCAAAAACGACCACCATGAAACTGATGTGTTTATCTACATAAATTTCACCTTTCCATTTCAAGCTAGGTAGGTATAAACTATCAGGGCATCCAAAGCTACCAAGTGTCCCCCAGTGGGTGAATAATGACCAAGCAGCCATAAGGTTGTGTTTGGGCCTGGTAACTCACCGTGTAAAAAATAAACTTACTACAGAATTGAACGTCAGGAGTCCTATCAGTATGCAGAAGCCTCAAACAAAAGAACAACTTCAAGTGAAGAATACTACGGGCATCAGTCAAATCCATAAAGAAGCCCATGTTCTGAAAAGTCCCTTGCTCAAGGTCAGTAATGAAAATCAGATTTTGAACATGAGAACAATGTATGAAACTACTTAAGCAGCTTAAGTAATTAAAGAAAAAACGATAGACATCACCTTGATGTCTTTGGAATCAGTTAATGTAGATGGACAAATTTGAACAAACTAACCTTTAGAGAAACAAAACCACCATCTATTCTGGAAATACAGCTGGTAGACATGAAGCTGGCACAGCAATCCTAATATGGAATGATGCAGAGCAGGCACTGAGTGGGAATCAGTCAATGAAAGAATTCAAAGCTCACTTTCAGACTAGATTCTTCAAAGTAATGCAATGCTATGCACCAACCAACAAAAAACAGATGAGGAAGATGTTCTTTTATGATTTGTTACAGGATGTGTTCACAGAGGTTCCAGAAACATGATATCATAGTGACGATGAGTGATTTTTAATGCAAAAGTTGGAAGTAACAATGATGAGTTGGATAAAATTATAGGAAAGTGTGGCAGGGTTTTGAATGTGTAACAGTATGGTGAATGATTAGTTGCAATGTGCACAAATTAGTGACAGGTGGAACAATATTTACTCATAAAGAAGTCCACAAAGCAACATGGATTTCCCCAGATGGTATTATTTAAAAAAAGACAAAAACAAAAAACAGATCACTTCTCCATTTTGAGCATGTTTCAGAACTCATTGGCAGATGTACATGCATACAGAGGAGAAGGTGTGGCCAGTGACCATAACCTGTGTATCACTAAATTGATGATCAAGTTAAAGAGAATAAAAAGGTTAAAAGCCCATGCATCAACAGCGCAAAATTGAAAGACCCAAACACAAAAAGTGAACCCGTCCTTGTGTTCAAGCTGAAAACCAGTGTTCTAATGGAATTAACTGAAGAAAACCAAGAAATTGATACTCTGTGGGAAAATGGAGGGTACTATCTAGAAAGTACAATGCAGTTCTAATAAAAAAATCTAAAAGGGAACAATGGATTAGTGATGCTACTTGGGCAGCAGTGGAAAAGAGAAGAGTAAAGCAAAAAACTCATGAATGCTAAGACATGAAGAGGCGAGCAAGTGGCAAGAAGAATACAGAGCTCTAGATAGAATCAGAAGTGTTAAAAGAAATGAAAGGGCATATATTCATAGAAAAATCTCAAGAGGCTGAAGGCGGTAGTCAAAGAGGTGACATTGCAACCTTGCGAAAGACAACCAAACAGCTAACAGGAAGCGTTAGCAGTACTGGAGGCCCTATTAGAACAGAAGCAAAACAAAAGAAAAGATGTGCAGAACATTGGCAGGGTGTTTTAAATAGACCAAGCCCAACCAAATGGCTAGAAAGATGTGATGAAGAACAACAAGAGCCTGATATTGATTTAAGAGATATTACAATGGAAGAAGTTAGAAAAACCATCAGTAAACTCAAAAATGGGAAAGCAGCTGGAATGGATATTATGGGAGAGATGCTTAAAGCAAGTGATGAAACAGCCCTTAAGACTTCACTTATGTTTTTGGATAGAATATGGAATGAACAAAAAGAACCCAGTCCAGTGAAAGAGAGGTCTTATAGTAAAATTGCCAAAGAAAGGTGACCTTGCCAACTGCAATAAGATTTCATAGAGTCCAAGACCAGAAGGGATCATAGTGTTCATCTAGTCTTACTTCTGTCTAACACAGGCCATGAACTTCCCCCAAAATAATTCCCAGAGCAGAACTTTTTAAATCAAGATTGAATGCTTTTCTAAAATTGTTAGTGATGGAGAATCCGCCACAACATTTGAAAATTGTTCCAATGATTGATTATGCACTGTTCAAAATGTACCTCATTTCCAGTCTGAATTTGTCTAGCTTCAGCTTCCAGTCATCGAATCATGTTATAACTTTCTCTGCTAGACTAAAAGAGCCCAGTATACATACCTATTCAACATGTAGGTACTTACAGCCTGTACTCAAGTCACCATGTAACATTATCTTAGTTAAGCTAAATTAGACTCAAGGAGCTCGATCACTATAAGGCACATTTTCTAATCCTTTAATCATTTTCATGGCACTTTTCTGAACCCTCTCCAGTTTATCAACATCCTTCTTGAATTATAGATACCAGGACTGCACACAGTATTCCAGCAACAGTCACACCAGTGCCAAATATAAATAACCTCTCTATTCCTACTCAAGAGTCCCCTGTTTATGCACCCCAGGACCACATTAGCCCTTTAGGCCACAACATTCCACTGGGAACTCATGTTCAACTGATTATCCACCATGACCCCCAAATCATTTTCAGGCTCACTGCTTCCCAGCATAGGCTCCCTCATCTTGTAAGTATGGCCTACATTATTTGTTCCTAGATGTATACATTTATATTTACCCATATTAAAATACATAATTTGCTTGCTCCCAGCTTACTAAGCAATCCAAATTGCTCTGTATCAATGACCTGACTTTTCATTATTTACCACTCTAATTTGTGTCATCTGCACACTTAATCAGTGATGTTATATTTTCTTCATAAATTAATGTCATTAATAAAAATGTTAGTTAGCATAGGGCCAAGAATAATCCCCAATATCCCACTAGGAAAAAAACCCGACTCCATAATGATGCCCCATTTACAATTACATTTTGAGACCTATCAATTAGCCAGGTTTTACTCCATTTTAATGTGTGCCATATTAATTTTATATCTTTAGTGTTTTAATCAAAGTGTCATGCAGTACCAAGTCAAATGCCCTACAAATGTCTTATTGATGTACTAATCAAATTTTGTACTTTTATTACAGTTCCAATTTGGCCCAGAAAGTTAGGTCCAGTAGTTTCATTTTTAGTGCAACTGGCATTTCACTAGAAGCTATATGTTGCACATATAGGTGTTGTAATTAATGCACCACACTCAATTCATAGTGCCTGGGCTTGTATTACATCTAATTTTGTAAGTTCTGATTTTGATGTTGACTCAAAAGCTTGGCAGTCATAGTCAACAGCTGGTCTGATTAAGGCTCTGTATAGCATTTGGCCCTCTTCCCCTCCCTTCCCCCTCCCCCCCCCCCCCCCCCCATTAGTCCAGGAAGACTTTTAAGCGGGTGAATCCTTCCTGTACATTTATTTTTAACATATTTCATATGAGCTTTCCAAAGTAACTTAGTATCAAATATTATCCCTGTGAAATTAGCCTTTTAGCTGTATCTAGTTGTTCTCCATATGGATACAGTTTACCTTCCTCTGTAAGTTTCCTTTTTGTAAATATCAATCCTTTGTTTTTATCAATGGAGAACTTGAAACCCCATGTATTTCCCCAGTCAAAAATCTCCCGTAATGCTTTATTGATTCTCTTTTCTGCCACCCCAATAGTCCTGCACCTAACCCACAGAGCACAATCACATGAATAGAGTGACAACCAACCCTGGTGCTTATTTGTTTTGGGAGACTGTTTAATATTAAATAAGGCTGGGCTGATAAAACTCGCTGTGGTGTACCCTTTTAAATATTGTATATAGTCAGCATAACTTTCCCAACTCTGACCTGCATGGTCCTTTACTCAAAAATTCCCTAATCCAGTCAGACAGTCATCCCCTTATCCCTAGTGCACCTGCTTTGTACAACAAGCCTTCCCTTGATAGCATGTCTTACACCTTTTCAAAATCTAGAAAGCCAGCTGTCATGAAACCCTTGTGCCTCATATTTTTTGTATTTGTTTCTAATTTAACAATGTGACCAATGGTGCAACTTCCTCTCCTAGAACCACTCTGCACCTTATCTATAATTTCATTGTTTTCCAAGGAGGCAACCAATCTTTCATTTACCATTCTTTCCATAATTTTACCCAGACAGGACATCTATTGGTCTATAGGCATCCACTTTTGTGGGTAATTTTCCTGGTTTTGGTATTGGAATTACTACTTCATGTTTCTATTGTACCGGTAATGCACCTCCTCCTCCCCCCCGTGTTACATAATTCCAAGAGAATCCTCAAACTACTTTCAGAGAGATATTTAAATATTGTTATATATATTCACTTTACCTTGGGAAGTATTCATGCTGATATCAATAGCATTCATTCAGTTCAGTATCTTCATGTTTACCCCAACTACATAATAGATCATGACCTTCTTCACCTAATTGTCTTTTAATCTGGTGGAAAACTGCACTTTGATTTTCACCATTCATCCCTCAAAGTTTCTCTAAAACTTCTGCTTTCTTGTTATCAGAACTTCTAACCATGTGAGAATATGGGTACTCTTTGTCTGAATTTCATTCGTTTGTTTAATGTGCCCGAATATTTCGGATGTCTCTATCTTTATTTACCCCCGACAGTACTTCCTCCAACTCTGATTTTTTTAAAATTCTTCTTTCTCCTTTTATACTTCATTAGATCTTCACTATTCATTGTATTTTCTGCTCTCTTATAGGCTTGGTTCCTTTCTTTAACTGCCACTTTTCACTCCTCATTCCACCATGGAAGTGAGTTTTTATTTTTTAAGTACTTCAGTAATCATAGGATACAGCTACAGTAGCTGCTGCTATTAATCCCTTTATCATATTATCATTGAAATTCTCTGTCATCACTCACACAATGTGTATTCACGAACTCAGTACATTTTCTTGTAAATAGCTCCCACTTAGCTTTCTTAAAATTTCAGGTGGGTGTAGCAGGCTTAGCTCAGGGACAGGCAGGCCATAGCCAAAGACTCTCTGCAAACCCTGAGGTGGCTCTTTGAGCAGTCCAGGGGCCTGGCAGCCAAGCCACAGTTTATCACCCCCTTAGGCCCCCAGGATTTCTCAGGAGGCTGGAGAAAAGGGGATGGATAGGGAGAGCTGGGCTCTCACTCTCCACCAGGTCCTGTCCCAGGGCCCAAGGGGAGAAAAATGAGGGGCATCTCAATAGTGTCAGGGCTGCAGCTAGGAGTGTGGGGAAGCTTCCCAGCTCACCCTCAGAGTTCACTTGTCCCTCTTTAGTCAGAGGGATTCCAGCCAGGCCTTACTCATAGTCCCAGTCTTTTCCCTGTAGAGTGCTCTGCCTCAGCAGCTGAAGCCTGTCTGCCTTCTTGCAGCTAGTCTCGCCTGCCAGAGCTCACTTTTAAGTAGGTGCTCCATAGGGCACATGCCCAGTAGCTGCTAAGGGGTGGTGGTCTTCTTGTCCCAATAGTGTTTCACTACTTCTCTTACTTTACCGTGGAGTCTGTAAACCCCATCACAGTAGGCAATTTTCCATTACCTTCAACTTTACCTGGCCCGTGAAAAGTAAGAAGTATAGGAAAATGATCATTCTTCATTCCTTCTTTATATATTTCCCAGTTGTATTTATTTACAATATTTGCTGTTATAATTCCCAGGTATAAACCAGAAAAACTACCATTTACTGCATTAAAGCTAGTTGGGGTGCCATGGTTTAAAACCACTAGATTGCTTGTTTGTTTGTTTTCATAGCCTGTGGCATTTTTCTCAGTTATCTTACTTCCCCACAATTTATGACTATTTAGGTTACTGCATATAATATATGTTTTTAGCATTCTTCACTATTTCTTGTAGCTCTGAACTTTTTAATTTCCCATGCAGGTTATAGATATAAATCCTTTCAAGAAATATTTCTCTTCTGCATTGGGATCTCAACAGCATTATACTCTTAGCTTACTTCTTCATTCTCTACTGCTTTGTAGTTTAATCTTTCCCTTTTGAAAGTAAAAATGACTCCTTCTCTTCCTAGTTTTTAGACTTTCCTAAAGGACACAAACCCTGGAATTTTAAAGACAGGCTTTTCAACCAGTGATGTTTCCTGAATATATATGATATCTGGTTTAGTTTTCATTTCCTGAATATTTTCTTTTAGTTCTTGTCTATGTGCTATAAAACTCTGAGCATTCCAACAAAAGATTGTGTTCCCCATACTAGTCATATTTCAACGTTAACCTCATTCAAAATTGCAAGAATGCAGTCTATTGACAAATTGCTAACAGACAAGTGTTTTCCACTGTAAATTTTAATTTTCTGATTTTTCCATTTGTTCTGTACAATTTGTCACTTCTATAATAAATGCATTAAAATTTTTTCATTACTTTTTTCATTTTATCATCACCTATTCCTCCCAGTGTTTATCATAGTTTGTATAGAATGAGGCTGTGTCCACTGTTCCCCTTTTCCTGTGCTGATTGTCTCTTCCTTCTCCACCTGATGCCTTGAGTCTCCTTACAGCTTCCACATAAGATACGTTAACAGTTTTTGTCTTTTGTATCTCTTTAGCTTGTCTTGCCACAACACATCCTCCCTGTGCCAGACTGAGATTACCACTGCAGTTAGTACATTTGACCTTTGTCTCTTCAATACAATTTTTCATAGGAATCCTCTCCCCAACATTTACCAAGTCTTGTTTTCCCTTTATAAACAGTTGCTATGTGCCCATAGTGTTGGCACTTTACACCTTAGGGGAGGAGGATATATGGCTTGGTTTTGAATATCTGAAACCCTAGTGTTACTTTCTCAGGTAGAGTCCCTCCCTTAACTGTAATTAGCAGTGCTGTTGAATGCTTGCTTTCTCTCCTCATTTACAAACTAATAGCTTACTTGCTAACACTTTACCGTCTCCTATGCTTTTGATTATCTCATCATTGGTCAATTTTAAGAGCACTCCATATATTAACCCCTTCAGTTCAGTCAAATCCTTCGGTAGCTGGCAACTTATTTTATCTTTTTCCAACATTTTAGTTTTTAGCACTTTATCAGCTTATTCTTCATTTTTACATTCAACTAAAAGATCCCCAGCTTGCAGCCTCTTGGCTCTTACAATACCTCTATGTTTGTTTTAATCCAGTCAGCTACTTTTCACAGGGTTAATGTTACCTAATCTTATTTCTGTGGCTTACAATTATAACATTTTGGTTTATTTTCTCTCTCAGCTTTGCTTTTTTGCTAATTGTGCTTCTACTCTTTTCTTTTCCTACTTTGTATCCATTCTCCTACTCTAAGGGTATGTCTACGCTATGAAATTACTCCGATTTTACAGAAGTCAATTTTTGGGAACAGATTGTATAAAGTCGAGTGCATGCATCCACACTAAGCACATTAATTTGGCGGTGTGTGTCCATAGTACCGTGGCAAGTGTCGACATTCCAAGCGGTGCACTGTGGTAGCTATCCCCACAGTTCCTGCAGTCCCCGCTGCCCATTGGAATTCTGGGCTGAACTCCCAATGCCTGATGGGGCCAAAAATTTGTCACGGGTGGTTATGGGTAAATGTCGTCAGTCACCCCTCCCTCCGTGAAAGCAACGGCAGACAATCATTTCGTGCCTTTTTCCCTGGATTGCCCGAGCAGACACCATAGCATGGCAAGCATGGAGCCTGTTCAGCTCACTGCAGCACTTATGAGCATTGTAAACACCTCGCGCATTATCGTGCAGTTTATGCAGAACCAGAAGCTGAAAAAACAGGTGAGGAGGTGACGGCAGCGCGGTGATGAGGACATGGACACAGACTTCTCTCAAAGCGCGGGCCCCGGCAATGTGGACATCATGGTGTTAATGGGGCAGGTTCATGCCATGGAACGCTGTTTCTGGGCCCGGGAAACAAGCACAGACTGGTGGGACCGCATAGTGTTGCAGGTCTGGGATGATTCCCAGTGGCTGCGGAACTTTCGCATGCGTAAGGCCACTTTCATGGAACTTTGTGACTGGCTTTCCCCTGCCCTGAAGCGCAAGAATAGCAAGATGAGAGCAGCCCTCACAGTTCACAAGCAAGTGGCAATAGCCCTCTGGAAGCTTGCAATGCCAGGCAGCTACCAGTCAGTCGGGAATCAATTTGGAGTGGGCAAATCTACTGTGGGGGTTGCCTTCATGCAAGTAGCCAACGCAATCACTGAGCTGCTGCTATCAAAGGTAGTGTGCAGGTCATAGTAGATGGCTTTGCTGCAATGGGATTCCCTAACTGTGATGCGGAGATAGACGGAACACATATCCCTATCTTGGGACTGGACCACCTTGGCAGCCAGTACATAAACCGCAAGGGGTACTTTTCAATAGTGCTGCAAGCACTGGTGGATCACAAGGGACGTTTCACCAACATCAACGTGGGATGGCCGGGAAAGGTTCATGATGCTCGTGTCTTCAGGAACTCTGGTCTGTTTAAATAGCTGCAGAAAGGGATTTACTTCCCAGACCAGAAAATAATCATTGGGGGGATGTAGAAATGCCTATAGTTATCCTTGGGGACCCAGCCTACCCCTTAATGCCCTGGCTCATGAAGCCGTACACAGGCACTCTGTACAGTAGAAGGAGCTGTTCAACTATAGGTTGAGCAAGTGCAGAATGGTGGTAGAGTGTGCAGTTGGACGTTTGAAGGGTCGCTGGAGCAGTTTATTGACTTGCTCAGACCTCAGCGAAACCAATATCCCTATTGTTATTGCTGCTTGCTGTGTGCTCCACAATCTCTGTGAGAGTAAGGGGGAGACCTTTATGGTTGGGTGGGACGTTGAGGCAAATTGCCTGGCCGCTGATTACACGCAGCCAGACACCAGGGCGATTAGAAGAGAACATCAGGAAGTGCTGTGCATCAGAGAAGCTTTGAAAACCAGTTTCATGACTGGCCAGGGTACCATGTAACAGTTCTATTTGTTTCTCCTTGATGAAAACCTGTCCCCTTGGTTGACTCTAATTCCCTGTAAGCCAACCGCCCTCCCCCCTTCGATCACAGCTTGGAAATAAAGTCACTATCATTTAAAAACCATGTATTCTTTATTAACTGATTATAAAAATAGGGAAATAACTCACAAGGTAGCCCAGGTGGGCTGTGGGAGGAGGGAAGGAAAAGGCCACTTCAATACTTGTTGAATGACAGCCTTCTGTCCACTGGGGTGGAGTGTTTGGGTGCCTGGAGCCCCCCCCCCCCTGCGTTCTTGGGCATTTGGGTGAGGAGACAGCTATGGAACTTGGGGAGGAGGGAGGGCGGTTAAACAGGGGCTGCAGTGGCAGTCTCTCCAGCTGACGTTCCTGAACCTCCACCAGACACCGGATCATGTCCGTTTGTTCCCGCAGTAGCTCCAGCGTTGCATCCTACCTCCTCTGATCTTCCTGCCGCCACCTCTCCTCACGTTCACTGGCCGCTTTCCTGTCCTGTGCTATTGTGTCCCTCCACACTTTCTGCTGAGCTCTTTCAGTGCGGGATGCCTGCATGAGCTCAGAGAACATTTCATCGCGCATGCGTTTTTTTTTGCCACCTTATCTGAGATAGCCTTTGGGACGGAGAAGGGAGGCTTGAAACATTTGCAGCTGTGGGAGGGAAAAAAGGGAGAGTAGTATTTAAAAAGATACATTTTACAGAACAATGGGTATACTCTTTCACGGTGAACAACACTATTCACATTACATAGCACATGTGATTTCGGTACAAGGTCATTTTTTGCATCTTATATTGAGTGCCTGCGGCTTTGGTGTTAGAGATCAAACACGCCGGGCAACAGAATTCGGCTTGCAGGCGGCCATGGTAAGCCATAGTCTTTCAGCTTCTGCAACCTTCATAACAGCAGCACCCTCCTTTCTCATACCAAGCAAAGCCCATTGAGTTGTCCATTTAGGGCTGCGGTTTTCATGTTAACGTGCAGCAGCAGAAACCAAACTAACCCCCCGCCCCATCCTTTTCTCTGGGATGACTGCTTTAACCCTCCCCCCACCGTACCACGTGGCTGGTATCAGGGAAGATCTCTGCTAGCCAAACGTGAACAGCCCGAGGAGCCCCCCCCCCCCCCGATCCTTTTCTCTGTGATGATCGCTTTAACCCTTCCCCAACTGCGTGGCTCATATCAGGGAAGATCCCTGCTAGCCAAATGCTAACAGCTCAGCACCAATGCCCCCCCCCCCACCGCTTGGCTAACTGTGGGGAGGATTTCTTTTCAGCCACAGGCAAACAGCCCAGTAGGAACGGCCACCTATGAATGTCCCCTTAATTAAATTCCCATATTTCAACCAGGTTACCATGAACGATATCACTCTCCCGAGGATAACACAGAGAGATAAAGAACGGATGTTGCTTGAATGCCAGCAAACACCGGGACCATACGTTGCCAGGCTTTGTCATGCAATGATACCAGATTACTTGCTACTAGCATGGCGTGGTAAAATGTCCTACCATGGAGGATGGAAAAAGGCTGCTCTCCCTAGAAACCTTCTGCAAAGGTTTTTAGAGTACCTCCAGGAGAGCTTCATAGAGATGTCCCTGGAGGATTTCTGCTCCATCCCCAGACACGTTAACAGACTTTTCCAGTAGCTGTACTGGTCACACATGCATCCCAAGTCCTCAGGGCAAATGAATCATTAAAAAATGCTTGCTTTTAAACCACGTTTTATATTTACAAAGGTACACTCACCAGAGGTCCCTTCTATGGCTTCATGGTCCGGGATACCGCCTTGGGAGGGTATTTCAGTCAGGGTGAGAAAAAGATCCTGGCTGTCGGGGAGAACGGTGTGCTGTGTGCTCTCCTCAACCTCCTCCTCCTCTTCCCTGTCTGCAAAATCCTCAGGCATGGCAACTGAGAGTACCCCATCATCGGAGTCCCCGGACAGGGGTGGGGTAGTGGTGGCAGCCCCCCCTAGAATTGCCTGCAGCTCAGCGTAGAAGCAGCATGTCTGTGGCTCTGTCCTGGAGCGCCCGTTTGATTTTTTGGCTTTCTGGTACGCTTGTCTCAGCTCCTTAAGTTTCACACGGCACTGTGTTGAGTCCCTGTTGTGGCCTCTGTCCATCATGGCCTTGGAGATTTTTTCAAATGTTTTGGCATTCCGTCTTTTGGAACGGAGTTCTGATAGCACGGATTCATCTCCCCATACAGCAATCAGATCCAGTACCTCCCGTACGGTCCATGCTGGAGCTCTTTTGTGATTCTGGGACTGCATGGTCACCTGTACTGATGAGCTCTGCATGGTCACCTGTGCTGATCATCTCTCCACGCTGGGCAAACAGGAAATGAAATTCAAAAGTTCGCGGGGCTTTTCCTGTCTACCTGGCCAGTGCATCTGAGTTCAGATTGCTGTCCGGAATGGTCACAATGGTGCACTGTGGGATAGCTCCTGGAGGCCAATACCATCAAATTGCATCCAGTCTAACCCTAATTCGAACTGGCAATGTCGATTTCAGCGCTACTCCCCTCTTCAGGGAGGAGTACAGAAATCGATTTTAAGAGCCCTTTATGTCGACAAAAATGGCTTCGTTGTGTGGACGGGTGCAAGGTTAATTCGATGTAACGCTGCTAAATTCGACCTAAACTCATAGTGTAGACCAGGCCTAATAGACTCATCTTCTTCCAGAATGATTTTACTTGGGATCAAAAAATCTTCCATCTACCGCAGCCCTGCCAGCCCCAAGCATCTGGGTCCCTCTAATCTTGCCTTCTCCTTTTTAAATCTCTGCTTCCAAGATTGGCATGCCTCACAGGTGTGGCAGCATGGGGCTACTTGAGCTCAAAGTTGCTCCTTTCCCCCTTTTTCACTGTTGCGGGGTTTGTACGCCCTGTCACAACTTGCTTCCTTACTGACGCTTTGTCAGTCACTAATTATGGATTTTTAGCATCCACATCAATGTTGAAGGGGCTGATCCTGCCCAGGTTTTTGACCTGTATAAACTCATGAAGTTAATACTGCTGAAAGAGTCACTATTCTGATCCAAGGTCAGAAGGGACCATTGTGATAATCTTGTGCGACCTTTTGTATAACAGCCACAGAACTTCCCCAAAACTATTCCTAGGACATATCTTTTAGGAAAATGTCCAAGCTTGATTTAAAAATGGCTAGTGATGGAGAATCCACCATAACGCTTGGTTAATTGTTCCAATGGTTAATTATTCACTGTTAAAAATGTATGCCTTATTTCCAGTCTGAATTTGTCTAGCTTGAATGTCCAACCACTAGATTGTTACACCTTTTCTCTATTAGATTGAAGAGCCCATTACTAAATAGTTGTTCCTCGTGTAGATATTTAGACTGTAATCAAGTCACCCCTTAATCTTCTCTTTGTTAAGATACACTCAAGGAGCTCAATCTATTCAACATAAAGCATGTTTTCTAATCCTTTAATCATTCTTGTGGTTCTTCTCTGAAACCTCTCCAATTTATCAATATCCTTCTATAAACAATCAATACCTCTCAAACACCCCAAGCCTATACTGCCCAAAATCTCTCTGGGAATTCAACCAAATGCATGACTGTTTACTGCAATGGAAGCAGGAGTGGCTAGCATTTCCATTAGCTCTGAAGAGCCAACACAGCTAAATTTCTACTTATGTGTATTCAGAGGTCTGAGTCAGAAGACCACTTTCCAAGGTAAAATGCTACAGAACTTTGTTTTGTTTGGGTTTTTTCTGTTTGATTTTTTTCTGCAAATAATTAAAATGTAAGAATTTCCCCCCATACTGTAGATATCGCAACCATTTAAAATTCCTGATGGCGGTGCCCTATCCCACAAATTGAACAAGAGACTTTACAAGTACTTCCAAGTTTATTTCTCAGTTTTACTGTCCTTTCTAGTGTAACTTTGGATGCCAAACGAACACCATAAAAATGGAATATAATATTTAAAAAAATATCCAGCTGGTGTCCACAATGATATTAAGTAATTTCAGCAGGTACCAACTTGCATTTCTGTAATAGATTAAGTTCTATCTATTGTACAAAACAATTTAGATTGGCTTTTGCAAGATCGAAAGGGTTTTTTTAAGTGATAAGGAGCCATAACAGGTAAAATCTCCACTGATTTTAATGAGGTTTTTCTTGAGCTAAGAGTGCAGAATTGTATACTGTGAAGTACACATTTATTTTCTGCTTTAGGGAAAGGAAAAACATTCTTTGTCCAAGACAGTGCTTACTTCACCGGAAAATACTATATGCATCAAGAACTATTTCAGGTGGTCTGTGAAGAATTTTAAGATGTCAGCTTGGAGAAATTATAACTGCAGATTTTTTAAGCAAATTTTGGACAATTTTTGAGAGCCCCTAAAAACAAAAATATATCTACAGATAGTATAGATTTTTATTTTATTAAGCAATCTTATGTCAAGAACCCACATATCAAAAATTACGGGCCTTTCAGAGTTCCAGATACCAAAAAAAGTAGTAGTTTTTGGCAGATTTCACCTTTCTCAGGGATCAAAGCAATTTAACAAAAAACACTATACATCAAGCAGCTTTTACAAGCTACACAAGGGTGTAAATTGTATGACATATGGTACGATTAGGAAGTTCTGGCTGTAACACTTCCAAAATGGTGGATGATGTGATTAAATTGAATCATGAAATTACTGTCATGGAAAACATATGTGTATGTAGATTTACCGTGCATTCGCAGGGTTGTGTCATGTCTCTGCCAGGCCATAGACAAGGATGAGTGAACAGCACTTATTGTTCCTCTCTCCATTCAAAGCAAACACCTGGGGACAATGGGTTCACTCTAGATGGGAGAAGACACTTTCTCCTCTTGTCTGAAGGTGGGGGGAGGAGTAATGGAAAGTTACCTAGAGCAGAAGAAACAAAGCAGGTGACCCCAGCAGACTCTATAAAGGGACTCATAGGGAGGAACAGGGGAAGAGAGGCTTTTGCACCAGATTATGATGAGGGAGGCTGCTGCAGTAGCAGGGTAGGAAAGGGGGTGGAGGACTCTGCCTGCCTGGCTGATGGAACACAGAGGGTTCCCCCAAGGACTCCCAAGTGAAGGGTGAGCTGGTGAGGAACTTTGTACTTCGGATGTTTTGTATAGCTTTGTGTGATCTTTAATTTCCTGTGCTTTACATGATTAAATACAACAAAGCATTAAGATGTTAGATGGGAAAAGTGCATGGGTGTTGATTGCTTCAGAACTACTGCACGCTTCAGGGAGCTAAACTGTAAGCCAGAAGTCTCACACTTTTGGGATAGTGTTCTGGGAGAGGGGTGTGTTTGTGTACTGGGGAATTTGAAGGGTTAGCACTGCGCCCAGTGGGGATATGCAGTTTGACAGCAGGCTCCAACACTCGGAGGATGGGGGTGCCAGAAAAAAGGTCTGTGCCATGAGTATGTGCCGAGGGTCCCTGAGATTAGAGCAGTGCCTAGACTCTGTTCAGGCACCAGGAGCTTGAAACACCCTGGGGTCCAGAGCACAGAGGTTTGCGTTCCCTTCATAGCAATCCTAGTGGGTTACCAGGAGGGGATGCTTACTAAGATCTGTGATGTGTTAAAATTGAAATTTCATGTTCAATTCATCTAAAATGTATGTTAGGTGACTTGTAGCACAGATAGCAAGACACAGGGTAATCCAAAGAGTTTACAATCTACATTTAGATACCACACATAAAATCATAGTGGAAAAAATGGGGAAAGGGTAGATGGGAGTTACAGCAAGACATAAAAGAATGAATCAGCTCAAACAATGGATCATCCCTCCCTCACAAAAACACACAGAAAAGGAGGTCTTAGCAGGAAAGCGTCACTGATTTGGAGTGCTAACTTTAGTCACTTCGAGAAGTGTGGAGCTGTAACTATGTAAGTGGGTCAGTGTAAAGAGGGCCTGGCCAGGAAAGCCAAGATCAAAGGGAAAAGCACAGCTAAACCCAGGGGATCTCATGGAGTTTGGATCTCCATGCTACTTCAGGCACTACTGCAGAACTGGAGGACTGCTGCTCATTTGTCCTCTGTAGTGCATGTGCACTGCCTCTGGTTGATCACATGATGTACTGGGAACTTACTGCAACTTATGATGACATATTCAACAAGCTATACAGCTTTGAGAGGAAAGAGTCTTTGTGCATCTGCAGTACAACTCCTTCCTTCTCCGCCTGGGGAACTCATCCCAATGGCAACTGAAGGTGCAGGTAGCTCCCTCAGAAGGGGAACATAAGGTGCAATCCACTTTCTCCTCTATGCCTCATAGAATCATAGAAATGTAGAACTGGAAGGGACCTTGATAAGTTATCTAGTCCAGCCACCTGCGCTTTTGTCCTTTAGTTATTGTTAATTCCTTGAATTGCCATGTCCCCAATTGTGCTAAGCAGTATGCACATCCAAAGTAAGAATCAGTTCATGCCCCCAAAGAGCTCACAGCTTAAATAAACAGGACATACAGGAAGGAGAGAGGTAGCATTATCCTTATTTTACTGATGGCACAGAAATTCAGTGACTTGCCCAAGGTCACACAGGCAGTCCATAGCAGAGCTCGGAATTGAACTTGAGTCCCAGCCCAATGCCTTAACCACAAGCACATCCCTTCCTCTCCCTTTTCTGTTCAGAATTAGTTTTGTTCCTTCACACGTTATGTGCAAGGGAACAGAGGGACCATATGTGATCACACTGATAATTATGCAAATCAAAAAGTTATGTAAACATTATCCTGTGGGCAAGTATTAGACCAAAAACACACTCATCACCCAATGAAGACATTGGATGCTTGTGGCCAATAAATGGGGTGGAGGGTATCTTCGCCACATCCTGGTTGCTGTGTTTATTTTATGTTAACAGAATAGTCTAACAAAAAACAGAAGATCCACCATGAGACCCTCTATCTTAGATTCCAGACTCTGTTTCTATGTCTTTAAGAGCTGCAGTTAGAAGGAAGAGATAGTCCAAAGCAGAGAATTATGCTTTCCAGCCATCTGAGCTACAGTCCTTAGTTGTGGATGCCTGGCTAGTCCCAGGTTACATGGTTACTCAGTGGCAGGTTAATAGGATCCATCTGCCAAACAAACCCTCTTGTTTACCAACTAGTAGTGGTCCTTGATAAAGGCCTATAAGAAAGGGTAAGTGGGTTTCTTTCCCCAGGATCCAGCACAGGGTGGCAGGGACTGTTGACACAAAAGCGTTCCTCCTCTGAATCCCAAAGGCTCAGTCAGTGTACCCATCATAGTACCAAGACACAGAACGCACACAGACACACATGGGTTAGGTAGAAGGTGAAGATGTAATTCATTATTGGTACTTCAAAGTTAAGCAGAAGCTTTGAAGCCAACCCACACAGCAAATAACATCTCATATGCATTAAAAATAAAACAGCATTATATACCAGATTTAAAAATAGATTTATTTCACCGTAGTTAAACAATATTTAAATCGAATAGATTTGCATGTAATAAAATATTTAACGCTAAAAAATTATTGTTTACTAAGACATGTACACCTTATTTTAAGTTTTCTACAGATACACACCCTATTATTTTAAAGGTTTACTCAAGGTTGCAAGGCCCCAACTGGATGTACTTTTTTCTATCAATGTGTTTGCATAGTCTTTCATTGTGTATTTGTATTCAGCAAAAATAATTAAATCCCTTTTTTAGAAAATAATTAGTGCAGAGCACTTAGGAGTAACCTCAAAATAATGGGCTAGCACACATCTAACAAGTAAAACATTTTAAGAAAACAGATTTTATTTTCAAAATTTCCAGAGTGTATATCATGAGAAATGAAGCTTTCTAAAAAAAAATATAACAAGAATATTTGACATCATCCTTTTGGATATTGTCTGAATTCAAATACTAAGGCACCCAGTTGAACAAACATTTATTAATTACAAGTTTGTTAGTTTTCCTATAATGGAAACTACTCTTTGCTTTTTTTCCTACAAATATATTTAAGATTACAAAAAGTTATCACAATTTAAACTTTTAACCTAACTTGTTCAAAATAGATTGAGAAAACAGAAGTGCTTGTTTTTTTCTATTTGTTCCTACTCAAGAAACTATAGTATAAATAAATTTACATCAATCAAATCTTAAATGTTCTTTAGTAGCCCAAAACGTTGATACATGTTATTCCTGCCAGTTTAAAGTAAACATTGACAGCTCCCTTTAATACACCCATTTACTATTTTGTTGTCCTAAAGTCTGTCTTCTTAGGGTGTACGGTTGCCTTTATAGGCAGTAACAATTATTCATGTTTTTTTGGTATTCCAGTTTGGCTTTTATGTCATCTTTCTTGTGTTCTACTGATAATATTGCAATTTGCTTAACTCAATGAATTATAAGACATTTCGTATATTTACAGTATTTTTGATTGGGTATATGGAAAGTTAAAAATAAAAGTGTTAATAACCCAATTTCTTTCCTGTGATATCTAAAGGTACATTGTTGAAACATAAAATTTCCTGAGTTTGAATTAATGTTACACAAAATATCCACAAATATTTAAGATAATTTAAAACTGTTTAAGAACTAAATCATGCTCAGATAATGCTGCACTTGCAACATGAAGCTGTCACACAGCTTATCTTTCAGTGGCTGTGTATATTCTTCTTGGTTTCTTTTAAAGTTCCTGGTTTTCTCATAACAGTTTTACATGTGAACAGCAGACACCATTTCAGCATCCTTTTGCAAAGTTGCAGAATTGTCCGGTGGGGGTTTATATAAGCAGAATGCAACGATAATAAAAAGGATAGTGATGACTTTACAAGCTGCACCTTTATATGAAGAAAAGTGAACTTGTTTATTGTTGAAGATCAACTTTCAATACATATAATTAATGTTAATTGCCAAAGTTTGTGAAAGCCTTACATTCAACTTGATGGCATCTCTCTGTCTGTCATGCCATAACTTTTAAACATCCCATTTGATCAATTTCAAAATGATCTAGACATCTATGACTACAAAACTATTGATTTGGGGGGGAAAAAATCAGACAACCAAAAGGGGGGAAAAGGGGAGACATATGGAGACCCTGTCATCTGTTTAGCACAGCCCCAGCTTCAAACACCTCTGCAACTGTCTACAGATCAAACACCTGGCCCACAGCACCTGTTAATTCCTATAACAATACCTGTCTCATCACGGTTCATCCTCCCAATAGAGTTTAACATGTTGACACTTGAATGACTTATCTCCCAAACAAATAATAATGGGGGGTGAGTGGGATATAGAGCCTCTGACGCAGAGGAATGTAAGGGGAAATTCAGGGATGTAATGATCTCTTGATGAGTGCAATGAGTTTGGCCTACAGAAACTATAAATGTGTGACTCCATAGTTCGTAATAGTGCCACAAAGGTATAAAGCAAAGAACTAAAAATATTTACTTTTAAGTTAAAAGTCTTACTGTAAACTTGGCTCAATACTATAGCTCCATACTATGGTACCCATTAGTGGCAGAAAGCATGCTTATCCACAAAGCTAATCAAAAGTCCCCTAAAAAAAGCAGGAGTCTTTCCATTGACTTCCAGGAGCTTTGGATCAGGTCCCTCATCTGCCCTCTGGTCCTCATTTGCTGTGAGAACTTTAATACTCATTAGAATTCTGTTCTTCTCCTCCACTCCAGGCTGTTCAAGACAATAAAAATAATCTTCCCTTCTTTCTTTAACTACAGTGCCCCCGATTATGTCCATTCATTGGCTTCCTGTCACCTGCTGCGCTGTACTGAAACTCTTCATCCTCACTTAAGGTGTTCTAAATAATCTTCCTGAATACACATCCTCCTCTCAAGTACACTCTTCACAGTTCTTTTGACTTCCTGCTCACCATGTTTTCCAATTCTTAGCTTCATGTCCTCATTCATCAAGTGTCGTCTATATCTTCCCTCAATTCCCTCCTTAAAGGTGATGTGCAAAGGGAAAACTATTGCATCTGTGCTCTTTTTCTTTCCTCACTCCTCCTGGTGTACAATGTAATCCAGATCTCAATCCAAATCGTGAAGCAGAGAGCTTCAAATATTAGGAGAGCTATGGGTCACACAAAGTTGGCCAGCTATTCAGTAGAGAAACTTTTCTAACTTGTTTAGAGATCAAAACTAACTTTAACTGGCCCACTCTCCCCTGATACCAGTACTGTCAAGTCAGGCTTTATGTTTCTCCACTTTTTAGAAAACCTGTTTTATACATAAAGCTAACTTTAGAAGCAATGGCATCTGATCAATTAGGGGGAAAAAAATCTAATTTATATTAATCTTTGCAGACAACTTTTCTAACAAAAAAAGTCCATATATGACACATTGGAAAAAAGCACCTGGATAGGGAAATTATCCCAAAGGAATGAGGTTTGATCTGGAAAAGAGGACCAGCAACCTCAGTTTGTAGCACAATAAAAGAAAATTTCTTTAAGATACTGTTTCATGGTACCTCAGGTTAAAAAATATAGATAGACTGAATAGGGATAAATGTCTAAGAAATTGTGGCGAAAGAGATTTTATGCATCTATAGTGGGCATGTCCATTCATTAGAGAGTCCTGGGATACAATCCATAATCAAACGTTGGATATTTATTACCAAATGATCTGTTAGTACTCCTCCTGGGGCTCTCTAGTGGGAATGGTCACACTAGAAGAAATGAAGAATTATTCTGTCATCTGCTAGTAGCTGGTTGGCTATTGGTATCATCTCATTGGAAAAGAAAAACAGTCGAACCATAGAGGAATGGCTTAAAGAAATGGGAGGTGGAAGTCATGGAAACACATACATTAACACACTAGTCATATACCCTGCAAAATAGACAGAGAACTGATAGATACTTAGATATTTGGTTACTTTTTATTTAATACTCAAAGTATATTCACCTGCCCCAAAAAAACCACATACCTTTTTATTTTTTACTTAACATTTGATAGATATGCCTGATCTAAATGTCATAATGATGGTAATACCTTGTTAAATAGAAAGATCTGATGTTTAAAGAGACATTATAAAGACAAGAGCTAGCTGTTGTAATTATTGTTTTGTTTCTGTTATTTATATGGCAAGGATTTGTAAACTTGATAAACTTCCTAAATAAAATCAATAGCTTAAAAAGATAATGCTTGAAAGGTATTTGTTAAAGCTGTTGGGGAGGGCTTGGTTGTTTTGGGGGGTTGTTTTTGTTTTTTGTTTTAATTTTCAAACATTGGTAGCTAAACTTAAACACCTAAATAGGTAGCCTCATTGCCAAAGGGGATGGTCACCTGCAGCTATCATTGAAGTCAAAAGGCACCTGAGTACCTTTAAAATAATCAGATGAAAAGCTTATTAATTGAGAGGGGAAATTATTTTTAGTCAGAATCTTCGAAGGTCTATTTTTGTTCTTCTTTGGAACTCTCATTCAACTGCAATGCTAAACTAACACTGGGGAGAAAATATGTATTTGTTAAAAGTTTAATTATAACTACAGGGTGAGAAAATGCCAATATTTATCTGAGACCTCTAAAAATCTTCCAGCCAAACTAGGGAAGTCAGCAAGAGGAACTCCCCTCCTGCCTCAAAAAAATGGGGGAAAGGTGGAGGGCAACCACACAAATCCCACTATATTTCAGGCTCTTGTTCATCTATAAGGAAGCTATAAAGGGCACAAGCCACCTAAGGAAAAAAAAACCATTTCAGGTTACCTTTAAAAACCTAACTCTTCAAACAATCCCTCCTTGTTTCTTTCAATTGTCAAGAGTCCCCACAGACTTCCTACCAAACTGTGGTCCTGTGTCTTGCCTGGTTTTTGACTGTCATGTCTTATTTAAATAGTAGTTCCTTCAGAAGAGCGAACTTATCTTATCTATTTGCAAAGTGCTGAGTACTATGTAAACTTATTACATAGTCTTATTAGGCTATTTTCTTACTCCTCAATTGTCATCTGGCAGTGAAATTCAAAATAGCTATGCCTTTTGCTATTAAAGATTTTAACACTCATTTGTGTTATGTACATATCAAATATGCAGTCACTTACTTATACCAATCAGCATGTAGGCCATTTTTGAGTTGTCGTAGACCCAGCAGGCTCCTTTAATGTCACATTTATTAACATCCCAGAGAGTACAGCTACTGTCTATTGCCACACCAAACAAAATTGGTCCAGGAATAGTGCCTAGAAGAGATACAAGTGTACAAAGATAATTGAAAGAGTCTTAACTGAATCAACAGAATTCATAGAGTGAGAGGCCAGGTGGGTCAGGTTCGTGATTGAAGCATCAAGTTTTGCGTAGCTAGATTATAGAACCAGACATTCAAATCTCATCAGCTTGTTTTAGACCTTTATCCTTCTGAGATACAGAGAGGACCATGCAACTTGCTGTACGTTGTTGCAAAGAACACTTTAAAAACTAAGGTGCCATCTGCTCCATATGAATGCTAAAGATACTATAGGACTTTTTTAGGAACAGGAGTTTGCCCTAGTGTCCTGGATCAATATTTACTCTCTTTCCCATTGCAGTATTGTGTGCTCATTTGTTGTCACCTCCCACCCAAGAGGTGGCTATACGTTAGGGATCCAATATGTACAATTTTTAAGCCCTTTCAGGTATTTCAGTCATTATGTAAATTAGTATTTCAATTATACAATCAATCCTGACAGTGCTCATGTAGAAACATAAGCTATCCCCTTACACATGATAGAGGTGGACAGGGGTTTTGGAATAGATTTTTCTAAGTGACGACAAACACTACAATATATAACTGAACACTGTGTCATCACACATGTACTGTCACTCCAGTTCCAAACGACCTGGTGTACTGATCTTAAGAAATGCAGCTCAGTAAACAGTTACCTGGTGGCCAGGGGAAAAAAGCTCTCAATTCCTTGGTGCTATTTTTACCAGCCATCTCAGTTCTACAACATCTTTTCACTCCCCTATTCTCTGAGAGGCACAGGTTTTTTTGGGGGGGAAAAACTTCCTTGGCTAACAGTCTATTAGATGGTATTAAAGATAATAATAACTGTCTTTTGGGGAGATGGGGGGAAGAAAAGTTAGATGAGCTGGGCTGGAGCTGTTGTTGTGGCTGTTAAATTCTTATTCTAGATACCATTTCGCATTTAGCTAGAGCTGGTAGCAGTAGTGATGTTATCTGGGGGGTGTTTTGGAAGGGGCTGGTCTGGTCAGAACATCTCTTGAGCCCAGAATGATGAAGGCCTGGATCCTAGGAGACATTGGGCGTGGCAGCCTGATGATGAAGCTTGCTCGAGTAGTCAGTTTTTCTCCCTAAAATCTCTCTCTTTTTTTTTTTTTTTTTTTTTTTAAAGACTCATTATTTTATCCATCAATTAGAACTAGTTTCCAACACACCAATTTTGGTTCATTAATTCCCAGTCCCACATTGTCTTGTTTACCCGGCATGATTTTAACACAGTCCTTGAATTATATTACTAGGTCTTTTTGTTTGCACTAATTTATTTTTTCCATCTCCCTTTTGCAACTTTTCCCATCAACTTTAATTTGAAAGGCTGTGACACTTTATGAACTTTCACTTACTTTTTACAGCTGAGCTTATAATTAAAGTAAATTTGTAGGCTCAATTATTACAACAGGCCCTGAGTACAACATCGCATGGTAAGAGGCTATGCCTCCATGTCTTGTGCAGGGTAGGGCCAGGGCCGGCTCTAGGCACCAGCAAAACAAGCTGGTGCTTGGGGCGGCACATTTTTAGGGGCGACATGGCCGGCGCCAGAATGCCGCCCCTAAAAATGTGCCCCGGCCGCCCTAGCTCACCTCCGCTGCTGCCGCTTGCGCGCCGCTACTCGCCCTCCCTCCCAGGCTTGAGAGCCTGGGAGGGGGAGCAGGGGCGCGCGAAACGGCTGTTTTGCGCGCCGCGGCCGCTCGGGGTCTCCCCCTCCCTCCCAGGCTTGAGAGCCAGGGAGGGAGGAAGGGGGAGAAGCGGCGCCCGCGCCGCGGCCACTCGGGATCTCCCC
>NW_020664420.1:56321965-56352828 GCF_002925995.2 Terrapene triunguis
GGGGGGGGAGCCAAAATTGTTTTTGCTTGGGGCAGCAAAAATCCTAGAGCCGACCCTGGGTAGGGCTCCCCTCATCTTATCTCTCCTACCTCCAGTGTGGATGAGGTAAATGGGTTGGGACATTAGCTTCCTGCCAGGGTCCCCATGCAAGCCTGGAGTGTAGGGGAGTAATGCACTCATACCCACCCTCAGCATTGTAGAACTTGAGGCCATTAGTTAACTTTCATACTGGAATGGCCTTGCTAGTACTTGGAGAGGTTCTTTGCTGTGTAATAGTTTTTAAAAGTTGCAGCCTCCACATTTAACCATACTCTGGCATGTGTGTCTCACTGTTTCTGCATCCGCATCAATTACCCCCAAAAATAATTTAATAAAGAAAATAGAAATTCAGCAAAAACTATTTAAAAGGGGTTTGGAAATGAATGACTAAATTATGCAGATTATCAGTCTGCCAGACTTCTAAAATGTACATTCGTACCCATTAGAAGTAAGGACACAAAACACTGCAGCAGGTTTCATATATTCATTACCATTTTATATGTAACGTCTAAAGTGCTGTCATTTTCATCAGTGTTAAATTATATAATAAAAATGTGGCTAAAGGAACTCAATATCATCAAGTGAAGTGTTACAGAACCACAGAATTTTTGATTGGTGGAGTCTTAAAAGCCCTGAAATTTTTCAAAGAATGGAGTTGCATTTTTTTGGGAGGAGGGGGGTTGCTTTTGTTAAGAGGATGCAAGTTTAAATATTATTCTTCTGCAGTTGGGATTTGTTTCCTTTGGCATACCTGTTTAGCCTCTTTGCACAACTATTTATAGAGAAGACAGCATTAATGCTAAAAACAAGTAAAGTACAACATTTGAATTCCTATAATGAATTCTAAGCTTTTTCGAGATTGAGTTTGGCCTAATCTTTCAGACAGAGAGACTGCAGCAAATTCATTCATACACATTTTCTTTAAAATTAATCGGTCTGGGTATTTGAAAAGGAAGTCTTCCAATTAGACATTTTATGCTGGGACAGGTATTTAAGCAAAAGATAATAAACGTCATACCTACTAATCGTAGAAACACTGACTGCACTCCCAGAGCAAATGAACGCTGTTTATCTGGCACACACCTGCAAACAAAATTGCAGTTTAAGGGCTTTATCAAATGTAAATTTAACTTAAACTGATGTTTTTCATCTTGTTTTTTTGGTAAGTTACACTTGGACTTTTGAAAAATGACATTATCTGTTAATACTTTGGTCTGTATATGGAGTCTAAGCAACCTAAAAACTTTAAATGGAATTTACTTGACAGAAGAGACAAAAATCAACTTCCATAATATATCATTATGCATTATATACTATACTAGTTTTCTACAATAAAGCACAGACCGCTTTGGCAGGAGAAATCATCATAGTCTTTTTCCCAATGTGTTTACACAAGATAATCAAAGTAAGGGATTCAGTTCAAGATCACGCACATTACTTATGTCTTGGTTAATCATTATGAAGTGGAGATGTGGTAGGGGACTATGCTTAAATACATAGTATAGGGGTTTTTTTTTAATGCTTTGGACCAAATGTATAATCAGTAGATATTGCACTTCTTTGTAGATTTTGTCTTGCATCAGCATATTGCATTACATAAGGTAACACAACAAGCAGCAGCAAGCATAATAAATAAACCATTTTGGCTGAACCTTACTGCTAACAGTCCAGCATCCCAGTAAAATCTATGCCACTGATAATTGAAAGGGATAGGCTTTGAGCAATCTCAAGTAATTTTTGAGAAGTATGATGACACAAACACAAAATATTGCTTTCCCATTATTCTCCCCAATCCAAACACAGCTGCCCTTTCTCTGCCTCCAGACTAACACAATCAAATTGTCAATGCAACTCCCATGTGGACTCACGCTGGAGCACCAAGAACAGAAGGTCAGTGCAATGAAGCATGATAATACAGTACAGTGCAGTGTGTTAAACCACTATCTCAGATTTACAATAGTACTTTTTCTGGTATATAAAGTTATTCTATAAATTGATGTGCTTTTCAAGTAACTTGTGAGCTTTAAATAGTAAAAATGTTAATGCACTGTTTCTAAATTTGGCCATGAGGCTTTACAAGTTGTATAATAGGGATGCAATTATCATGCTCTGAATGTTATGACTTTTATTAACATCCATATTGTAGCTCTGCATGGGTGAACAGCTGCTTTAACAAGGTATTAATGAAGTCTCATTTCAATGGGAAGGTAAGCCCCACAAATTTATAGGTCTACATATTAATTTGGAATCTAGTGAGTCTCCAGCAGAGTGTGTTCAGGATCAAAGACCATCTGAGTTTCAGAGACTGGCAAGACAACCAAGTTGTGGTTAACACGCACCTACCTTTCTTAGAATTTTATACTGCCACTCATCATCATAGAAACAGAGCAGCTTCCACATAAAAATCAATAGCAACAGCAAAGTCCTCAGAAGATTTCTAGGAGTCTTTAGCACCTCTCCCTTTATGGGGTCAGGAGTCTGCTTGCAGTAGGGGAGGAAGAATGTGTGTATGGCAGGGATTTGGGAACAAGAGGGATGTTCAAATTGTGAGTGTCACTTATGGTGGAAGGCTCTCTCAAAAGAGGAGGGGCCCAGTTTAGTTCAAAATCATACGCTCCATCATCTTGTAGCTGGTGCTCATGAGGGAAATTGGCCTATAACTAGAAGAGTCATCTGCAGATTTTCCAGGCTTTAGGAGTGCTTCTATCCACAAGCAGCAAATTTCACCAG
Organism: Terrapene triunguis; assembly: GCF_002925995.2. Classification (NCBI taxonomy): domain Eukaryota; kingdom Metazoa; phylum Chordata; order Testudines; family Emydidae; genus Terrapene; species Terrapene triunguis. The sequence continues at coordinate 56,324,735 of NW_020664420.1, forward strand.
TCTCCAGGATGTTGGTGAAATGCTGCATCAGCCAATTCCATGCCACTGAACTCAGGAACCTGTGGTAGATGCCATCTTTTCCCTCTGCTTTTCCCAGTTTCATGGCTGAAATGACTGGATCAATCTCCTTACTTGTGAATAGTCCAGACCATTGGGACAATGAAGCACATGTGAACAACACCTGCTAGAGTTGAGGCCTTGTCTGCGATACTGTTTATCCACTGGCTGTTTTGATGTCCATAAAAGTTTAGCAGCAATGGCATTGACTTTCAACTGCGACTTAGTGACATTCATGGGATTTGCAGCCCCCAGGTGTCTCAACAGATTCCAGGCATGTCTGCTTGAGCTACAGTTTCTGTCTTGCTACATCCAGTAATACCAGGAGAGATTTTCCAGTTTCTGGATCGCTACACTTGTCATATTTGCAGAAGAGATCTTGGATCTCTGCAGTCCAGCAAGGATTATATGAAAGTGTTTCTCAACCTTTTTGATATCAGGGACCAGCTTGCTGCCTTCCTAAACTATATCAGGGTGATCTAGGGGACCAGCACTGATCCATGGACCAGTTGCTGAGAAACATTGGTGTACGATGACCTGTGTCCATGGGAGTTATTCTTCTTTGCAGGTGTGATTAGGTGCATAGTAAAATGGTCAAAAGTCTTCAGCATTGGGGGAATGTATCATCTTTAGAGATGAACATCAGGTCAGGGCAGTATCCTCTGCCCCATCTTGCAGAATGGAAAGTGACATACTATTTCACATCAAAAAGGTGGAGCATATCATTTGCCGATGCCCAGTGTGTCAGTTCTTCGCCTGCAATGTTTGCTGCATAGTCCTGTGCAGTTGGCAGAGCTGATGTATATATGTCAAAGACAGTAAGCTTACCAATGTACATAGAGATTCTAGTTGTTTCTTTGTACTCTGTAGGAGGTAGGACCAAATATTCATTGATCTCCTGCTTTATGTAGATTGCCAACCCATATTTTGGGTGGTAATTTCTGGCTATAAGTTTATAGCTGTTGATGTTATAGCAATGGGCTTTTTTCTTCACTTGCAACATGGGTCTCCTGGAGGGTGAGGATGTTGGTGTTGCTCATCTTCAGCACTTTCTCCAGGAAGCCGCACATGGACCGTAAAAGGCCTTCAACATTCAATGGGCAGATCTCTCCCCCAAGTTCAATCTGCCTAGTACATTGGCCCTGAAGCGGTAGGTGTATTTTGTTGGTCTTTTGACTGGGAGGTTGACAATCAATGTTTGGTCACCAATTTGATGACATTAGTCATGGTTTCTCACTTAAAAGGGTGGACAGCATGAATATCATCATCTTTCACTCCATCTTATCAATGAAGTATTTTGGCAGCTCTTCGAAGTGGTTGATGCTTGGGTCTGGTGTCTGAGTTATGCAATCTGGGTTGATTAGCTGATTCAATATGAGAAATAGTTCTGCTGGCTCCAATTCTGCCCTGCTGATTGAAGAGGAGAAGGCTCATTTTGCCTCCTTTATGTCAGTGGTGAAGTTCGGTACAGTTTGTGTGCTAGCAGAGGGCTTCAGAGTGTCTTTTGTACCACTGGTACTCTAACTTTCCACCTATGTACTTCACTGGCAGTAGTTCACCTGTGAAGCAGAGTATTCTTCTTGGTCAGTGTGGGAAGGAGGAGGAGAGGCCAAAGCATTGATGGTAAAGGACAACAGGTGATCGTACTGTTGTACCAACTCATCAGCACCTTGGCTTTGTATTTGGGTTACTTGTTCTAAGGAGATTTGAAAACTTAGGGAGTTCAGGAGTCTTTGGGGGCAAATCAGTTTTGATTGCTCTTTATCCTGATGGGAAGAAAGGAAGGCAGGCAGGCTTTGATCTCTGCCTGGAAGAGGTCATGATCAGCTCAGGAGAGTGGTATGTTGGTGATATCTCCAATATGCAGTTCTAGCTGGAAGACAGGATTCAACATACATACCACATATGGCGACATATATAGGTCAGAGACTACCTGAAATAATCTGATGGGTTCTGTATAGGTCATGAGATTAAGGTACTACCATATCATTGAGATTGTCCATGTGAAGGTGGAGATAATTGAAGACAAGTAATCTGGGGATTCCAATACCATCCTGGGCCACGTATCTGAGAGTTCATCCAGGAAGTTGTTGAGGTTTTCACCTGGAGGTCTGTAAACCAATATAATTCCTGAATTCCTTTTGTCCTTTTGCCTCACAGATCACATGAATGCACTTTTTGTTTCTAGGTATGGAATGTCTTCAGTATCAGAGGCTGGAAGGTAACCAGATTGTTACTCCACTTTCTCTTATCTGGTGCATTCTGGATACTGTCTTGGCTTGTAACATACACATGAGAAGATTAGCTGTGTTAAGATAGGGTTGGGGGTAGCACTGAACCATGTCTCAGTGATGCAGGCAAGGCCAGGCGCTTCATCAAAAATGAGATTATGGATGGTGTAAGGATAAACAGACTTTAGCTTTCCTCTCTCTTATTGATAGCGTGTGATCTGCCCCTTTAAAAAGGAATCTTGTGCTACAAGTAGTGCCACCAAGTGGAAAGGAAACTATTTCTATTTTTATAAGGGAAAAAGTGTGGTGAAACAGTACAGAATCTACAGATGACAGTAATCTCTTCATCTAATGTTCAACGGGCTTAGCCTGCTTAAAACTGGGTATACACTACACGGTGATTATTAGAGTCTAGGGAGTAGCAGACAGGGGTGCAAAGCACTCCTTACACATTTTGATTATAGAGCTGATCCTGTATAAAAAGAATAAAAACTATTTAAAATCTTTATTTTGCAAGTTGTCAGAATAGTTACATTCCTTGCCACTGAGAGCAACAATGTAGGTAAGGTAATACCTTTTATTGGATCAACTTCTTTGGTGGAAGGTACAACCTTTTGAGCTACACAGAGCTCTTCTTCAGGTCTGGGGAAGGAAGTATTCCATGCTAAGTTTATACTCTGCTATGGAGCCAGGAATATGTTCTTGAAAGTATAAAAACCAAATACCTGAGAATGGCCACAGTTGTTGGAGTAACAGCCATAAAAGTGAAAACAACAGCAAAAAAGAAAAAGCCCAGGAATAGAGGCAAGAACGTGCATTGTGTTCGGCATTTCCCAGCCAGAGCCTCAAAAGGGACCTCTTCTGAGTCAGGTAATCTTTTTGGCATCCCAATACAGGAACAGTTTTGGTAAGTCTACAAGTAATGCACACAGCAAACAGTGTTATTTCAAAATATGTAAAATTGTAAATTATAGTAATTGATAGAGATCAAGTAGTGATCAGACATTCACACATTAACACATACTTACTTATTTCAAGGACAGTGCATGACTTAGTGAACCCTTAATTTATTTTGTGATATTTTCAGCCACACTATCCTGGTTATTCTACCTAATTTTGACAATAACTATACTCACTTACATGCCTCCAACTGTAAAGACTAACTCTCTCCTCCACTTATTACTTTGCTTTCCTCCTGGGCTGGCAAGCTACCAAAAGAGGTCTCCTATTACCCAAACAATAGTTACTCCTGAACGCTGTTTGGGATATTTTGTATTTAGACATTAAACCTTTTTTGCCAGACTAATTATTAGATTAGTTTAATTTAAATTAATTTAAATTTTAAAATTTCCCCTTTATTATTAATTAGGCATTACTTCATTTTGCACTAAACATAACCTCAGGGAGAGAATAAGTAAACTGAGAACATGAAAAGTTTAATATTCTGCTGGTGTCCCCTCAATTCGTCAGTGGATAGTTTCAAGCACTTTACAGAAAAAAGTAAAGCTGAGAATAAACAACCCAAAACAGGACAGTCCTGTACTCTCACAAATATACCCTCTTGTTACAAGTTAGCAATATGAAGTTATTTAAAATTCTGAAACTATGAATGCTTTTTTGTCTGGACACCTTTCATGTACTAGTCCTAATTTCTAAATAACCCTTTTTCATCATAGGCTAATAAAATTAACAGTTGCCTTAACAAACCCTTATTCCTAAATTACAATTATCTGTCTATAACCTGGAAGGTTTACCACATACACACACTTTATCCAGCAAGATTCTCAAAGAGCCACTTGTTCTGTCAGCACTGGCTGATTTAGTATTAATATTTTCAATAAAATTCCTGGTCAAACCTCTCCTCTTCCACTAATATAATTCCCAAAGGTAGATCAGAGAAGATGGATGGCCTTTTATAGTTAAGGCACTGCAGTGGGACTCAGGATATCTGGGTTCACTTCCCAGCTCTGCCAAAAACTTCCCCCCATTTGTATTTTCTATTTGGACTGTAAATCAAAAACTGTCTCTTATCATCTGTTTATATAGTGGCTAGGGCAATGGGGCACTAATCACAGCTGGCACCACCAGGCTGTATTTTAAAGATAATGATATCATCACATATGGCACTTGAAGGATAGCATTATTGTAGTGGCTGTCTCTTCTCCAGTGTTGTGCCTGTTCAGCTTTTGTCCTGTTTCAACTTAATCTAAATATCTTGTCTTTGTTCAAGTACAATACTCACTGGATTACTTTCATATTTCTCAGTCTCAACTTCCATATTCTCCATTCATTAGCAACACAAAGGGTTAGAAACTGTAGAATGCTCTTTCTAATATAGCTTCCTATTCTTCAGAAGGATGTTGGTACATTTCAGTGAGGTCAATCATGTATTATACCTTATTTATATTGCACTATTATTGGGCATAGTGCATGACTTAAATGAAGGAAGGCAAAGCCTCTGAAAAACTTGCAATCTAAATACACAAAGTGTGTGTGTGTTGGGGGTTGCGGGGGGATAGTGAGGAAAAGGTAAGATACAGAAGCAAAGGTACAGGGCATGTGTGTTTGGCACACACTATTTTAAGGCATTTCCCCTTCTTCCCTTTTCTATTTTGTGGGGAGAGGAGGGTGGGGTGAGTGGTGTTTGTTTTAAATATGTTTATATTGCAAATACAAGCTAAATTGAAGGATCTGAGGGAAGCAGGGGAATTTAGTGATGCCCTTGGCACAGAAATGGGTGGAGCTACTAGGAGATACAGTTATGGCTTCCTGGCTCACAAGCTGCATTTGCTCCAGCATAAGTTACAGCAGCCTAGAGATGGAAGAAGTAGTTGACAGAATGTGAAAATTATAATAAAACACACTGTGGTAACTGCAAAGTATCAGAGGGGTAGCCGTGTTAGTCTGGATCTGTAAAAAGCAACAGAGGGTCCTGTGGCACCTTTAAGACTAAAGGTCTGATGAAGTGGGCATTCACCCACGAAAGCTGATGCTCCAATACATCTGTTAGTCTTAAAGGTGTCACAGGACCCTCTGTTGCTTGTGGTAACTGCATAATTCTAAAACACAGGAAACATATAATCTACAAAGAATTGTACACTCTTCTTTTGGAACAAAATGGAGAACAGATATAGAAAAGAAAAGAGAATTTGTACTTTATGAAGATGAGATTAGATCCAGCCTGGTCATCACTATGGTCTTCCAGCCTCAAGGCTTGTCACTTACTCTGGCCCAAAGAGCAGTTTGAATTAACCTTTCCAGCCAAACATGTCCAACAAGTGCTTCATCTGTCATATAAACTTTAATCGAAACATAACGCTCTTTTCCCTCATGACAGTTCTTGTCTACTTGCTTTATACAAGAGTAAAAAATAATAACTTGAAGGCATACCTCCAGTAAAAACACTCTCACAGCTTTCCAATATTAGAGAGAATGAGTATATCACTACTACAATATCAAATAAAAAGTTGGAAGGCTGCCCTATTACAAAAGTTATCACTACATTAGCCAACCTTTCCACTACCACTAGAGCAGCTTTATCATTGCTAGCCCTACTGTAAGTAGGGTACTGGTGATCAGGGCTAGATGACTGGCAGTATCACAATAGCATCCTTTGCCTATGCTAGCACACACCATTGTTATCTCCAGTGGAGTAGCACCATTTGCAGGAAGAGGTACAAGATTTCAACCTTCCTTCCTACACCCCTGCAAAAAACAAAACAATAAAAACAGATAAAGACAATGTGTCCCGGCACTGCCTAACTAAGAAGAATTAGATATATCCCACACCTCTACTTTAGTGATGCTATGACAAACTGTTTTGTTCATGTCTGACAGCACTCCAACTCAGGCATAATACCCTGAAAAGAGAATCAAATAACCTTGAACTGGTATCAAAGAGGTAATATGATTAACTTTCATGTGGGCTCAATTAACTCATTCACTTTGAAGTCAGTTAACTATCCACATCAACCGTCCTGCTTTGGTAAGCACATTCTAATGTTTAATGAAGTAATGGGAGAATGAGATGTAATTAACAGTAAACTATCAGAGGCTTTTAGAATCAAGTGAACACATGGAGTGGTTTTTAGTTGTATTTTAGTTTAATAGAGCCTCCAGATTTTTTTCAAAGCCTTTCTAAAAAAAAAAAAAAAAAAAAAAAAGAAAAGAGAGAGAGATTAATATTCCTTCAACAAGGAATAGCCACAACCTCACACAGATCCCTGTGTATAATGAGGTTATATGGCTGTGCAAATTCCTGTCTAATTTACCTTTTTACTCAGATTCTACATGGTCTCTCTGTGGTAGGTAAAGCCATGAAAGAGGCCATTTTCTTGCCATCTTCTAGCTTACCTTGACTGGCTGCTATTCTGCCTGCACTTTTCAGAATTTTCCACAGCAGGGGAATCTAAGAGTTTACTGTGCCTGAGGACATGGCAAGATGATGATACTTCTCAATTCAGGACAGCATGGACAAGAATGACCTGCTTCAGATTTAGGGGCAGGAGGGCCTGAAGCACTGGTCTGGGGAGATCAGGAGGAAGCAACTGCCAACCAGAGTTTATAAACCAAACATGAGCAGGTCTCCATATGTATTGGTCTTAAGAGTTCCACACAGCAGCTTCCTTCCTTCTCTTGTGGTTCAGTTCTTATACTTGTACATGGCTAACTGTAGCTGCCATCTCCTGCAGGCATCCTTTTGGTACAGAAGGAACTGAAGCACTGTATTCTCCCTGTTCCCCCAAGCTGCACCCACCTACAGAACTAAGTCCTGCATGAATTTAGTGAAAGAAATTCAGCAGAGCAGGACTTAACTCTCAGAACCAGAACTGCTTTGGAGCAAGAGCAGCATGCGCTAGCACAACTCCCTATCCCCTAGAATTCACCTTTTCTGGCTGTAACCATAGCATTATCCTTGACTCCGAATTCTCCTCTACTTGCATGTCTGTAAACCTGCTCACTAGCACTTCTGCAACACTGCCTATTAAAGGAAACAACTTTAACGCCACCTCTGCTGAAATCCCAAGTTCCTTCCTCTCATCTCACCTTGATATTTGAAAGGCTATTCTCTAGGAAGTCCCAAAATAATTACTCTTAAGACTCCAGCACAAGCAAAATGTTTTTGCCCCAACCTTCCCAGACTGCTCTGGCACCCTTGCACAGAAAGGCAGCAGCTTTTGGAATTATTTTGATCCTAACAAACCTGCATGAACTGATAATGCATCTGGGGCCTTATTGTATAATAATGGATACGGATCCATTTATCAATTTAACACTGACTGGAGGCACATGATTTTTTTACCCAAGCATCTGAGTCCTATCATCATCTGAGCCCCAAATAAAGGAGTTTAGATAATTTCAGATAAATTAATCCATCCAATTCAAAGTTCACAATTTTATTTTATTGGACTATATTACAGGGATGAAGTTTGTTAAAACAGCAGTAATTTATATTAAGGTATATGGGTCAATATCAAGTAATCCTGTGCTGGAATTCATCTCTCAGTGATGGCATTTAGAGCCTGATTCAGAGACCAACAAAAAAAAAAAAAATTCTGACATAATGTCAGCAAAGAAAATTCAAAATAATTTCTAGATACATAAGTAAATCCCAAAATCCAAGTGTTCATTTAAAGCCACTGGCTGTTTTGGACACTAAAAATTACCAATAGTAGCATCTTCTGTTTAGTCCATTTATCGTTTTACAGAATGAGTACAATGCTGGAATTGTCACAGAGAACTACATTTGCAACAAAACACTGCAGACATGTAACAACTATGAGACACTAGACCCCTCATTCACTTATAGGTTCAGAGAGGAGTTTTTGTTTGGGTTTTCTTTTCTTTTTCTTATTTTAGTTAACAATTATGTATTATAAAGCTAATGTTGATTCACTCTTTTGTTGTAATGGAAACAATTCTCTTACTTTTAATAATAATTGAAAATGGCATACAAATTTTGGTAAGAAACAAGATACAGGATAAACTGTGCATTTTTTTCCTGTTAAAGACAGCATAAAAAATACCTTTTTCCTTTTTTGAACAGTAAAAGATGTACATCCTGCAAAACAGGGAGAAAAATACTGGACTTCATCTCTGCCACAAACTGGGTAATAAAAGGAGCGTAAGCAGTTGCAGTTAGCATTACATGGTGCAGTCAAGTTCTGTAACTTGCCTGTTCTGTAAGGTAAAGATTAAACAGGCAATGAGTAAACAATATATTTCATTAACTCAGTTTAAGAATAATTTACAATAGAGAATAGAGAGACATGAGCCAGTAATAGAACGCTCATATGCTCACTAATCTACAGTTCTACACAAAACATACATTACTACCATAATAAAGTTCAAACTAATTACAAACGTAAAGATCACACTTCTCTTTGAAAATTTTATACTTATTGTAATACCTAAAATTACTATACTGAAATATTAAGGGAAAAATTCTAGTTTGTATACTCAGTGCATCTGACAGCACTTTGTCTAGTGATTTTTATTATATACTCTGTATATTCAGCTTCCCTAGCTGTTTTTGTGGATCATTAAAACAGCTACAGACAAGAGAAAAAACACATTTTAAAGATAATGTGGAAAATGATATTGTAAAATATAAGCCATTTTTACTGCTTTTATTGATCAAGTATCATGTTGATTTTATTCCTTTAACTCAGTCTGACTCATGATCCATCTCTCAGATATCTGCTGTTTTATTAGTCCCTTAGCCAGATGACATCTGGATTGTTCAAACACCAAGAAGGCTACATGTGCTTAACTGCATAGTGGCAAGACAACACCTAAGCTCTGTCCCAGAGCTGCACAGTTGCTCTGGGAATTGGTAACACAGATAAAGGAATTCTTTAACTCCTGTGTACTACAGCTGCATATTCTAGGTTTAGTCCTCTCACTTCCAGAGTGGCAAAGTTACTATAGATCTATAGCTGAAGTACCCTTCATGCATAGCCTTATAACATTAAACTGTTAAAGTTATATGAGAAGTAAATTAGAAAGATTTTCCCCCAATGCACAAGGATGGGACAGGATGACAATGATTTTGAATTTCCTGATGGTAATAGCGCATTAAACAACTTTGCATTATAAGCTGTTTCACAGCTAGTTCTACTGAAACTAGGGAATGCTGCAATATCAGTAGTTTAAAAATCAAGCTATATTGTGAAGTGAGTGGTACTATGTTAGTGTCCAAACTATCACTTAAACACCCTCCAATTTCAATTGGGAGAAATTTGGGTCAGTTTATAAACTTCTATTTTTATTATATGCTCCTAGAAGTAGGATCTTTAAAGATATAAATTAATATCTTTAAAAGGGAAATTCACTTCTCCTGCCAGTGACAGTTCAGTTAGCTATAAAACAAAGTTATTATGCACAGCATTCAAACTGCATGTGGAATGCTACATCAAAGTTATATGTCTAGAAGCATTCAGTCATTTTACTGAATGGTAACATGTCTTTGTTCTTTATAGTTATACAAAAAGAATTTTCTGCAGAACATCTTCAATTTTTCAAAAATATACTGAAAACTGAGTTAGCAATGCTCCTATCAAAGAGAAAATCCAGGCACATAGGGAAAAGACTATTGTGTTTATTTGGTGCAAATGGACTCTAATGCAACTGAAGCAAGAGGGGGAAGCTTTTACTCCACCACTTTTCCAGGGAAACTTGACTGGTGGAACCAGCTGATTGACCCTAACAATCCTCATAGGAATGTGTAGTTTTTGCAAAACAGAGACTGGCATTCAGCGTGCCATCAGAACAGCAGTGATTTCACCACATTCATTCTTTTCAAGAGCTCAAGGAAGTGAAGGGGATGTTGGTGGGGCAGGTTTTTCTCCTGAGATATTATCATAATAGAGTTGAGAATGCAAAATGCATTAGTTCCATCCATGGTCTCAAGTGAACCATTTTGACATTTCAACTGTACAAAATCACCACTACTACTAATTAAGTTTTCTTGGTGAGAATCAGAGCACAAAATGATATCAGCACCATGTCAAGGATTGTTTCTCTGTGTCTTAACTCAAAATTTTTACAATGAATTATTTTCAGCATTAATAGGTGTAGAAAGATTGGTATTACACTGATACAAAGGAAAAGGACATAAAAGTATCTTTATCTTCTACAAAGAGGTAGTGTTCGTTATGATGGCTGCCTTCAAAATTTCCAAACAAAACAATAAACACCCACCTACTTCCCAACTTCATGGGACTATATTTAATTTCAACTCAAGCATCAGTCAAAACACTCTTGTAAAGAGATTCGCAGAGGAATGAGTCATCAGTTCAGTACGTAGGGATTTAGCCACACCACATTCAAATTGGGTGTCAGTCATGTGATTAAATTCCCACAAGCTCATAGAATCTCTACTAGTTACCATGTCTACAGATTTAGCCGTGTATTGTTCTAAAGTTTCCCGAAGAACCTATGAAGAAGTGCTATTAAATCCCCTTTTCTTTCCCAATCATTTTATATGTCATTTGTCAGACCAAGCCCTCTGACAGGTAACATGATTGACAACATAAAAATGAACTGTTGCCAATAGATGCCAGAAAAGAGTGCAGCTGAAATGGTGCTGATAAGTTTAGCTATGAGGGTTGAGACAGACAAGAAGTCTTCGACATCATTGCAACAACTATGCAGGATTCAATTATGGTTGCTGAAATGATGCTGAAGAGAGCATGGCTTTTTATAGACCTGCTGCTAATCATCATCGGCAATGGTTCAGCTGCAACTGTTGTCCACAGCAGTTCACTATTTTAGTACAAAGATACTGTAGAGTTATGGATACAAAAGATTTTGCAGTATAGTTCTGTTTTATGCATTCAGAATTTTCAAAAAAATTCTCTTTTCCTTTTGGGCTAGAGTTTTCCATGTATAATCTATTCCCATAGTTAAGTGTGAACTTTCCAAATCCAGGTTTCTTATGTTACATGTTCAAAATTTTAAAACTTCTGTACTAATTTTCCTTGAAGTTGGCTTCACTTTAGATCTTAGCAAGACTAGCAAAATGCCTTGTTTGAAGAAAAAGTTTAAAGTTGGCTCACTGAAGTGGTTTTCTTTACTTTAAATCTATGTGAATATAAAAAGATTTAAAAATGAATATTCAAAAGAACTATTAACTTCAAATCTACTGTAAATTGATGCAGGATTAAGATTCTATAATTAGGAATCGAAAAGTCAGAAGATATGAGTTAGAGTTTTTAGAACAGCCTTGCAGTGGACAGGACACTAGTCTGGGGCTGGGGAGAGCTAGCTTCAATCCCTTGCTCCTTCACAGACTTCCTGTGTGTTCTTGGGCAAGTCTCTCTCTGCCTCAGTTTCCCATCTGTAAAATGGGGATAGTAGTACTTCCCTACCTAACAGGGTGTTGAGGATTAAAGATTGTGGAGTACTCAGATACTATGGTGATATGTGCAACGAAACAGGTTGTGTGAAATTTAAGGTTGTTTAACCTTAAAACCCTAAAAGACACTTCATGACTTTTAAGCCAGTGATTTTCAATGTAGTAAGATGGAGTTGGATGTCCAACTCTTTTGAATTTCATTAGCAATTGGGCAACTAACTCCCTTCAGCTCCTTTGAAAATCCTAGCCCACGGCCTTAAGTGTGTAACCTTAAATTTGCATTATTGTGTTTTTGCATTTAACCATGTAAGACACACGAAAATGTTTTGCTCTTATTCTCACATTTTTCTTTAGTAGTTTGTGGGCAGTCTCCATTTCATGATGTGTGTGTCTTATTTCATGTTTTAATAGATTAAAAAAACATAAGAATATTTCACTAGACTACTGTATCCTGAAAGTATCTGATTTATTCAATTATGAATCTAGTTACTGTTTCTATTATAAGTTGTATAAGCCTACAGGTGAAACTCTTTTGTGTCATTTTCCTATTATATGTGTGAGCGAAAGAGTTTTGACTTTAATTCATGAATATTAATACGACAGATTCATAGATTCCAAGGCCAGAAGGGACCATTGTGATCATCAGGTCTGACTTTATGTATGCCACAGGCCAAAGAACTGCCCCAAAATAATTCACATAAAGCGAACTCCCTCTGATAATTCACATAAAGCGAATGAGGCATATTTGTCCTAGGTTAATGTATCTCAGTTTCTCTGTTTCCAACTTATGCTACAATTTTTGATGTTCTTCATTGTTCACTTTTTGCAGTTACATGACATTGTTCCTGGGTATTCCTCAGCACATCAGAAGTGGCTAAATCTGATATCTAGGATCCCAGCTCTCCCAGACCATTTAGGACACAAACACCTCTTTCATGCACATTGTAGGGAGCACATGGGTTCACTTGCATGTACTTGGTTTAGAGCCACTTAGGGCCACCAAAGAGTTCAATTTATGGCAGAAAGAGCAAAAGGCAGAAAAGATAGAACAGCACTTTCTTAATTATTAATCAAAATAAAGGTCCTATTTTTGTCACCATATTGTTCTGACAACATATTAAGCCCTTTTCTAAAATTAAAGATGGGAAATGGGAACGAAATATTGAGAAGTCATTTACCCAGTTGCATTGCATATCACTCATGTTTATGCTTATCTTTAAATGGAAGCTAGAATCCCTAGGTACTAGAGCATGGAATTTATTTTCCACAACACCATCTGGCTCTTTGGCAGACCCTCAAACAATTGGAGTTGCCTCTAGCTCTGTCACTCCATGATAGAATAACTGGCTGCTGATGAGTTTGTCTGAGTTTCAGGATAGCTGATATTTTCTTTTTTTTATTCTGCTTGATTCATGGCAATGTGTGTCCTTTTATCTGTTTATGAAACAGGAGTAACTTAAATCTCTTCAGAGACTCTGTGTGACAGAAATGAGTGTTTTTACTACCACTTGAGCTTTCTGTGAAAGCCTGCACATTTAAAAGGTCCCTTTGCTGGTACCGTCTTTAATCAAATAGGATTTTTTTGGCTAATCATCAATACAATATGCGGATTGCCACAAACATTTGTACAAGCTGTTTCTTCCTACATCGGGTCCTCAACTACTCTCTTAAAACATGTATCAATTCCAAATATTTTAAGAACTAGCAAAAAAAATTGTAAAGAGTATTTATGTTCAAAGCAGCATTTCAAACTGAAAATATGTTTATCATATTTAAACTGTAGCATCGAACATTGAATATCTGAATGTTGACAAGTGCAAAATAATGCACTGGGCAGCACAGTATGGGGAGAAGGTGACCAGCCCTCTGTGGAGAAAGAAGTGGTTCAGGACTATTTAGAAAAACTGGACAAGAACAAGTCCATGGGGCCAGATGCACTGCATCCAAGGGTGCTAAAGGAGTTGGCGGATGTGATTGCAGAGCCATTGGCCATTATCTTTGAAAACTCATGGCGATCGGGCGAGGTCCTGGATGACTGGAAAAAGGCTAATGTAGTCCCTATCTTTAAAAAAGGGAAGAAGGAGGATCTGAGGAACTATAGACCAGTCAGCCTCACCTCAGTCCCTGGAAAAATCATGGAGCAGGTCCTCAAGGAATCAATTTTGAAGCACTTCGAGGACAGGAAAGTGATCAGGAACAGTCAGCATGGATTCATCACCAAGGGCAAGTCATGCCTGACTAACCTAATTGCCTTCTATGATGAGATAACTGGCTCTGTGGATGAAGGGAAAGCAGTGGACGTGTTATTCCGTGACTTTAGCAAAGCTTTTGATATGGTCTCCCACGGTATTCTTGCCAGCAAGTTAAAGTATGGGCTGGATAAATGGACTATAAGATGGATAGAAAGCTGGCTAGATCATCGGGCTCAACAGGTAGTGATCAATGGCTCCATGTCTAGTTGGCAGCCGATATCAAGTGGAGTGCCCCAAGGGTCAGTCCTGGGGCCAGTTTTGTTCAATATCGTCATTAATGATCTGGAGGATGGCATGGATTGCACCCTCAGCAAGTTTTCAGATGACACTAAACTGGGAGGAGTGGTAGATACGCTGGAGGGTAGGGATAGGATACAGAGGGACCTAGACAAATTAGAGGATTGGGCCAAAAGAAATCTGATGAGGTTCAACAAGGACAGTTGTCGAGTCCTGCATTTAGGAAGGAAGAATCCCATTCACTGCTACAGACTAGGGACCAAGTGGCTAGGCAGCAGTTCTGCAGAGAAGGACCTAGGGGTTATGGTGGACGAGAAGCTGGATATGAGTCAACAGTGTGCCCTTGTTGCCAAGAAGGGTAACAGCATTTTGGGCTGTATAAATAGGCGCATTGCCAGCAGATTGAGGGATGTGATCATTCCCCTCTACTCGACATTGGTGAGGCCTCATCTGGAGTACTGTGTCCAGTTTTAGGCCTCACACTACAAGAAGGATGTGGAAAAATTGGAAAGAGTCCAGCGGAGGGCAACAAAAATGATTAGGGGGCTGGAGCACATGATTTATGAGGAGAGGCTGAGGAAACTGAGATTATTTAGTCTGCAGAAGAGAATAATGAGGGGGGATTTGATAGCTGCTTTTAACTACCTGAAAGGGGGTTCCAAAGAGGATGGATCTAGACTATTCTCAGTGGCACCAGATGATAGAACAAGGAGTAATGGTCTGAAGTTGGAGTAGGGGAGGTTTAGGTTGGATGGTAGGAAAAACTTTTTCACTAGGAGGGTGGTGAAGCACTGGAATGGGTTACCTAGGGAGGCAGTGGAATCTCCTTCCTTAGAGGTTTTTAAGGTCAGGCTTGACAAAGCCCTGGCTGGGATGATTTAGTTGGGGATTAGGTCCTGCTTTGAGCAGGGGGTTGGACTAGATGACCTCCTGAGGTCCCTTCCAATCCTGATATTCTATGATTCTATGAATGCACACTGGAAAACATAATCCCAACTATACATACAAAATGATGGGTTATAAATTAGCTGTTACTCAAGAAAGAAATCTTGGAGTCATCATGGATAGTTCTCTAAAATCATCTGCTCAATGTGCAGTGGCAGTCAAAAAAGCTAATGGAATGTTAGGAATGATTAGGAAAGGGATAGATAATAAAATAGTAAATATCATAATGACACTATATAAATCCATGATACAGCCACATCTGGAGTACTGTGTGAAGTTCTGGTCATCCTATCCCAAAAAAGATATATTAGAATTGGGAAAAGTACAGAGATGGCCAACAGAAATGATGAGGGGTATGGAACAGCTTCCATCTGAGGAGAGATTTAAAAGACTGGCACTGTTCAGTTTAGAAAAGAGATGATGATGGGGGGGGAGATATGATAGAGGTCTATACATTCATGAATGGTGTGGTAAAAGTGAATAAGGAAGTGTTATTTACTCCTTCACATAAGAACCGGGGGTCACCCAATGAAATTAATAGGCAACAATTTTAAAACAAAGTATTTATTTGCACAATATACACTCAACATGTAAAACTCATTGCTAGGGAATGTTGTGAAGGCCAAAATTATAACTGGGTTCACAAAATAAAATGGATAAGTTCATGGAGGACAGATCAATCAATGGCTATTAGCCAAGATGGTTAAGGACATAACTGGTGCTCTGAATGTCCCTAAATCTCAATGCCAGAAGATGGGACTGGATGAAAAGAGATGGATCACTCAATAATTGCCCTGTTCTGTTCATTCCATCTGAAGCATTTGGCACCAGCCACTGTTAGAAGACAGGATACTGGGCTAGATGGACCATTGGTCTGACGCAATATGGCCATTCTCATGTTCTCATCTCCTATTTGTGCCTTTGAAAATCTCTCATTAAATGGGTAGCTTTTTGATCCAATAACTGCATTTTTAAAAGGGCCTTCTGAATAGAAAATTAAAATAACAACAATGCTAAAAGTATTCTTCTGAAGCATCATATGTTATACTTTTATAAAGACCAACAGTGTTAGAATATAAAGTTAGAAGGCTATTGAAACACCGAGTAATTTTCAAGTACAACAATGTAAACTGTAACTTTTGCCTCCCTTATCCTATGTTAGAATTTATTAAACTTGTTCACATTCAAATGCATCAATGACAAGATGGATAATGTAGATATCATCAACGATGATCATTTTGAGGTGCTTTGCTTAGCACCGAAGTAGTCCAGCACACTAGGACACACCACTTGCTTTCTCTTCGCTTCATGCAGCCACCTGCACATAATAATGTGTGTATGTGTATACATACGTGTGTATATATATAGAGTGACAAGATGGTCGATATAGTATGGTGGGTCCTGCACTTTTCTTGGTGGGGGGGGGCTAAAATACCACCCCTTACCCCTGCTCTTGGGGCACCGAGGGCCCCACTAGTGGCCCAGGAAGGTGGTAAAGGAGGGAAGCGGGGGAGGGGTCTGGGTTTGCTCCTCACTCTGAGTCCCAGCCCCTCTCAACCCTTGCAGGTTCTTACCCTCTTCCCCCTTGGGTGGGGTACCTTCAGTCCTTAAACGCTGGGGCAGGGTCTCCCTTACTCCGGTTTTCTGTTCCTCCAGGTCTCACAGCACACCTCCAAGCTCCAGTCCTCTCTCCTTCCCCCTGACTGCCTGAAGCAGGGGGTTTTATTAGGTTTCTAACAGGGCCTTAATTGATTACAGGTGCTCCAATTAACCTGTAGCAACCCTCCCTAGTCTACAGGGAACCACGCCTTAATTAACCTAGGGTTTATATACTTCCCTTCTACCACTTCCCACTGCTCCCTGGCCCTCCTGTATCACAATACACACACACACACACACACACACACACACACACACACACACACACACTGGAATGAAACAAAATTTCTTATACATTAAAGGCAAACTGATTATCCTTGTAGAAGGGTAGCGAGACTGGGTGTCAAATGGAAATGCTGAAGTTGCTCAAGAAGTCAAAATCCATTAACAGAAAGAGACCAGAATCCTTACAGATACAAGCATAGAATCAGACTAATTGAAAGTTTCAAATACAGCTAGTGTAGTCCAGTAGATAGGACACTTGAGTGGGACTCTACTTAGACAAGTCACTCCACCTCTGTTCCACTCCCCCACCCCAACCCCACACATACAGAGTCAGTCTGGTCTGCTCAGTATGAAAGTTCTTTGGGTCAGGAGCTATCACTTCCTATTGTGTTTGTAGTATAATGGGGCCCCATCCCAGCTGCAGTATCTAAGCACTACTGTAATAATAAAGAACAAAAATTCTCTACCTATTTGCGAACACACTCCCCAAGCACAATTAAAAAGTGTACTAAAATACTGCTATCACTATCTACCCGTGTAGATTTACTTACCCACTGGAATTTAAAACAATTCCTATAAGTACACTCTCTGGAACCCGTTGTTCTGAAAATAAGGTTAAAATATAACTATGTATTTTTTAGTGTTTAACACTGTTCTGACTGATCCTTTTTCCTCCATATTTTTTTTCAGAAGAAGCCACATTAAGACTAGAATTCTATCCCATGCAGGTGAGATTTTTGCCTAATTTGGATAGGAAAAAGGTAGCTCTCATTTGATTTGAATACAATTTAGCATTCTAGTACCTGGATTTTTTATTGACCATACTACAGGACAGTATCCATTAGAGGATATACAAGAATAAAAGAAGGGAAGAATAAGTCAAGAGGAGCATCTGACCCAAGAGACCATGTTACACTGATGCACCCGTCCCAAACTAAAGAAAAACAGTTGAGAAAATTAGAAGCAAAATGTTAAGCTGCACAGGAGATATGGACACTTCAGAAAAATGAAAGAATTCCTAAATCAGGGCCAGGAAGGCTTAATCAAGCTCTGTCTCCAGAAAGCAGTCCAGACAACTAAGGGAGATACACAGAGGGAGTGACACCGTCTACACAGCTCTTATGAGCAACACTACCTGCCAGGGTTAACAGAGTTGGGCTAGCAGGGCTTGTACTAGCACTCTAAAAATAGCTGTGAAGACAGCACTTTTAAGTTGCAGTTCAGGCTGATGCTCAGGCTCTGAAGCTAAGGAAGGGGGGGATGGACTTTGGAGCCCAAGCTCCAGCCCAAGCCACAAGTTCAAAGTGCTGTCTACACACACATTTTTAGAGCACTAACGTGAGCCATGTTACCCCAAGTCTGTCGACCCAGGTTAGAAGGCTTGCTCCTGTGGGCTGTGTAGATATACCCCAAGTGAGCAAAACCACCCTCGTCTAGATTTCAGCAGCTAGGGTTGTCCTGCTGGTCATGTTCTTTATCCAGGAAGGCCAGAGCCCTGGCCCTTTGCATGACTTGGCATAAATGACTGACACAATGGTACCTGGTCTCAAATGAGGCCTACCTCACTCCACCCAAAAAAAGATCAATTTACCAGTTAAATTGCTGGGCTCAAAATACCTTTCAGCTAAGAAGCAGGTGTGCATGGAAAGGTAAAACTACAGGGCTAAGTCTCTCTCTACTGTGAGAGCTGAAGCCTACCAGTCTTTAAGAAAGAATGGTACACAACAGAACTGGAGGGCCACTGGTTGTAGACCATTCACTGTCAAAGTAGCAAAGTTAGGATTTCAACCTCTGTGCCATCCTTCAATGTACTTCAGTGAAAGAGCAGGGGATGGGAATCTCTCTCAAGAAAGAAACCTGCATAAATTAACCAACCTCTGACAGAAATAGAAGAGGGTTGAGGGAAAACATTCTCCAAAGAAACACAGACATCTAACCTAAGCAACCACAACAGTTGCCCACATCTGCAAGAGACAGAGAAATAATACCTGAGCAGAGTCAGCCTGCCAGACCCTTTTACTGGACATATAACATCACAAGAACTTTGAATTTTTCCTGTTTTCATCTACTGCTAGCAGGACTCAACTATGGAGAGAATTCTCAACTTTCTCAAAGTATGTTTTCATACATTAAAAAAAAATTAAACAAGACTATTTGAAAAGTGTATTTATGCAATGTAAAACAGTTTACTCATTTTAAACATTGTTACCAAGCCCAAGAGTACATTAAAATATATTTACCCATTATATGTTTCAGAGACACCTGCGAATGGTTCATTCCCACATTTAGAAAACATAAACACTGTGTTCAATAGTAGAGCCACTGAGCAAGTGCCTAACATGAACTTGATTATGTTTTTGCAATCCAGTTTGTACTTGGAAACCAAGATGCCACTTATGATTTGGCCTAGTGCTGCTCCTGGAATTAATACAATCCCTAGAGGAAAATGAGACACCAGCAATTACACAAAAATGCAAGACATAATTAAGCAATTTAGGATAATTTCATATTTGAAAAATCAAAATTTATCAGGATGTATCCTGAGTTTTTGTCATTTTCAAACTATATTACTGGAATTTCAAAAGACATGATTAAACTTTTATAACAGTTCTCACAAAAATAACGTAAATGATTCTCTTTAGATTTATATGCATGCATCTGTGGCCTCTCATTATTTAGCTGTTGTTTCAAACTTCTTATTGCCAAAGGAACGGCCCAATCTTAGATATTGTGGTAGATGCATCAGATTAATATAGCACTCTCTCACACTCTCAAAGTCTGCACCTTTTTAGTGCACGCTTCAGTCAGCTGGAACCTTCCTCCATGCAGTTTACTGCTATTTTAAGCACAAGATTTTCCATAATGAGTTCCAAGGATGTGCAGATATTGGGCTTTTTGGTCCTCTAAACCCCTTGTCAAACAATTTCCCTACTCCATTTTCTGAGGAATTTCTGGGGTTAAAAAAAAACAAGAAGAAATAAAAGGATGAGACCTGCCAGAAAGGCAAGGAAGCAGTAGAAGTAAGTACCTTCAGCAGTGATAGCTAAATGGGATAAGTGGAATCACAGCAACAACTGAGGTAACAACTCCAGCAGGGAACTCCTTCACTATGGTCAAAGAAGCAACAGATTGAAAGGTTCCAAGGGCAGTAATTGTGGTGTGGGGTAGCTCACTGATAACCAAAAGGGTCCAATTCCCCTCTGCTCAGCCCATGATGCCAGCCACCATCACACACTTGTTAAATTTTCAAACAAGCACCTTTGTGCTTTCTCCCATTCTGCCCCTCATGTTTTATACGAGCTTCCCATCAACATCTGCAAAACTCTCTTATTAACCTCCTTAAAACTCTGCTTTTCCGTAATGCCCACAAAATCTTAACAATTAGGCAGTGGACTCAGCACACCAGAAGCCTAATTGTCTTTTTTAACCACACTGCTTTTCAGATTGCTCCATGCAATTGAACCATAAATGGTATTCACCAGAGGTAGCAAAGGTGGAAACTGTTATGTCAACAGAACTCAAGACATTTTTATTTATATATTGTCTGTTGAATTAATTTAGATGGAATATATGGGGCCAAAGAATCCAAGGTGTTAATATAGCCACTGTTCAATATTAGTTTTAAACAAGATTCAGGGTTTGGTATATGGAGACTTCAGCCTACTTAATATGGAGGGGCATGAACCAGCGTTCACGTCGCACTCCCCATCAGTACCCAGCATGGGCCAGGGAAGCTAATGATCTAACCAGTGGACCAAATTTGGAGATAAATCCTTGGTCACGTGCCAACTGAGGCCTTTAGAAAGGAAAAAAACCTTGTCTGACAGTGACTTAGATGGTATTAAAGATTATAACAACTGCCCTTTTTAGAGAAAAGAGATACAGTTAGTTGAGATGGGCTGGAACTGTTGTTCTTGCTCATGTTGTTAAAGTCTGGCCCCAGATCCTAGATGACAAAATAAGACAAACACACACACAAAAAGGGAGAGAACAGAATAGTAAAGATAGAAAATCTGATTGTCTTTCACTTGCAACCTCACAGCTGGAAAAACACAGTCAAAGTACACAGTCTTATCAGCTACTCCAAGACCTGTCAAACTTGTACCAGCATCAAGCTGTTAAGGTATTGCTTTTAGTTGCCTCTTTCTGGTCACAGGCTTGCAGCAGTGTTGCCAAATATGCAGTGTTGGCCAGCTAAGCCAGATTCTAATTAGACAGAAGTAAAAAGGAGAGAGATTGGAAAGAGAAGAAATAAGGTAGAAAAGGAAAAAGAATACATTTGGGGGGAAGTGGGAGAGACAAAGTCTCACATCCCAGGTGGTGTTTAGGATTCAGCCAGAACTGCTGGAGATAGCAGTGTCATCTGACTCCCTCCCTCCAGCCTGATCTGCTCAGGACATCATTCAGCATTAGGATGAAGATGATCCAGGGTCACTGGAGACGGTGGGGGTGGCAACTATGCTGGTGAAGTTCATGCCACTGGCCAATTTTTCTTCCCAAAGTCTTCCTCGAAGGACCCAGAAATGGAGTGGTGGTTGGAATAGACAATCCCCCCATTATTTTGGCCACCAATAGGCTTAATTTCTAACATACCAGTTTTGATTCACTGATTTCTGGTTCCACACTTTTCTTGTTCATCACGCATGATCTTAACATGGTACTTGAGGATCAGCAGGCCTTTTTGTTTTGACTAATTCAGTCTGTCTCTGTTTTGCACCACTTCCCATCAACATTTGTTGTTACAGGTTATTGTGACATTTATGAAATTACACTCATTTTTTACAGTTGAGCTCACAATTAGGGTAAATTTGTAGGCCAAATTATCACAACACTGTCTATCCCTACAATGAGTGATAAAAATGCCTGGAGTTCTGTTGATGCTACAGCTTCTTCTGGTAGAGTTGCACCACTAGTGAACTACAGGTGATAGATGTCCTAGTGTAGGCAAGGGCACTGAGTGGAACGGTGTGAAAAAGAGTCCACTGCTGCTCTGAAGTTGGCATTTTGTAATAAAAAGACCAATTTTTGCTAAAAATATTTATGAATTAAAGGTTACAGAAACTCTACAATTGCAAGTACATACCAATCCCAAATTAATTTCTCTCCTCTACCAGCTAATGAACATAGGCAGTACAATATATATAACACAAGATATTTTTATTTAAAGAGTTTAAAAAATTGAAAAGCCACTTTACCTCCTAGTGTAGCTGAATAACTGGATGACTGTCCAAACTGATTTTCTATAAATTTTGGCAGGAATGTGGCAAAGCCAGTGGCAACTAAAGCTTCTGTAGAAGCAGCTACTATTAAACACATCAACACAGGATTCTTCAGCAGTATCTGGGAGGGAAAAGCTTATTTAGTATTCTGTACATTCCTTCACTATAGTATTACTATTACTGAATGTGTTTAAAAATAACATTTTAAATGTGTGCTGATACCCAAGACTTTTAAACCAAAGTATTACAAGCCCTGAAATTCTGAATATGATTTTCTACTCTTCCACAACTGAAATAGATCTATCATAAATTAGTCTCAAAGGATTATTTTTCTCCAGTACACATGAATTGTCGATTCTAGCTTAAGATGTTTGAGTGATACGATTTCCATCTATTAGACTGTGCTAAAGCCTCCCAAAGGAAGAGATCATATTGCCAGGAAGGCTAAATAACAAGAGAAAGCAAAGTTTCACCTTTATTTTGCATCCGGTTATTTCTAACTATATTCTCTTGTGGGGGGGGGGGGGGGAAGGGATTTTGGGGCCAAAAGTTTATGAGTGATTAGGGAGAAGCAAGGAGATGGCTATATCTACTCTGCACTTTTGTCGTTAAAACTTTTGTCGGTCAGGGTGTGAAAAACCAAACACCCCTAACCAACAAAAGTTTTAACAACAAAAAGCATCGGTGTGGACAGCGCTTTGTCGGCAGGAGACATTCTCCTACCAACAAAGTTACCTCTCCTCATTGTAGGTGGTTTTATTTTGCCGGCAAGAGAACTCTGGCATATAGAGGATGCCATCCAGGAAGAAATTATCTGGCTGGAAACTGATTGTCCTCCTATTCTGTCTGCCACTGCTACGAACAGCTGAGAGTATTTACAGAAGCGCCTGTCGAGGTAGAACATTAGAGTTCTTCTGACATCCAAGGTGTGCAAATGTTCTTCCTCCCTGCTTGTATGAAGCTTCAAATGGAATGCGAGCAAATAAATTGGGTGGTTTATATGGTAAGATGAAACCACCTTTAGGACGAACTTTGGATGAAGACACAGGTAAATCTTTTCCTTAAAAAAGATTGGATATGGAGGCCCCAGCATTAAGGCATGCAAGTTCCCTACTCTTTTGCCAAGGTAATGGCCATCAAAAATTCCACCTTCATTGACAGATGTAGTAGAGAGCAGGTAGCTAGCAGTTCAAATGGGGAACCATAAGTCTTGACAATAGAATGGAGAATCAGTGTTGACAGGACTATGCTGGGGCTATAAGTATGACTTTGGCCTAGTCCTTTCTCATCTTTAGTAATAACCTGTGAATGAGCAGGATTGGTGACAAACTGTAGATGAGTCTGCCTGACCACAGCTGTTAAAAAGGCAATTGTCACAGAACACAGGCTGTGACCCCATAGACAGCAGAACTGCTGACAGTTTCTGTTAGACTTTGTCATAAATATGTCTACTTGCGGAAACCGCCACAGCTGGAAGATGTATCTGGCTACATCTGGTTGAAAAGACCACTCATGGTAACTCAAACAATCAGCTCAGGTGGTCTGCTAGGTTGTTTTGTACACCCAGCCGATAAGATACTTCTAGATCTATTGAGCTGTCAATACAGAGCTCCCAACATTGCCTCTTGACAGAGTGAAGAAGAGTTCCCCCTGCATGCTGAGTTAGAACACTGCTGCCTTGTTGTCTGTAAGGACTAATAGACTGCTTCCCCTGATCTGCAATAGAAATACTTGGCATGCCACTCTGGCAGCGTTCAGTTCTCTGACACTAATGTGTAAAGCAGGCCTGCACAACATATGGCCCCCAGGCCGCATGTGGCCCACATGGGCTCACTGTGCGGGCCCCACCCCCCCCGGCCCTGGAGCACCCTGCCAGAATGAAAGCTGCGCGCGGCTCTTCCGGCTGCTGCTGCCTATGGCAACAAGAGATGCCAGCAGCAGGCTGAGGCAGCCGGCTGCTGCACATCGGGGGGGGGGGGGGGGGGGGGGGGGGGGGGGGGGGGCGGAGGGGCTCACAGCCCTCCCCCCCCCCAGCACCCACCCTGGAGGAGATGCCGAGGGGGCTTCCAGTGGGAGACAGGATCATCTGCAGTGGACCTCACTCATCTGAGCAGCTGCTGGGCCTTCGGCGAGTGTTTGACCCTGTGATCCGCCCCCTCACCCGCCACCACTCCTGTAAAAACTGGGCAAGGGGCAGCTCCATCCCCCACCCCCAGTGAGGCTATGGCGAGGGGCAGCACGGGAGGAAGGAAGCCACATGTGATGGCAGTCCCCTCCCCCCAGCACCCACCACCCCCTCCCAGAGTCCATATCCCCTCTCTGGACCCCAAACTCTGTCCCAGAGCCTGCACCCAGCCCTCCGCACTCCCTCCCAGAGCCTGCACCCCTTCACCCATCCTGCACCCCACCCCATACCCCAGCCCAGAGCCTGCACCCAGCACCCAAACTCCGTCCCAGAGCCTGTACCCCCACCCCCTTCCCACACACACCCTCCTGCACCCAAACTCTGTCCCAGAGCCTGCACCCCTCACCCCCTCCTGCACCCAGAGGCCCTGCTCCAGCCCAGAGCCTGCACCCAGCACCCAAACTCCGTCCCAGAGCTTGCACCCCCACCTCTTCCCACATACCCTCTCCTGCCCCCAAACTCTGTCCCAGAGCCTGCACCCAGAGGCCCTGCTCCAGCCCAGAGCCTGCAACTAGCACCCAAACTCTGTCCCAGAGCCTGTACCCCCACCCCCTTCCCACACACCCCCTCCTGCACCCAAACTCTGTCCCAGACCCTGCACCCCTCCCCCCCACAGACCCCCTCCTGCACCCAAACTCTGTCCCAGAGCCTGCACCCAGAGGCCCTGCCCCAGCCCAGAGCCTGCAACCAGCACCCAAACTCCATCCCAGAGCCTGCACCCCTCACCCCCTCCTGCTCCCCCAGGCCCTGCCCCAGCCCAGAGCCTGCACCCAGCACCCAAACTCTGTCCCAGGGTCTGCACCCCCACCTCTTCTCACATACCCTCTCCTGCCCCCAAACTCCCTCCCAGAACCTGCACCCAGCCCTCTGCACTCCCTCCCAGAGCCTGCACCCCTCCACCCATCCTGCACCTCCACCCTGTGCCCCAGCCCGGAGCCTGCACCCAGCACCCAAACTCCATCCCAGAGCCTGCACCCCAGACTCCAACCTCTCAACCGTCCTACACCCCAATCCCCTGCCCCAACCCAGAGCCTGCACCCCAGACCTCCTCCCCCCACCTAAACTCCCTTGCAGAGCCTTAGGTAGGTGGGGGGCGGAGTTCGGGGGGGCAGGCTCTGAGCGTTCTGGGCACCACCAAAATTTCTACAAACCTGCCGCCCCTGATACTTGGGGGGGGTGAGGAAGTGAGCGGCGAGTCGGTGGATGGAGGGGGGCATCCATTTTCAGTATTTTAATTTTTGGTAATGCATTGATTGACTGCTGTGTGCATTAATATAGTGACCCCCTGGGTCTTTGAATGAGGCTTTATACATGGGCGGGGGGGGGGGGTGAGGGATGAAATTAAATGAATAATTTTATTTCCTGTGACTACGCTTGTGTTCATGAATTCCCCTGCACATCTATGTAAGGGTAAATGTGGATTCCTTGGCTGAGTAGATGGGCTGGTACTACTGATAGACACTTTGTGAATACCCTCTCAGTGCCAATAAAATTCCAACACTCTCAATTGGTAATGACTCTCCAGAGCCAGAAAATGTAGGTGCTTTCTGTTGGGGCGGGGGGGTATATTGACACATGAAAATAAGCATCCTGTAAGTTGAGGGTAATGAACCAATCCAGGGGATCTACAGCAGGGATAACAAGAAATGAAAGTTACCATATGGAATTTGGCACATTGAATGTATTAATTGAGATTCCTGAGATCTAGAATCAGGCACAAACTTCCTTTCTTTTTCAGTATGAGGAAATAAAGAGAATAGAAGCATCTCCCAATATATTCCTGAAGCACTAACTCTATTGCCCCTAACTTAATTAGTGCTGTACTCTCACACTCACAGAAGGGTCTAGAAAGAGAGGCAGACTGCTGCGCAGATTTCAGGATGCTTGCAAAGATGATTTAGAATCTTTGGAATCTCTGTTGATGATTGGGAAAGAAGGGCAGAATGCTGCTGTGGTTGGCAGAGTCCGCTTGTAAATAGAGCGAGGCACTGCGAAGTGTACTGGATCAAGCTTTGTGATGACTGGCATCAGAGGAGGAAAGAATATGCTGCTTGGATTCAGAGCATTGCTAGTGCTAGTGCATGGGTGTGCCCTACCTGTGGACTGTCACTTGTGCATCGGACTCAACAGCCATCAAAGAAGTCATTGGTGCATATACCATGATCAGTAAAGAGTGACGGTGCCACTGAATTAGTTCATCTATCTCCTGGAACAAAACTCATGAGAGTGGCCCTGAAAAGGGACTAGAATGGGTGGGATGACGGGATTGAAAATGAATGACATAATCATCATTGATGACTTGAAGGACCCATTGATCTGTGATGACCATCACCCAAGGCTCCTGGAAATCAGAAGGATGGAAACCAAATGCTGGAGTAAAAGGGTAAAGATCCTTGTAGACTAGTCCAAGATCCTTAACCAATGCATCAAATGTGTTGTTTGATGTGCCTGACTCGACTGATCAGTTATAGAAGAAGAAAGTGGAACTAATTTCTTTTTCTGATATCTGTGTCTCCTTCTGAGTTGCTCAGAAGGCCTCTGGTGAGGAGGAGGAGAAGATGATTCTACATGTTTCTACATCTAGAGACTGAAGACTGAGGATGAAACTGTTTCTTTTTAAACATAGTAGTATATAAACCAAGTGATCTGAATGTGGATCTCGAGTCTTGTAATGAATGCAGAGACTCAAACTCAAATACCTGAGCCTGGGAGTCATCTGACCCCGTCTTGGCTCAGGGATAGGTTGCTGCCTCATGCTAGAGGGCTAAGTCACTGCAGGCTCTGTTGGAAGGGTAAGTCAGTGAAGCTGGATTGTTCCTGCATGCCTGAGCGGTTACTCACCTCAGCTCTGTTGGAGGGACAGCTGAGCGAACAGCCCTGGTTTGCCTGAAGGTTTGCCTCACAGCAGGGGTAACCCAAAGATCTTTTGATGGATGCAACATCCCTTCATTAATAGGTAGTTCAACCCTGCTTTGGGATGTTGGTTGTAGGATATCAAACAATTTATACACTTTCTCCTGAATGGTCTCCAAAGGAACTTCCAGTGTTTTTGCGATATGCTTCAATAATTCCTGACAGAGTTTAAATCATTAGCTGAAAATTGTGTATCATGAAATAGTTTAATCAAGCAAGGGAGAAAGACCAAGTGAATTGGGAAGACTCTCTTGATGAGCAGATATTTCACCATCACTTACAATTTGTTGCTCCTTCATTTCTTAAACATGACAAGGAGAATGATAAAACCATGAGAATTTGCCACAGGTGACTTAAGTATAGATCCCGTATATTGTGGGACAACGTTTCATGAAAACTGTGATCCATGAAGGCCAATAAGACCATGGTTGCAGACCATTTGGGAAAGGGACATTTGGCCAATATGGAGGAAACCAAGGAGCACTGTGAGAATTAACAACCTCAGATCTATTAAGAGGTACTTCCCCATATGCCTCCTTAGATTATTTTCTTTCCATCAATAGGATTTTGGGGTCTTTTGTGGAGAACTCCTATCAATCTAAAGAGGAGTCAAAGTCTTTGGATGAAAAAGTTTCTAACACCAAAGACATGACAGAAGATTGAACGACCTGCATGGGACTCATATCCTTAATTATCAGAGGGGTAGCCGTGTTAGTCTGGATCTGTAAAAAGCAACAGAGAGTCCTGTGGCACCTTTAAGACTAACAGATGTATTGGAGCATAAGCTTTCGTGGGTGAATGCCCACTTCGTCA
>NW_020664420.1:56353228-56407908 GCF_002925995.2 Terrapene triunguis
CATTCACCCACGAAAGCTTATGCTCCAATACATCTGTTAGTCTTAAAGGTGCCACAGGACTCTCTGTTGCTTTTTACATATCCTTAATTGTATTTGTATGTTGATTCAAAGAGATTTTCATTACAAGTATCCTCACATCTTTTCATGGAGGGAATCTGTCTGGGACCAAAATTGGGGAAACCTTCAGGAAAGATGACTCAGGTTCTGGAGTGATGCTGATGTCTGGTGAAGGCACAAAAGAACCTTTTAGAGCTCAAATTTAATTGTAAAAGTTCCCATCACTGAGGACGCTGTAGCTATCTCTCTCTGCTTTGAAGCTTGTCCTGTGGCTGAAACTCAGTGCAGGCTTTGATAAAAGCCATTGGTGCCAACAAAGGAGTCACTGATGAAGACCATCCTGAGCACTCCAGTACTACTAAATAAGGTAGATGATCTTCTTCCCTAAAGATCTCCTTGCCAAAGACATAGAGAAGGTGTCTGCACTGGCCTTCTGTTACAGTGTGGCACCACTGCCCAGGTCCTCATTTTTCTCTCACACGCTGCAAGGGCTCCTCAGAAGACCACCTCTGTACTCCTGAGTCCTGACCCCAGAGACAGGGCTCAGTACCAGGAAAAGTACAGAGTCAGAGCCACAAGCTTTCAGGTGTCACTCACCAACAGAAGTTGGTTCAATAAAAAGTATTACCTCACCCACCCAGTCTTTCTAATATACTGGGACCAACACAGCTACAACAACTCTGCATAAAGTCAGAGCCACTCAGTCCTCAGGCAGCAAGGATCCCTGACTGCTTTGATGGATTTTTCTGAATTCCTTTTGTCTTCTTAACTGCTCCCGAATCAGATGTCACATCTCTGGTCCTAGGAGAGCTGGAAGGATGAGTTATGAAAAAAGAAGCCTCTGTTATCATGGACCTTTCTATAAGAAAAAGTGTCCGTCCAGGCTGCTTCTCCTTTGGTTTGTGCTTCTTGAAGGACTTGCAAATCGCACACTTAGCAATGATATATTCCTTACCCAGGCAGTAAAGATATTTGTTGTGGCTGTTAGAAGAAAAATCCCCCCAGAGGAGGGACATGGCTTTAAAGCAGAACATATATTTCTGGGTTTCAACTGTGCACTTCTCTCTCTCTATTTTTAATCAACTACCGACAAGCTAAAAGAAACAATAACCAGAACACTTACTCCTATTTATAAAAAAAAAGAATAATCAACAATCAGTTTAATCACTAAGTAACAAAGTTCCTACAGACTAACACTATGTTGTTCCAACTCACTGCCTATGGCAGTTCAAAGGAACTGAATGGTGGTTGGGGTCACTGTGCCCTTTATGACTTCAAATGGGGGAAAGCCGGGGGACCTGCGGCGGAAGCATAAGCATGCGCAATCCCTAGTAGATACTGCTAGAGTCAACATTCCAAACTGCTGTGCTGGGCACAATGGACACAATAAGTGGGATCCACATGTGCAGTAACTCAAAGAACAACTCAAGTTCTTTCACTAAATGAATTTTTTAAATGAACTTTTTAATTGAAATGAAACCCCCTCTAAGGCATACCTTTTTTGTTAAAGAAAACACATCACTAAAGGTAACTAGACAACAGCATTATCTATGGTATTTTTTTAAAAATCCACCATCTTGTCAAATAATGCAATATTGAGAGATGCTCTGTGAAATTGTCTTTAAAAATTCATTTTTGAATTATAGAAGAAAAGGTGCTTAACTAGTTCCATTTCTTATTTAACCTCTTAGAACTCATTAACATGTTTCCCCTCCCAGGCTGCAAGAATGAGATTGTAAAACATAGGTAGTAGTCTCAGGAAGGAGAAATTACATATCTAACGTTGTTGTCTAATCTTCAAAAGAATTACAGATTTGGGATTATGCTTGGCTCAAGGGCAGTGAGAACTCAGATAACATTATTTTTACAAGATGCTTAAATCCCACTCTTACCACACACTGTCCTTGCTCTACTCTATCAGTTCCTATTCTGAGCAAAAGGGGGAAAGCATTAAAAACATTTTAAAGCTGTACCCACACCTCTGCACTGAAAGTGGGTGGGAGAGTGTGGATCCATTACACCTTTCATCCTCAGAGAACAAGTTATTAACAGTTGTCTGTTTCCAAAAAACAGACTAGTTGCAGTCTTCACTCTTGAGGACAAAAGATTCAGGCATGAGTCCCTAATGTGGTCAAGAATTAGCCAAAGGTCAGTTAAATGCAAAGATTCCTCATGATACAGAAGTAACAGAAGTGAACAGTAACAACACTCTTTTGGCAACTCCAACGCATAGTACATCCAAAATACATATGTTGTATTTAGAGAGAGATCCCATAATTTAAGGTATATAGGTTGCTGTACATCTGTAACAGAAAGGTCAAACCTGGATTCATGCCCAGTGTATGATGGAAGAGTAATGCTTTGAAAAAGTATAGTCAGTCTAACCTTAGAAGTCACGTTTTGTTAAAATTAGTCTCCTGAAGTAACCAGAGATATACAGGGATGGTTCATATAAGCCTGACTCCTGACGGAAAAAAAATACGATTCCAGCTCTTTTAACCCACTTTAGATAAAAGAGCCTTTGCACTACAGAGGAGTTTGCTATCTGTATGTGTTGTGAAAGTCTTTGCATGGTTTATCACGAGACATCTGATTCTCCCATGAGAAGGAGGTATGTCATAGTTCATACAAGCTCTGTTGTATCCAACATCTGAAGTTTGATTTTCTTTTAAACTGTTGACTGCCCCTCCTTCCCAAAAAATTCTTTTGACTGGAAGAAAGTTTTCAGGGTGAGGTTTTCTAAACATGACTCAAAGATTACAATCTTGTCCCAGAGTAAACAAGATACTTTGATTACATAGCTCAGTGACAGACTTGGAAGCTCATTCAAGACTCCATGTTTTGAAGGGGTGGAAGTTTCCCGAACACCACTTGACTGTGGTTAAAATTATACTCTATGCTACAAATAGAAGATCACAATGTAACATGTATATGTTTGCCGCTATCCAGTATCTATTCCTACAGTCTTGTCCCAAAACAGTACTGGAATATTTCCCATGCAAGCCTCTGTGTAAAAGGAAGTGAGTTTTCTACATGTTTATGAAGCTGTTAGCTCATTTGTGAGTAGGTCAAAGTATCTCAAAATTATGTAAACTACCGTAATATGCAAAGAACAGCTAAAAATCTTGCATTGACTTTATTGTTTACCTTACCAAAAGAGCCACTGGAAAATCTTTAAAATTTTTCCCAATATTCCTGTCTTCAACAAATGCCTCACTTCCATCATCATGAGTTTCAGAAATTTTTTCAGATTGTACTTTTGCTGTACCTACAGAAAAACAAGTTTATTTTATACAATGAAAATAATGAGTAACGTAGTGCTTGTAACAAATTTATTTTTAATTAAAGTGCAGTATTACAACAAATGCTCCATTTCCCAAAAAAGGAAACATCATGTAGATTTTGCTAGACACTGCAACAATGCAGAATGAAAAGCAGATCTATAATGCATTCCTATGGAAAGTAGAGCTCTGCTGAGAGTATCACAGTAAAAACGTCAACGGCAAGCATGAGAGTTGTTGGTGTTATCAGGCCCATCAAAAGAAATTTCAGACTCATTGAACCCTGTCCTGGCCATTTTACCCCATCCATATCACCTTTCTGCACCCATACTTATAACTCTCCTCTTCCTTCTCTCCTTTTTTCTGTCATTCCCCACACAGACAGAATGTTTTTTAAAAAATATTTTGGGAAGAGCCTGTCCTCTTTGTTATACTAGCTGTACTAACAGAAAAGGCTTTATAAAGCTCCTGAGGTCTATAACCCTGTTCTAGGATACTTGGATCCATGCCGCACTGCTCCACCTATACAGCAAGGCAGGAGGTTGAATCTGAATCAAAGGCTGCAATGCAAGACTAATTGAGTCAGTAGGAGTTGTTGGGTGCTCAGCACTCAAAGTCAGGTCATTTATTTAAACACCTAATATGGACTTGGGAGCCTAATGTGAGACACATTTTCTTTTGAAAACTTTAGCCACCACATCATTGAGCATTGGCCTGCTAAACCCAGGGTTGTGAGTTCAATCCTTGAGGGGACCATTTAACGATCTGGGACAAAAATCTGTCAGGGATGGTATTTGGTCCTGCTGTGAAGGCAGGGGACTGGACTCTATGACCTTTCAAGGTCCCTTCCAGTTCTATGAGATAGGTATATCTCCATATAATTACATCCCCTACTTCCTTTGCCCTCAGCCTATTTCAACTAGACCCTCAATCCTCCCCCAGTCCTATTTCCCATTAAACCTTTCAAAAACCCTCCCACAGTCAATTGTCTTCCTCCGGCCCAACAAGCCTTCTAGGATTTCACTGCTTACCTGTTACACAAGGCTTAATTAATACCCTAACTACAAGGCATTATGCCTGTTTTACAAATGGTACACTGAAAGCACAGAGCAATTAAATTATTTGCTCAACATCACACAGTAAGCCAAGTGAATGGAACAGAACCTCAGAGTGCCCATTCCCAGTCCATTGCTCTAGCCACAAGCCCAATCTCTCTCCTAATAGTTGGTTGATTAATAATTAACATTTACCTGGTAAGTGCTTTGGAAAACACGAAAAAGGTACTATCAAAAGCCATGTTCCAAAACAGCACAAGAGAAATGCTATCCACCAAGCCCCAAGCCACCGGGGGTCATCTGGATCAATCTCTGTGCTAGAAAATATATTAATTTGGAAAATGCAGATTTAATAATGACAAACATCTTACTAGTCACACAGAATATTGCCACAAATTATTATGGCTTTAAAAGCTATGCATTCAGTTTCTCCCATGGCACTAGGAGAAAGCCTCCCAGTACCATGCTTTTTCCTCATTGTTTTTGGGACTACTAAATTCTATTGTTTTATTTTTTGTATAATAAAGCACTCAGCACATTATAAATATAATCAAGTCAAAATGGAGACTCTTGAACCAGAATGTACTGGACTGACTAATAAGGGAGCAATGAAAAAACAGGTCTTGGTAAGGTGCAATGTCACCACCACATCACTGATCACTAAATATACGTTTAATACTATTCAAAACAATTCTGAATATCTTTACCATCAGTGAATTTTTACACAGGGCAAATGTGAATTAGATACTAGTCCCATCATGTTGAAGTTGCATAACTTAAGTCACAAAAGTCAGGAAAATGCAAAAGCAAACAGTAACGATAACTCAGCCAAATCAGGATTGTAAGAATTGCTATATTGGATCAGTCCAATGATCATCTACTCCTGTATCCTACTGCATTTCAGTAATAGATTCTTCAAAGAAATCCCCCTGTAATGGAAAATTATGCAATTACATGCCCATGGGAGAGGTTTCTTCCTAATCCCAAGAAGTTAGTGGTTTATGTCCTAAATCATTGAGGAATGATACCCCATACAGATTTTTTTTTAATCTAATGTTACTGTGGAAATCCTGCAACATAACCCCTGAAATGAAAGAAGTGAGATCCCACTCCTCATATCACCACTAAAGGAAGTCTCTGGACAGAAAATGTTCATGTGCTGAGAATGCAGGTTTGGGATTATTTTAAGGTTGATAAACAAAAGAAGTAGTAATCACCATCTCCAAAAGCTGGAACTAAACTCATGCTCCTAATTATCAAGGAGTAACTTTTCTCTATAGAAAAGGTTAGAGTTTAGGTCTCTTTTCTTGGAAGTCATTAGGGAAGACTAGATTGTTGCCTAACAGGTCAGAGGGTTTTTCAAAAAAGTCCACAAGAACAACAATCTTATGTTCTCTGAAGGAAAGAGCTATTATATGGAGCGGAGCTCAGCTATTTCCCCTCTCATGGCAAAATCCATAATCCTCAATGAAGCCATAGGAAGTACCCAAATATTTTAGTAGATTACCATTAGGAACAAGGGATCAATAAAAATAGCACTCTGTTGGCTGAACAGAAGAAAACTAGAACACTGCCTTGCCTTGTTTGAAGAGGGACATCAATATAGATATTAAGCATCTGCCCTCCCAATACATAGCCAAGGGCAGGACCCAGCAATGACATGGCATAGCCAATTCCTAAAGGGAAAGGAAAAGAAGAAATGTTTTCCATTTCATGTCTCAGCAGGACATACAGTTCTAAAATGTAAGGTTAAAGAAAAAAATTAAGCCTGTAGATAACAGTAAAAATTCATAGACACACAATAAAATACAAAATATAAATTCCATGGCATTTTCAGGGGAGGGAACAATCACAGTTACGCTTTCAGTGTAATGATTTATAGAAATCAAAGATTTGTAGAAATCAAAATATACACTTGTCAATTATATTATTAATATCTTTAACATGATCTTTTACAACTATTATTTATGAGACAAGGTGGGTGAAGTAATAGCTTTTATTGGATCAACTTCTGGGTATTTGGGTGGCCCATTCCATGATGCAATCTACTTCTCTGGTGGAGTGTCCTTGTTTGGTGAAGGCGGTTTTAAGTGTGTTAAGGTGAGTATCCCAGACTTTCTCCTCAGAGCATATTCTGTGCTTTGTTGTAGATAACAGATATTTTTCTGTGTTTGGGATGGTTATTGGATCGATGAAGGTAGGTGTGGTGACCTGTGGGATTATTGTATATGATAGTCAGTAGGTTCCACTGTTGAAACTGATTGTGGTGTCCAGGAAGTTGATGCTAGTGTGGGAGTGTTCTAGAGAAAGTTTGATGAATGGATGGTGGTAGTTGAAGTTGTGGTGGGAATCTATGGGGGATTTTAAACCGCCTGTCCAGAGGATAAAAATATCATTGATATCTCTCAGATAGATCACTGGTTTCATGGTGCATTTATCCAGAAATTCTTCATGAAGGTGGTCCATGAAGAGGTTGGTATATTTGGGAGCCATCCTGTACCCAAGGCTATTCCCATGGTTTGGGTAAAGTATTTGTTAGTGAATGTAAAATGGTTAGGAGTGAGGATGAAATGGATGAGTTTGGTGATGTGTTTGGGGTGATATCTGAGGGTTGTCCATTATCTTGTAAATATTTGAGCCAAACAGCTATGACATGATTGTGAAACGTGTTGGTATAAAGGGAAGTGGCATCCATGCTGGCAAGGATGGTGTTCTGAGGGAGGCTGTTAATATTGCAGTTTGTGGAGGAAGACAGTTGTGTCCTGGAGGAAACTGGCCCTTGTGTGATGAGTAGTTTGAGAATGGTTTCTAGGAGTTGCAATATTCCTTCAGTAAGAGTGCCACGGCCAGATATGATGGGTCTGCCTGGGTTCTCTTGTTTGTGTATGCTGGGAAGCATGTAGAAGGTCCCTGGGGTGGGTCATGGGAGATGAGTTTGTATAGTTTCTCTTGGAGTTGGTTGGGGAAAAAGTTGATGATATCCTTAAGTTCCTGGGTAAATTGTGGTGTGGGAGTCATCTTTGGAGTTCTTTAGAGTAGGTAGTATCGAAGAGTAGTCTTTTGACCTCACTAATGTAGTCATCACTGTTGAGGACTACAATGAGGCCCCCATTGTAACTTACTAACTTTCTCTTTTTGTTCTATGACTGCAGAGATGTTAATGGGCCATTCTCCTTGAATTGTCCCTTACAATATGTGACAGCTATTTATGCTAAACAATCTGTTCCACCTTGCCTTTTTGCTGTGATGTTCAGGGTACCTTTCCCAGACCTGAAGAAGAGCTCTGTGTGGCTCGAAAGCTTGTCTCCCTCACCAACAGAAGTTGATCCAGTAAAAGATATTTCCTCATCCACCTTGTCTCTCTAAAATCCTGGGACTGATACAGCTACAACTACACTACACTGCACACACCTATTATTTAAGGTTTTCTTCTTCCTCAAAATAGTTTCAAATCTGTAAAAGTAGTTTTGCCTTTACACAATGCCAGATTTATATTACTGCATGCATTTTGCCTGCAAAGAGATTTGTGTTATATGGAATAGAAAGCTTGCATCCCTACTGTGTGAAAGGATTGCAGAGCAAATAGCTAAGTGCTTGAATTATATGGCTACTTCTCTCTATGTGTTTCAAAGCACTTGAACCTTGCCATGTTAGGTAGCATGTCTACTATTTTTAGCCTTAAACGTAAATGTTTTAAAGTAAAAAATACCAGTCTGTTTGAGTGCTTAAATTATTAAGAGAACATACATGTAGCCTGGAAATTCTAAATAAAAGCATAATAGAAGTAAAATGAAAATGTACTTTATTTTTTTAAATCTACCATGACCAGAAGTCAGGTGTCTGCGTTAGCAGCTCTGGCAACAGTAATATCCCTAACACTTGAAGCACAGTAAAGACTACAGCTCCCTGTTTCCTTTAGGTCTGATTGATTCATGAGCAATGGCACTGTATGCTTTCAACACATCTTGCTAAGTCATTGGAGGGGGAGGAGGCAGAGGCAGGGGTAGCTAGTCTCACTGAAGAGAGCTCTTTTGTCCACCCAGAGAAGCAACACAGACAGTTCTCTTTCCCTGCAGAGCTAGAGAGGAGAAGAACAAGCAGCATGCTTTCTTGATTTTGCCTTAGGGCAGGTCTACACTGTAAAGAGATGCTTTCTTAACTCAGGTTAGCTAACCCATATTAGTCAACTTGATTAAAATAGTAGTGAAGACACGACAACTCTTCTTTTAACTTGTATCAGCAGCTCGAGTTCATCCCTATATACTTTAACTTGAGCTGTTATGATGTCTCCAAGTTACCATGTCTTCACTGATATTTTAACCCAAGTTAGCTAACCTGAGTTAACACACTTTTTCCTCTACTCAGTATAAGCATACCCTTAGTCTTTTTAGGCCTAATAGCCACAATATCAGAGTATCATAGGCACAGGTGAGTACAGAGACACACATTAACTTTCAACCAAATATTCATGGCTGATTACATAGAAAGGATTTTTGCTAAAATTCTGTATAATTTTTTCAATTTTGCTGCATCAGTGAGCTGGCCCAGCTGTGCAACTTCCTTGTAGACTGAAATTTCTGGACTGAATTTGTTAGGGTTAGGACTGGGTTTCTTAGCTATTCAACACTATCTGAGTATCCCCTTAGATAACAAGGGTGAAATATTGGCCCTACTGAAGTCAGCTGCAAAACTTCCATTGACTTCAGTTGGGCCAGGATTTCTCCCCAAGTTGGTAGGACCCTTAGATCCAGGAGACTTAGGATAAGATTTTAAGGACCTATGATCATGAATGGGAACTCACTCTAAACTCTGAGCATGTGGAGGGGGGAGTTTTACCTGCCTAATAACTGCTGGACTACATCCTAAAATATCAGCAGAAATCCAGTTACTTTCCTTTTCATACCAGATAGAACTTTGGTTTTGCTGTTTTGGAATGCACTTAAATGTGCAAATGAAAAAGAAAGAATGTAACTTAACTCTTAAAATAAATTTGGTAAATACCTAAAAAATCATGCTTGAGTGCCTTTTTGTGCCTAACAAAGGTTTAACTAAAAACAGGTGCCTTAATTCAAAAACAAACACAATACATAATAAAACATACACTAAATCTGTCAGGAAAAGCAAAAATATCCTGTAGGCATCCTGTAATAAATTAATGCATCCCTGTGTACAGTAATAAATTATCAGCTCAAACATGGAAGGATTAACCTAGTTACTTAGCCATTTGTTATATTTCCCTTCTAGTTTTGTTGTGTTAGTAAAATAGGCTGCTTTTTAAGATGACACTACTTTTTTCTTCTACAAATTCACATGTTAATCTGAAGTCTAGACACATGTCACCAACTCTTCACACACACTGTTGGCACTTTAGATTTGGTTTTAAAGCCAGCGATGAGATTTAACGAGCAGGTACGTTTTGTTTTGATTTCAAAATAAACTACTCTGGAATATTTTTGCAACACTTTCCTGCCCTACAGAGACTTGTTAAATATTCTAGTGTGGGTCACATTTCCCCCCCTTAATCACATGAGCAGCCCAATAGACTTTAACAGGTCTGACAAAAAATAAAGAGACAGGATTAGAATACTCAGAACCACTCTTTAGAATAATTACGTAATCAAACAATTTTGAACAACTTTCACTTTAAAGTTCAAGGTACAGTACAAGTTTAATTGACTGACTGATTAGTTTTGAGAAAATCAAGTACTTTGCAAAGACTTGCCTAGAGCCAGTGGAATAAGGGTTATAGATTTAAGTATTCTGGATGGAAGTTTGGAGACAGAACTGAAACCTTAATTATATCTAACTATAGCGTTAGTTACATGAACTGTCCTGTAGCAGATTATTAATAGAACCTTGGGCAATTTTTCAACACAATTAATGTACTCCTTTTTTAACCTGAGGAAAGAAGTGACTGCTGAATGCACAAGTAAAATATGATGAATGAAGAAATT
This sequence comes from Terrapene triunguis, assembly GCF_002925995.2. Taxonomy (NCBI): domain Eukaryota; kingdom Metazoa; phylum Chordata; order Testudines; family Emydidae; genus Terrapene; species Terrapene triunguis. The sequence goes on from NW_020664420.1 coordinate 56,363,576, forward strand.
CTTTGGGCAAGTGTGGAGGAAGGCTTGAGCCAGTGTGAAGTAGAGAGGGGAAAATATGTGAGTTGCCTTGTCATAGAGTACAGTCTGGAGCAGAGGTAGTCTCTTGATTCAAAGGGTGCATTACACTAAGCTGCTGAGGAGGCACCAACCACCCACCGAAGCACTCCTCATCCTGGCACCACAACCCTAATCCCATCATGATGAAGAGGAAAAATGAGGGGCCTGGAGGTGAGCCTACCATGCATTCACCCTGCAGCAGCAGCTCCTGTTCCACAGGGCTGGTCCCAGCTCCCTGCTCTGGGCATTGCAACCCTGCATATGGAGTCATAGCACCACTCAGGTTTGCTCCAACCGCCCCTCCAGCATGATGGAATTGTGGCTGGGCCAAATTTGAGCAAGTGGTATTACGGCCTTGTGTACAGGTCATAGCACCACTCAGGTTTGTCCTGGCCATTCTTCAATCATAACGGGGGGAAGTCAGGCTAATCCTGAATGGTGCTACAACTCAGTGCACCAAGTCGCAGAACCCAGAGCAGGGAGCTGGGCCCAGCCCCATGGAACAGGAGCCACTGCAGGGTGAATGCAGGGCAGTCTCGCTCTCCAGTCTCCTTCCTTATCCTGGGCTTCACCTCCACACTGGGCTGGGAAAAATGTATGTTTGCTCCCTTGGTTTCATGATTTCTGTGGGTGCAGCTGAAACCACGAACCCATGCTAATGCTGCCGTTGATCTGGAGAAAGACTAAAAACAGTAAAACCAGTAGCTGCATAAGAAATGCTATACAGAACACTAGACATGAGATTGTTTATGCACACTTTCAGTATTCACCATCCTCCCTTGAAACTATCTCTTTGTTCTATGCCTGAAGTAAAGGCCTGCTCTGCCATAATCCCCATATAGAACCTTCACCTGAATACACAATTGTAGAATGTGTTATGTTCATGTGAAGCACTCCTTCCCACACTGACCAAATACTCACAAGGGAACATGATACAGCCATTAAACGATACAGTAGGATGGGGCTGCTGAATTGACAGTTTTAGCTCCCGACTCTTTTATTTGAGAGCAGATGCCAACTTTAGCTACAGATAGTTTAAACTTAAGCAGTTTAATACAATGTTAAAACCTTAGTTTCTCATCTCAAGTTGGTTACATATGAAAATAAGAGGCTGGGTGAAGTGTTCAAGATACTGTGGGGTTCATCCTGACCCACCCTATTAAACAAATAAAATAGCCAGTCAGCAAATTTCCAACCTGCTGAGACAATAAGCATAGCCTTGTCTGTTTCCAAAACATCTACATGCCAACCATTACAGCAACCACTGCAGAAACAATTTCTATATAAAAAAGTTGTCAGCAAGCAAATCTGTTACTTCAACTCCTTAATGAGAAGTGTTGTGTTTACAACATTTATGATCACTTTCTACTAGCAGATTTTTTTAATTACAATATTTATAAAGTGTTCATTCAGCAATCATTTGCTACCAATTTAAATTTTAAAACAATATTACCTATGTAGAGAGAAGATCTGTGTTTTGGGACACTATCATCAATGAAGGCTGTGCCCAAAGTGTACAGGGGAGTTCCTCCGACTCCCAGTAGCAGCTGTGCCAGGATGAAGACATAGAGGTAGTTGGAGAGTGAAGACTCTTTGCTGGTATTGCACGTGAAGTTAGCATTGCTAGTTCCTGATATTTGACAGGTATCTAAAAAACACATTTATAGAGACATTAATAAAGTACAGTTGACTGATTCATCATATAGTTTGTGCTTATAAAGGTAAGGAAGCACCATGTACATAATGCATTCTGTAGTTAATAGCACAGGATTGCTCGACTCCTAGTCTTCTAATCCCAGCTCTCTTACAGATTTCCTGTGAGACATCAGACATGTCACTGAGCATCTCTGTGCCACAATATTCCCATATGAAAAATGAGGCTATTTCTCTACCAGACATGGGAGAGTGGGAAAATTGCTCATAAAAAATGAGTGGCTTTTTAATTTTTGATTGCCCAAATACCCTGAATTAAAACTCTTGTTTAGAGGATGAGTTCTGTATGCAACAAGATATCAGACAGAATTCTCTGATCCCATTGTAACCTACAGTGCTCCAAGTTAAAGAACAAAATATAGAGAAATGTATAGTTTAAAACAGAGATTATTGTTTATTAATCAGTGCTCCAGCTGATATGGAGCAATACTGATAGGTACTAAGACACCCTCTAGCCCTCCACTGCTTAACTAAAAGTCTGAGGGTAGGGGATAGAAGAAAAATCTGTTTTAAAAGATTCAACCACCCACTCTTCCTCCCCTGAATAGGGGGGGGAAAAAGAATTAGGTTTGTAAGAAAGTGTTCCTATTTAATAGGTTACGCCCTAGCAATCTCCCCATGACAACAAATGTCATTGATTTAACTCCTAGAATTAGGAAACTACATTACTGGGATTTCTCTTACACACGCACACAGGGCAGAAGGAGGAATTGTGTTAATGCACAACTTTTTTCAGGTACCTAAAAGTTAGTTATATGTAATAGTTAGCTTTTCCTTGCTTAAATGCATTCTCTCCCCTTTTCCTTCCCTCTGGAGTATTACTGCTTTTCCACAGACATCGAACAGCCTTAATCTTATTTGACAGAATAGAACAAAAATATGTGCAGCATTCTTTGCAAATGTCTGTATATACACATGTGCAATCCTGAAGAGGAAAAATCCCACTCATTTGACAGAATGGCTGTACTGAGTAATTCTCAGCTATTGTAAAAAATGTTTTAGAACACTTACAGTAAAGAGAAAGTGATATAAGTAGGTTATGTTTATCCACAGAATACAGAACAAACATTCAGAATCATCCCTCCAGAAGCATGACTAAATACCAATTTCTACAGTGGGGTTTTATGAATTAAGCCCAAGGGTACTTTTTGACCCTACCAGTGCTAGCAAAGGAGCAATGTAGCTGGCACAGTATTTCTCTAACAAGCAAGCCATACATTCAGCATCAGAAGAGAATAGAATTTATCTAGTGATCATTCAGATCCTAACATGAATTCTTGAAGAGTTAGGCAGAAAAAGCTACTACAATGAAGTCTGTCATGCTTTCCGTTACAAACTCCTTTCTTCAAAAAAGAGTTTAAGATGCCATATAAATTCACTTTAGATTGAAACTTCATACACTAGTCTGGTCAATGAGCAGTATTTTCCTACTAAATTTTCCATTAAGTCAGGTGAAGCAATTTTTCAGTTTTTAAAGAATTTGTTACTAAAAAAACCTACACAGACTTTGTGCCCAATGCTCTTTTCAATTTACACTGTAGGAGAGGGGCAGGAGCTCTTGGGGCATGGCAGGTTTCTGAGCAGAAACCCATGCAGAAGTTAACATTAATAAAAATGGCATGGGTATTACCATCCCTGTCTCCTTAGAATAGAAGTAGGGTAGCTGCAGAGGCATGGCGGAAGGATGTAGAGTACTCAATGGCAGTAAGGCTCTTAAGGAAGCTGCCATAGGGGGACGGTCCCTCAAAGCATGCTGTAGAAAGGAAGGCAACCTCAGGGGCAGCTGGGAATAACTGGCTCTTCCCTCTTTGAAGTGGCAAATCCTTGCGCTTGGAGGCAATAATTCAGCACCAATTCCTCTAAAGGCTTGTCTACACAACCAGGAGATCGATGCATGGCAATCAATGCATCGGCAGTCAATTTAGCGGGTCTAGTAAAGACCCGCTAAATCGACTGCAGATTGCTCTCCCATTGATTCCTGTGCTCCACCTGAATGGGGAGTCGACAGGATAGTATCTCCCGTCGACGTAGCATAGTGTGGACCCCGCGGTAAATAGATCTAAGTACGTTGACTTCAGCTACATTATTCACAAAGCTGAAGTTGCATAACTTAGATTGATCTCCCCCCGTAGTGTAGACCAGGCCTCAGTGAGCATCCATATTTTAGCAAAAAGAACAGGAGTACTTGTGGCACCTTAGAGACTAACAAATGTATTTGAGCATAAGCTTTTGTGGGCTAAAACCCACTTCATCGGATGCATGCTCAGTGGTTTGAGCATTGACCTGCTAAACCCAGGGTTGTGAGTTCAGTCCTTGAGGGGGCCATTTAGGGATCTGGGGCAAAAATCTGTCTGGGGATTGGTCCTGCTTTGAGCAGGCAGTTGGATTAGATGACCTCCTGAGGTCCCTTCCAACCCTGATATTCTATGATTCTATGAAAATACAGTAGGAAGATATATATATACACACACACACAGAGAACATGAAACAATGGGTGTTACCATACACACTATAATGAGAGTGATGTGTCAAGGTGAGCTATTACCAGCAGGAGAGAAAAAAAAACTTTTTGTAGTGGTAATCAAAATGGCACATTTCCAGTAGTTGACAAGAAGGTGTGAGGAGCAGTAGGGGGGAAAAATAAACACGGAGAAATAGTTTTACTTTGTGTAATGAACCATCCCTTCCCGGTCTTTATTCAAGCCTAATTTAATGGTGTCCAGTTTGCAAATTAATTCCAATTCATCAGTCTCTTGTTGGAGTCTGTTTTTGAAGTTTTTTTGTTGTAATATTGTGACTTTTAGGTCTGTAATCGAGTGACCAGGGAGATTGAAGTGTTCTCCAACTGGTTTTTGAATGTTATAATTCTTGACATCTGATTTGTGTCCATTTATTCTTTCACGTAGAGACGGTTTGGCCAAAAACATACTCCAATGAGAGACTGATGAATTGGAATTAATTTGCAAACTGGACACCATTAAATTAGGCTTGAATAAAGACTGGAAGTGGATGGGTCATTACACAAAGTAAAACTATTTCCCCATGTTTATTTCCCCCCCTACTGCTCCTCACACCTTCTTGTCAACTGCTGGAAATGGGCCATTTTGATTGCCACTACAATTTTTTTTTCCCCTCTCCTGCTGATAATAGCTCACCTTAACACATCACTCTTGTTATAGTGTGTATGGTAACACCCATTGTTTCATGTTGTGTGTGTGTGTGTGTGTGTGTGTGTGTGTGTGTGTGTGTGTGTGTATCTTCCTACTGTATTTTCCACTGCATACATCCGATGAAGTGGGTTTTAGCCCACGAAAGCTTATGCTCAAATAAATTTGTTAGTCTCTAAGGTGCCACAAGTACTCCTGTTCTTTTTGCTGATACAGACTAACACGGTTGCTACTCTGAAATCCATATTTTAGGTTATTGTTCTCCTCCAGTAGTATTTTTGAACAGGAGTAGAGCATTAGAAACATTTTTAGCCCTTTTAATTAATGCAAAATAACCCAGGTTTTTAAGCAATAAATCTTGTGTTCTCTACCATGAAAAAAGATCTTTTGGCATTTGAAAAGATATTAGAAACAGCACATGAATACAATTCAATACGTTTCAAAGCCTTTTTTATGGAAGTTTATGTAGTTTTTTTATCTAAGGTCAATTGACTTCAGGCTAACTTTAGACAAAATGAATACATACAATGTCTCTAAAACTTCATTCTGTAGTACATGAAGTGTTATTTTTATAGCAGGATACATTGTAAAGATTTTACTTTTACAGTATGCATTAACAGCTCATAAATACTGCAATATCTCCTCATATGTGATGACCCAGAATATATTTGTAATTATACATTAATGCTAGATAAACACAGCAAATAGATAAAGTTTATCCAAGTTCTAGTGAATTGAAAGATAATCTCACTAGTATACCAATTGAATTGTTTTATATATATGAACAGCAGATAGCGTCTGGCATTACTCACGACCAATAATCAAGACAGTCCTTGACTCAGAGAGAGCTAATAATCTAGAAGACGGACCTAAGAGACACAAGATGTCCTCAGAGATTCAAAAGAACAAACTACTTAAGATACTTACGTTAAAAAAAAAATTGGCCTATTTTTCACTCCTTCTTTCCCCAACCTCCACCATCCATGTGTGAATGTCATGGAGAAGTAGGTTCTTATGGAAGACTAATGAAAAAAATGGGGCCTGAGACAGACTAGATCATTCCACACACAAAGGCAAGAGAGGAGAAAACCACAATGACAGGAGTGGGCAAAGGACACAAAGGGATGTTGGTATCATTGTTGGATATAGTTATATTAACATCAAAAAAGTAAATTAAACACAAAAGAGAGGATACTAATAATTAAATTTAGATTTTTAGAAGGCACATTAGAGTGCACAATACTTATAGCTGTGCACAAGAGAGATAAATGAAAGACTGCAGATCATATGTGGTTTCCCATTACGTGCACATAAATTTTGGCCAAAAAAACTTAAACGGAACTTTTATTACACCATGAACTAACATTTGGAGACAAGTTCTTCCCTTTCGAAGATTCACATGCCTAAAGTTCCTAGCATCAGAATACTTCTATGTGAACAGGGCAAAGGAATGTACACCACATCTGTTCTTTGCTTTCTTTACTTTTGGGAGAGCTGTCTATGTAGTCAGTTTAGCCAAAACCCAGCCAAACAGGGATATCTAAATGCAATTTTCTGTCTTAAGTACATTGTTTTGTTTGTCCATTACAGATGCTGTTTTGTGGTCAATTCTTTAAAGAACATCATCATAAGCTGTGATCTTCATTACAGTAAGAACAATTTCCATTTGAATTCCCAGGATTCCAATAGCTTAAGCAATATATACATTTCACTACTTGGTAATGCACAATAATTGCCTCTAAATATATCCAATTAACTATTGCAATCAAAATATTTAATCTGTCAATAAAACCTAAATTGATATTTATTAAAACATTTACAAAAGGGGAGCCAAGGTCCTGGGCTTTTTTAGGAAAATATTTGGATTACTCTGCTTATATCAAAAACTGTGTTTTTATTTGCAACCATCTGCCATACAATGACACACATTTTTTGTTTATGGGATATTGCTAAAAAAAATTATAGTTTTGTGCCAAGTACATCCTGAAAATTTACCCAAATGAACATCAAGATGTTCACTGTAGTTATTTGGTTTTAAATAAATTTACCCTCAAGTCACTTTTTTTTTTTTTTAAATGGAACTATTTTACAGAAAATTTGCAGCTTTTTTAATATCTTAAGGCACATTAACCATTTTCATAGGTGACTAACTCCTACACTTATTTCACACAATCAGGCTTACATAATGTTTAGCAATTTGACACTAAATCTAATTGCATTTAGAAACTTTTCTTTAGGAGCAGGAATGTGCCATTCCTATTGAGGGAGAATGAAGACTGGGAAAAAGAGGGGTGTGATTGGGAGGAAAGCAGGGAGTCATTTTCACTAACATTTGGTTTTGTTTTCTTTCTTTCTGTAAAAAACTTAATGATTGTCAACATTGAGAGACCTAGAGAATGAAGCCCTCCCTTTCACACACAGCTTTGAGTAGGCAAAGCTAGTGCAAGCTCCTCCACAATGCTCAATCAATAGGATCCATCCCTTTTCTAGAAAGGCCATCATGAAGCTAAGAGGGAGTTCATTCTCCTGCTTCTATGAATTTGTGGTTTTTCTAATGACACTGCTGACAAATGGAGAGGAGGCAGAAATGAGGGAAGGGGTTTAAAACAATGTAGTAGCAGTTTTGTTTACTTACTAAACTGATTTCACATAGGCCACTAAACAATCCAAAAATGAATTTTCACCCAGGTCAGATTGGCAGGGACCTTCATGGGGGTTTACCTTTTTCTGCAGTATGGGACATGGCATAAATGGGCTACTTGCTGGTTTTAACTAGAGTAAATGGTGGATGCTCTGTATATTTTGTCCCAAGTAATTCTGTTGCCTCATAATATGAAAAAGCTATACAATATTTAAGGCTATACAATATTTAAGGCTATGGATAGATGTTCAACCAACCACGTTCAACCAACCACGTTCAACTAAGTACTACTCTATATACTTTTTTTCTAGTGCTTAGAAGTAAAGCTCACATCTTTAAACCCATGGCCTTCAGCTTCAAATGATTCCTTAGTAGGAAGCTGATGAAGCACAGTAGGACACAAAAAAGTCCATCAGCTGAGAGGATAAGCAGAGATCAGGAAATATTCAAACAGTGTGGATGTCTGGAAGGTACTTAATGTAAACAAAAATCAATAAGTATTTTGCCACTATATGACAAGCTATTACTAGCAATTTTTTTAGTAGCCTTCATCCTTTAACAAAGCTCACTGAATCACCTGAATAATTACAGAATGCATATATTATTGTATAATAATCAAGGATTGTATTTTAAATTGTGATTCTGAGCTCGTCATAGGACTGAGTTCTGCATGTAAGTTTCTTTTTCCATCTCCATCCTTGATAAGTAAAAATGCTGCAATCTAATGACATATGGTCTGTGTCATGGATTGTGAACTCACTAGGCACAGATCTCCTTCACAGTCGGTTGGCTCTTCTGAACTTGCATGCCCCCAGGATGCTTTATCTTGACTGTTAGTCTCAGTGCTCCAGTTTTGTATCTTCAGAACCACAGGAGTAGACTACGTTATAATGATATTATTTACACCTTCATAGTTAAGGTTATCAGCATTTCTAATAGGAGTCATTTTTCAGGAATTTGTAACTCAACCATCAAAGTTTCACTCAGCTCGCTGGCAAGGTCTGTACTAAAAATCTGCAAGAGGGTATGTGTGCTGGAAGTGCTTGTATATTTATTCAGTCAGGAATGTCACATGGCACTCCTTATCAGTAAATCACTGAGTTAACACACACACCTTGAATAGTTAATAATGAGTACAGATTATAGATTGTATTCTGAAGAGAGAATTTAAAATTGAGACTAAACCAAGATAAATTACTTATTTTAAGTAATCAGCCAACCTTTGTGAAAATCGTACAGCTAGTTTTAGTTGCCAGTTTTTACTGCCTTTTCTCCATAAAATCTCTTTTTCTCCCTCATAATTCAAAAGCAGCACCACCATCACTGCACTACACCTACATCTTGAAGAGACTCTTGAGATTACAGTGCTGCCCCATGGAATAGTTCAATATACGCTTTCTTTATGTTTAAAGCCATGATATCCCCTTGGAAGGTCATCCAGAGTTCTAAATTGCTTACAGATGCAAAATGCAATGTCTGATAACAGAGCTATCATAACATTTCATTACAAAACTAAACAAAAATGAAAAAAACAATTAAAACTACAGAGCACCTGCCACAATATGTTCCAAGTAATTTCTTATATATAAAACACTGATTAGAAAGAAGAGTTGAAATCACCCCTCCTCAGTCCCATCTTTTATTTTATTTGGTAGATTTGTTAGGTTTTTCTTTTTACACATCTGTGAATTTAGTGCTTTTGAAAGGTATTTATAATATAGAGCACAGAAATTTGAAGTCCCACAGCCATAGAAAAGATACACCACTCCAAAGTATCCCAGCTGTAAACTGCAGCCAACACAGTATCTGGGGTAAGAAAAGGTGAGGGGCAAGAGAATAGTTCATTCTCTATTCCCCTTTAGTTCCTGGTGTCCTTTTTGAGTATTCTAAAAAGGTAATCAATTGATGCTAGTTTTGGAAGTGGTTTTTGGAATGAAGACATTTGTCCACTAGGAAGAGATCTGAGAATTTGACTTAAGCCACATACAATATTAATATTAATTAAATACTATTTTAAATAATTTGCCATGCTGAAGATGGGTAACTTAGTTCATTTGAATTTATACTCTTTGATTCAACATGCACATATTTAATAACGAAGACAAGAAAAGCTATCCTAGAATTTCCTAGTTTCAATTATAGGCATTTTAAAGCAGTGGTTCTCAAACTAGGGCCGCTGCTTGTTCAGGGAAAGCCCCTGGCAGGCCGGGCCGGTTTGTTTACCTGCCGTGTCCACAGGTTTGGCCAATCGCAGCTCCCAGTGGCCATGGTTCACCGCTCCAGGCCAATGGAAGCTGCAGAAAGCGGCACGGACCGAGGGACGTACTGGAGCCGCTTCCTGCAGCCCCCATTGGCCTGGAGCGGCGAACTGCAGCCACTGGGAGCTGCGATCAGCTGAACCTGCGGACGTGGCAGGTAAACAAACCGGCCCGGCCTGCCAGGGGCTTTCCCTGAACAAGCAGTGGCCCGAGTTTGAGAACCTCTGCTCTGAAGTACTTATATTACCCCTATCACCACAGTGTCTGAGTATCTCAATTTTTTTTTAAGTGTAGCTATCATCACAACACTCCTATGAAGTAGGGGAGCATTATTGTCCATTTTACAAATGGAGAACTAATGCACAGAGAGGCTAACTGACTTGCCCATGGTCACAGAGGAAGTCTGTGGCAGAGCTGGAACATGACCCCTCATCTCCCATGGTCCTAGCTAGTACCCTCACCATTGAACACCTCCATCACACTAAGTGCACACATAATTAATTGGGAAGGGTAGAGATTGGGAAGATTGGCATCAGTGATTATTTTTAAACTAACTGACCAGAACAGACCGTTAAATACATTATATCTAAAATTCCAATATTTTAAATTTCTCAGATGACAAGGGAGACATCTGACATGGAGTTTTAGAAGGATATTTAATCCTGTATTTAAATTTGTGTATAGTTTATATTGCAATGTTTACATTAAGCAGGGAATGACATGATCCAAATCACTGGAATCTATTTAACTGTAAAATAAAACAACTTACAATAAGAAGACAGGCCACTAGAGGGAGCTCCTAACTTAGTCTATCAATACCTGTAACACTGTTCCAGGTACTTCCACTCTATCCCCCACACTCCCCACCCTTTTTGGGGGGGGGGGGGGCGCATACTTCAGACCCAGGTAACTTAAACCAGCTATTGCAATAAAAAAGCAATTACCCTAGACCATTTTAAAGCTTACTTGTTTGAAAACTTCTAAACAAGGTCACAGATTCTGGATTTTATCTAGAATTTTTTTCTTGTGCTATTTATAGAAAGCCGAAATTAATAATTTTAGTTTCACTTTGAGTTAAGAAATTGTTTTAATCCATTTCCAGATACAATATGTAGGTATGAAGGACAGAATATCCAATGGCTCATATTAGCTTTATATTCTCTCTCACACACACTCACACACACACACACACACACACACACACACACACACACACACACACACACACACACACACATATATTCCCTCTGTTAAACCCACAGGCAAGGAGCACTCAAACTTCTGATTGTCTAATATCAAATCTGAGGTAGTTTGCAAACTTAGCAACAAGAGTTTTAGCCTGGGTGTTGGATTCTTGTTTTAGCTACTTTTCTAAATAGATTGTTTCCTGATTCCTAGAATTCCACTTAAACTGTATCAAGTGTTTACTCATGCAAAGTATATTATGTATTTTATTTCTCTTTAGCTTTAGTAGTATAAACATTATTGCTATTGCAAAAGAAAGCATAAGAATTACACTGGTCTACAATTTTTGAGAAGTCGTCTGCTTCAGAGATAAAATGTGCTATTTATTATGTATTTTTATGTGCTGAATACAAATATGACAATTAAAACAACCGATTGGCTACTGTTTCTAAGATATTTAAGTTTTTACATTTTATGTCTATGTATATTGTGTAGATAGTAGAGTTTTAATCATAAATTGTAAACCTAGGTCTTTTCATGTGTTTATGGTTGCTTTACATGATAATATTTCACCTGTCCTGTTTATGTAACACTTTAAAAATCAGCAAAAGGGTTATATAAATACAATTTATTATGAAGCAAAAGGCAAAAAACTATTACGTACATAGTTTAGTCCTATTCAGTGTCTACTCGGCGCTTCTTGGCTTGTCTCTTGTATTCATTAAATGGAGCATCTCTTGTCACTGTCCAGCAATAGTCTGCAAGCATTGATGGGCTCCATTTGCCCTGATAGCGTTTCTCCATTGTTGCAATGTCCTGGTGAAATCGCTCGCCATGCTCGTCGCTCACGGCTCCGCAGTTCGGTGGAAAAAAATCTAGATGAGAGTGCAAAAAAAAAAATGTATCTTTAGTGACATGTTGCAACCAAGGCTTTTGTATGCCTTGAGGAGGTTTTCCACTACCAACCTGTAGTTGTCTGCCTTGTTGTTTCCGAGAAAATTTATTGCCACTAACTGGAAGGCTTTCCATGCCGTCTTTTCCTTGCCACGCAGTGCATGGTCAAATGCATCATCTCGAAGAAGTTCACGAATCTGAGGACCAACAAAGACACCTTCCTTTATCTTAGCTTCACTTAACCTTGGAAATTTTCTACAGAGGTACTTGAAAGCTGCTTGTGTTTTTGTCAATGGCCTTGACAAAGTTCTTCATCAGACCCAGCTTGATGTGTAAGGGTGGTAACAAAATCTTCCTTGATTCAACAAGTGGTGGATGCTGAACACTTTTCCTCCCAGGCTCCAATGACTGTCGGAGTGGCCAATCTTTCTTGATGTAGTGGGACTCTCTTGCACGACTATCCCATTCGCACAGAAAAACAGCAGTACTTTGTGTATCCAGTCTGCAGACCAAGCAAGAGAGCAACAACCTTCAAATCGCCACAAAGCTGCCACTGATGTTGGTCATAATTTATGCACCTCAAAAGTTGTTTCATGTTGTCATAGGTTTCCTTCATATGGACTGCATGACCAACTGGAATTGATGGCAAAACATTGCCATTATGCAGTAAAACAGCTTTAAGACTCGTCTTCGATGAATCAATGAACAGTCTCCACTCATCGTGAACGATGTTGAGGGCTGAAATCACACCATCCATGTTGTTGCAGGCTACAAGATCACCTTCCATGAAGAAGAATGGGACAAGATCCTTTTGACGGTCACGGAACATGGAAACCCTAACATCACCTGCCAGGAGATTCCACTTCTGTAGTCTGGAGCCCAACAGCTCTGCCTTACTCTTGGGTAGTTCCAAATCCCCGACAACGTCATTCAGTTCACCTGGTGTTATGAGGTGTGGTTCAGAGGAGGAGGATGGGAGAAAATGTGGGTCCTGTGACATTGATGGTTCAGGACCAGAAGTTTCATCCTCTTCCTCGTCTGACTCAAGTGAGAATGATTCTGGTGCATCAGGAACCGGCAGTCCTTCTCCGTGGGGTACTGGGCGTATAGCTGATGGAACGTTTGGATAATGCACAGTCCACTTTTTCTTCTTTGACACACCTTTCCCAACTGGAGGCACCATGCAGAAGTAACAATTGCTGGTATGATCTGTTGGCTCTCTCCAAATCATTGGCACTGCAAAAGGCATAGATTTCCTTTTCCTGTTCAACCACTGGTGAAGATTTGTTGCACAAGTGTTGCAGCATATGTGTGGGGCTCACCTCTTGTCCTGATCTCCAATTTTGCAGCCAAAATAAAGGTGATAGGCTTTCTTAACCATAGTGGTTATACTGCGCTTTTGTGATGCAAAAGTCACTTCACCACAAACATAGCAGAAGTTATCTGCACTGTTCACATAAGTATGAGGCATCTCTGCTCACTTTGGCTAAACAGAAATGTGTCCCTTTGCAAAATCAAACACTGACAAATAAGAGAGCACGACACTGTATGATTTCTAGAGCTGATATAGGGCAATTTGTTCAGCAGAGTGATGTAAGCTTCGTTATGATTGCATCATCCATGACTTCTAGGAATAACATGATGCAATTCATATCATGTATGACGCAATACCAGCTTCAGATTGCATCATTCATTGTTTTGCCTAAAAAGCAAGTACTGTCCAAACGAGTCAGAGATTTATTCATAGATCCAGTCAAAGATGCATTTTAGTCATTTCTGGTTTAAATTGTGATCCCTTCCCTTTATAACTCACTTATCCTCCGCCATTCCCAAGTCAAGGGTCGTATATACTGACCCAATAGCATATCTTGAAAACTAGAGCCGATCAACAATTTTAAGCATCATTTTCGTTCTCAGTGACCCAGAATTAGTAAAGTTTGACTACATTTATTTCAGAAGCATTTTGGCTATAGAGCAGTGTTATTTATAAGCCAACTAGAGGAGCCTGTGTTTTGCTATGGTAACAACATATTACCTTAAAAAGTCCTCTAATGTGTTCTGCAGTTGGCTGAAATATGCCCAGATTTAATTTCAGTGTGAAGATTAATTCAGCATACAAATGCAAATATGATATACAGATATTTAAAGAAATAAATCAAAAATTTGCTGTAAGTATTAGAAGTCTTTTTAAATAAATAAAACCTCACATTGTCTGGGGATATAAGTTTGAAGAAGTGTCTCATGGGGCTTGTATATCTCTCAGATCCAAAATTCACTGAAATTGATGGAAATACACTCAGCCCCAATGAGCTTTGCATCAGGTCTTCAGCAAAGGAAACTGAAGAAGTCCAACAAAATGTTCCACCACCAACCAGGAGGAGGAGAAGTGTTTTATTAGAACAGTGGATGTCCAGTTTTCTGAAATTAAAGAGCTGTCTTTCATTTTTTAATCAGATAAAATTGAAATTCACCACAAAATACTCTCATACAGGGAAAAATCCAAACACTTTTTGGACCCTTTGTCCCAAACAATAGATCTTCACATACTCAGCAAGTGCCGAAGAGCCCAATTTCAGGAAGGCTGCATAAGCACGCCTTTATTGCAAACCATGGGATTTGAGATAAAGTGAATATTCTCAGGGATCCAAGCAGTATTAACAATGATGTTTCTCATTTTGCAGCATCTTTGATTTTAGCTGCCCCCATGCTTTTACATTTGTGCAAAGTCTCATTACATAGAATATATATAATTTTTTACTTGAAAATACAGGCAGTCCTCGACTTTGCAATGTTCAACTTATGACGAACGGCACTTATGACATTTCTGAATTGACACCCTGATTCGACTTAGGACAATTGGTTTAGACTTTATGATGCTTGATCCCACAATGAAGTGGATTACGGTTACGAGTTATGATGTTGCGACTTACGATGCAATTTTCAGGAAGCCATTGTGTCGTAAGTCCGAGGACTGCCTGTAAAACATATTATGTTTGTGGCCATGGCCATTATTACTAGCCACTTAAGATTAACACACACACACACACACACACACACACACACTTCAAGTCAGCTTATACACTGCACTACCATCAAGATCAGAATTTGAACTGATCATCAATCTTTTGACTCCGCTAGCCTAAAGAAGTAGGAAGAGTCCCAGAGGTGATGTTATCAGCCCACCTGAGAGAATGTTTTGTTGCTACCATGGTATCCCTTCTGGCTAATTTAGAGTAGGTAAAAACAATTTCCAATTCCTGAAAGGGAGTTTGTTCCTAATTTTGCCTGGAAGATAGTAATAAAACATAAGCTTACAGCAAGAGGAAGGAATGCTTTTAATGGAAGTCTGGTGATGTGATCCTGTATCAGATTGGGGAGGAAAGAGTTTAAATGAACTCCATTTACCTGCCCCCTAAAATTCCAGAAGAACTCCCAATGATGTTATTTTCTTAGTGTTAGAGGTAGGGAGGAAAGAGGCCTAGTTGTCTGTAGGGGTACTTTATTTTAGGAGTTTGTCAGCATTTGATTATTTACATAAAATGGTGAATTATATATCAAATTCAGAAGTTGGGAAGCACCAACAGACTGGTGTGATATGTTCATGGTGGCAGATTTCAGATCTGGGGCAAAAAATCAGTACTTGGTCCTGCTAGTGAAGGCAGGGGGCTGGACTCAATGACCTTTCAGGGTCCCTTCCAGTTCTATGAGATAGGTATATCTCCATATATATTATATTACTTAGCATGACTTGCAAAGAACAGAAAATTTGTTTGATTTTTTGTTTCAGACATCTGCCTCCCTCTGTGCTGCAGCAGGTAGACTAGGCTATTTGTCTAGACAATTAGATGGTCAGAAGAATTTGTGGTTCAGGTTTCATAATCTGATAATTTTTAAATTGAGACACCTTGTGCAGAACATGGGAGAAAGTGTGCCTGTGTTGGGGGGTGTCACATTTTTGGAATCTTCAGGAATCAGCCAGGGGGATTTGCTCAGAGGATGAATAATACACTGGTGGGAGGGAATGTGGGAGAGATTTTCCCAGAATATTCCATGTTGGCCTAACTTTGCTCCCACTAAAGTCAATAGTATTAAAATCAATGGGAAAAAGCCTAACAAAATTAGGTCAATGCTAAATGCTTCTGGAAATACCACCCTGTATATACCACACAACAATTTGCATTTCTACTGAGAGATACTGTGTTAATAGCGCTGTTTTGCAAGTCAAAATAACCACGGATGGAGAAACTAAGGGCTTTCTCTTCCAAGGTATTCTGGGCACCAGCTGCTCCATTCTCTTTATTTGGAGTTGCTAGTACTCATCATTTGGGGGCGGGGGGGAGGTAGGGGAAAATGGAGACCCAAATTATGTGCACAAGATCAGTGAAAGACTGGGACCAAGCTGGAAACAGAGTCCAAATCTTCCAACTCTTTTGCTTTAAACATTAGATGACAATGTTTCCTGTTACTAAGCCCAAAATAACATCTTCCCAAGGTGTTACAGGATTGCAGTCATTAAAAATACCATTTGTAAAGTGCATATTTGAACAGCCTGTGAGACCACTGTAAACATGGACTATTCCTTCTTCCCTCCCCAGCTCCTTGTGGTAAAGAAAAATGGGATTGTATTTGCTTTTTCCAGAACCACTAAGAATAAGAAGCTTCACTTTTAATAAGAACTGACAGTTGGAGAAAGGAATGAGAGTTAAGACCCTATTTGGATCTCAGGGCACGTCTTCACTACCCGCCGGATTGGCGGGTAGCAATCGATCTATTGGGGATCGACTTATCGCGTCTAGTGAAGACGCGATAAAAATCGATCCCTGATTGCTCTGCCGTCGACTCCGGAAATCCACCGCGGCAAGAGGCAGAAGCGGAGTCGACGGCGGAGCGGTAGCGGTCGACTCGCCACCGTCCTCACAGCCAGGTAAGTCGACCTAAAATACGCAACTTCCGCTACACTATTCACGTAGCTGAAGTTGCGTATCTTAGGTCGACCCCCCCGTAGTGTAGACCTAGCCTCACACTCTGCATATACAATTTCAATGCATTTGAAAATAGAATTGAATGTCTCATTTACACAAGTAGCTTCAGGTGATTTGGTTGGGTTTTTTTTTTTTTTTTTGTCAGCTATTAGATATGCACCATATTACATTACATTTTAGTAACCTCTGCTTTACAAGATTTTATATAAGAGTCCTATTTTCTTATAAGTATATAAGAATACTGGGTCTGACCAATGGTCCATCTAGCCCAGTGTCCTGTCTTCTGACAATGGCCACTGCCAGATGCTTCAGAGGGAGTGAACAAAACAGGGCAATTACTTAGGGTATGTCTACACTATGAAATTAGATCAATTTTATAGAAGTCAATTTTTAGAAATCAATTTTATACAGTCGATTGTGTACGTCCCCACTAAGGGCATTAAGTCGGCAGAGTGCATCCTCACTACCATGGCTAGCATCGACTCACGTAGCGGTGCACTGTGGGAAGCTATCCCACAGTTCCCGCAGTCTCTACTGCCCACTGGAATTCTGGGTTAAACTCCCAATGCCTGATGGGGCAAAAATATTGTCGCGGGTGGTTTTGGGTACATGTCGTCAGTCTCCCCTCCCTCCCTCCATGAAAGCAATTGCAGACAATCATTTTGCACCTTTTTCCTGGGTTTCCCATGCAGACACTATAGCACAGCAAGCATGGAGCCCGTTAAGCTCACCGCTGCTGTTACGAGCATTGTAAACACCTCGCGCATTATACTGCAGTATGTGCAGAACCTGGCTAAGAGACGGCAGCACGAGGATGATAGTGAGGAGGACATGGACACAGACATTCCTGAAAGCATGGGATGTGGCAATTGGGACATCATGGAGGCAATGGAGCTGGTTGATACAGTAGATCACCGATTCTGGGCCCGGCAAACAAGTACAGACTGGTGGGACCACTTAGTGTTACAGGTATGGGATGATTCCCAGTGGCTGCGAAACTTTCGCATGTGTAAGGCCACTTTCCTGGAACTCTGTGAGTTGCTTTCCCCTGCCCTGAATTGCAGGAATACCAAGATGAGAGCTGCCCTGACAGTTGAGAAGCGAGTGGTGATAGCCCTGTGGAAGCTTGCAATGCCTGACTGCTACCGGTCAGTCGGGAATCAATTTGGAGTGGGCAAAATTACTGTGGGGACTGCTGTGATTCAAGTAACCAATGCATTCACTGATGTTCTGCTATCAAGGGCAGTGACTCTGGGAAATGTGCAGGTCATAGTGGATGGCTTTGCTGCAATGGGATTCCCTAACTGTGGTGCAGCGATAGACGGAACGCATATCCCTATCATGGCACCGGACCACTTTGCCAACCAGTACATAAACCTCAAGGGGTACTTTCTCAATGGTGCTGCAAGCACTGGTGGATCACAAGGGACGTTTCACCGACATCAACATGGGATGGCCGGGAAAGGTGCATTACGCTCGCATATTTAGGAACTCCGGGCTGTTTGAGCAGCTGCAAGAAGGGACTTACTTCCCAGACTAGAAAATTACTGTTGGGGATGTTGAAATGCAAACAGTAATCCTTGGAGACCCAGTCTACCCCTTGCTCCCATGGCTCATGAAGCCATACACAGGCAGCCTGGACAGTAGTAAGGAGCAGTTCAACTATAGGCTGAGCAAGTACAGAATGGTGGTAGAATGGGCCTTTAGACGTTTAAAAGCTCACTGGCACCGTTTGCTGACTAGATTAGACCTCAGCGCAACCAATATTCCCATTGTTATTACTGCTTGCTATGTGCTCCATAATATCTGTGAGTGTAAGGGGGAGACATTTATGGCAGGGTGGGAGGTTGAGGCAAATTGCCTGGCTGCCAATTTTGAACAGCCAGACACTAGGGCAATTAGAAGAGCACAGGTAGGTGCACTACGCATCAGAGAGGCTTTGAAAACCAGTTTCATGACTGCCCAGGCTACAGTGAGACAGTTATGTGTGTTTCCTTGATGCAAACCCACCCATAGACTCAGACTCATAGACTTTAAGGTCAGAAGGGACCAATATGGTCATCTAGTCTGACCTCCCGCATGATGCAGGCCACAAAAGCTGACCCCCCCACTTTCCCTTAACTCTGCTGTTGAAGTCTCCAGATCGTGATCTAAAGACTTCAAGTTGCAGAGAATCTTCCAGCTTGCGACCCCTGCCCTATGCTGCGGAGGAAGGCGAAAAACCTCCAGGGCCACTGCCAATCTACCCTGGAGGAAAATTCCTTCCCGACCCCAAATATGGCGATCAGCAGAACCCCGAGCATACAGGCAAGATTCTCTAGCCAGACCCTCATTTTGCCAGCGATGGCCGTTATTGCCTAATTGACTAAGATCACGTTATCCCATCAAACCATTCCCTCCATAAACTTATCTAGCCTAATCTTGAAGCCAGAGAGGGCTTTCGCCCCCACCGTTTCCCTCAGAAGGCTGTTCCAAAATTTCACCCCTCTGACAGTTAGAAACCTTCGTCTAATTTCAAGCCTAAACTTCCCCACGGCCAGTTTATATCCATTCGTTCTCGTGTCCACATTAGTACTGAGCTGAAATAATTCCTCTCCCTCCCTGGTATTTATCCCTTTGATATATTTAAAGAGAGCAATCATATCCCCCCTCAGCCTTCTTTTGGTTAGGCTAAACAAACCAAGCTCCTTGAGTCTCCTTTCATAGGAAAGGTTTTCCATTCCTCGGATCATCCTAGTGGCCCTTCTCTGTACCCGTTCCAGTTTGAGTTCATCCTTTTTAAACATAGGAGACCAGAACTGCACACAGTACTCCAAGTGAGGTCTCACCAGCGCCTTGTATAACGGAAGCAGCACCTCCCTGTCCCTACTAGAAATACCTCGCCTTATGCATCCCAAGATCGCATTAGCTTTTTTCACAGCCACGTCGCATTGCCGACTCAGTCATCCTGTGATCAACCAGGACTCCGAGGTCCTTCTCCTCCTCCGTCACTTCCAACCTATGCGTCCCTAGCTTATAACTGAAATTCTTGTTAGTCATCCCTAAATGCATCACCTTACACTTCTCACTATTAAATCTCATCCTATTATTATTACTCCAATTAACAAGGTCATCCAAGTCTCCCTGCAGAATATCCCGATCCTTCTCCAAGTTGGCAATACCTCCCAACTTTGTGTCATCCGCAAACTTTATCAGCCCACTTCTACATTCGGTTCCGAGGTCAGTAATGAATAGATTAAACAAAATCGGACCCAAAACCGAACCTTGAGGAACCCCACTGGTGACCGCCTTCCAATCTGACAGTTCACCTTTCAGTACTACCCGCTGCAGTCTCCCCTTTAACCAGTTCCTTATCCACCTCTGGATTTTCCTATCGATCCCCATCTTTTCCAATTTAACCAATAATTCCTCATGCGGTACCGTATCAAACGCTTTACTAAAATCGAGGTATATTAGATCCACCGCATTTCCTTTATCTAGAAGGTCTGTTACTTTCTCAAAGAAGGAGATCAAGTTGGTTTGGCATGACCTGCCTTTCGTAAACCCATGTTGTAATTTGTCCCAATTGCCATTCACTTCAAGGTCCTTAACTACTTTCTCCTTCAAAATTTTTTCCAAGACCATGCATACTACAGAAGTTAAACTAACAGGCCTGTAGTTACCCGGGTCACTTTTTTTCCCCTTCTTGAAAATAGGGACCACATTAGCTATTCTCCAGTCCAACGGTACCACCCCCGAGTTTACAGATTCATTAAAAATTATCGCCAAGGGGCTCGCAATTTCCCGCGCCAGTTCCTTCAATATTCTAGGATGAAGATCATCCGGTCCGCCCGATTTAGTCCCGTTTAGCTGGTCAAGTTTGGCTTCCACCCCTGATACTGTAATGTCAATCCCCCCTCCTTTATTCCCCTCTGTCCTACTCCCTCTATTCCTAAACCCTTCATTAGCCTTATTAAAGACCGATGCAAAATATTCATTTAGATATTGTGCCATGCCTAGATTATTCTTAATTTCCACTTCATCTACATTCTTCAGCAGTCCCACTTCCTCTTTCTTTGTTTTCTTCCTATTTATAAGGCTATAAAACCTCTTACTATTGGATTTAATTCCCCTCGCGAGGTCCAACTCTACACGGCTTTTGGCCTTTCTCACCGCATCCCTACATGCTCTAACCTCAATAAGGTAGGTTTCCTTGCTGATCCCTCCCTTCTTCCATTCTCTGTACGCTTTCTGTTTTTTCTTAATCGCCCCTTTGAGACGCCCGCTCATCCAGCTAGGTCTAAATCTCCTGCCCACTAACCGTTTTCCCTTTCTCGGGATACAGGCCTCGGACAGCTCGTGCAACTTCAGCTTGAAATAATCCCAGGCGTCATCTGCCTTTAGATCCCTAAGTATGTTAGCCCAATCCACTTCCCTAAGTACTTGCCTTAATTTATTAAAGTTGGCCTTTTTGAAATCGTAAACCTTAGTCACAGTATTATTTCTGTTAATCCTTCCATTTAGTTTAAACCGAATTAGCTCATGGTCACTCGAGCCAAGGTTGTCCCCTACAACCATTTCCTCAACGAGGTCCTCACTACTCACCAGCACTAAATCTAAAATGGCATCCCCCCTCGTCGGTTCACCCCCTTTGTTGATTTTAATTCCCTGTAAGCCAACCACCCTCCCCGCTTCGATCACAGCTGGCAAAGGAAATAAAGTCACTATTGTTTTGAAACCATGCATTCTTTCTTTATTAATTTAAAAAAAAAAGGGAGATAAGGTAGCCCGGGTGGGGTGGGGGAGGACGGAAGGACAAGGCCGCATTGCTTATTGTAGCCACACTACAAATCAAAACTGTTTGAATGACAGCCTTCTCTTGCTTGGACCATCCTCTGGAGCAGAGGCTAGGTGCCCAGAGCCTCCCCACCTGCGTTCTTGGGCATCTGGGTGAGGAGGATATGGAACTTGGGGAGGAGGGCAGGCGGTTGTACAGTGGATGCAGCGGCGATCTGTGCTCTTGTTGGCTTTCCTGCAGCTCCGCCAGATGCCTGAGCATGTCTGTTTGCTCCCCCATTAGCCTCAGTATTGCATCCTGCCTCTTCTCATCACGCTCACTTAATGCTTTCCTGGACTCTGCCATTGAATGCCTCCATGCATTCAGCTGTGCCCTATCAGTGCGGGAGAACTGCATGAGCTCGGAAAACGTCATCGTGAGTGTATTTTTTTCACCTTCTAATCTGCAATAAGCTCAGGGACGGAGATGATAGGGAGAGCATAGAAACATTTGCACCTGTGGGGGGATAAAAAGGGAGAATAAAATTTAAGATGATACATTTCTGAGAAGAAAAGGGAGACTCTTTCACAGTGAATCAAGCAATTCACAGCAGACAGGACATGTGCTTTAGGTACAAGGTCGCATTTGACCTTTTATATTGAGTGCCTGCTGGTATGGTGACACATCACACACGGCTGGGCAACAGAATTCAGTTTCCAGGCAGCCATGGTAAGCCAAAGGGTATGCAGGTTTGGCTTCTAACGCCTTGATAACATGTGGGAATGTTTTCAAACTACAGCACCCTCCTTTCCCATAGCAAGCAATGCTGGTTGAGTTTGCCATTTAAAAGGAGGGGCTGTGGTTTTCAGGTGGATGTGCAGTGCACACCTCCCCACACCCTTCCGCATGGCTATTTGGGATGATCCCTTCACCCCTCCCCCCACGCCACGTCGCTATTCTCAGGGATGATCCCTTTTAGCCAAGCGCAAACAGCCCAGCATGAACGGGGTCCTTTTACTGTTCCCTTACAAGAATTTCCCTATTTCAGCCAGGTGACCATGAATGATATCACTCTCCTGAGGCAAACACAGAAAGATATAGACTGAATGTTGCTTGAATGCAACCAAAACCCAGGACCATTCGCTGCCATGCTTTGTGCTGCAATGATTCCAGACTACTTGCTACTGGCTTGGAGTTGGAAAGTGTCCTACTGTGGAGGACGAAATAAGGCAGCCCTCCCCAGAAACCTTCTGCAAAGGCTTTCAGAGTACCTCCAGGAGAGCTTCATGGAGATGTCCCTGGAGGATTCCCGCTCCATTTCCAGACACGTTCACAGACTTTTCCAGTAGCTGTACTGGCCGCAAATGCATCCCAAGTCTTCATGGCAAATCAAACATTAAACACTATTGCTTTTAAACCGTGTACTGTAATTACAAATGTGCACTCACCAGAGGTGCCTTCTCTGCCTTCAGGGTCGGGGATCCCGCCTTGGGAAGGTATTGGCTCCAGGGTAATGAAAAAGTCCTGACTGCCAGGGAGAACGGATTCACCACTTGCCTGCTGCGAATTCTCCTCCTCCTCCTCTTCCTCATCCACAAAATCCTCCTCTGTGTTGCGTGAGACGCCCCCCTTGAAGTGCTGTCCAGAGTGGTCACATTGGAGCACTCTGGGATAGCTCCCGGAGGCCAACGACATCGATTTGCGTCTGCACTACCCCAAATTCGATCCAGCAAGGTAGATTTTAGCGCTACTCCCCTCACTGGGGAGGAGTACAGAAGTCAATTTTAAGAGCCCTTTAGGTCGACGGAACGGGGTTGCTTGTGTAGACGCATTTCATTATAAAATTAACCTAAAGCGGGTAAATTCGACCTAACCCTTTAGTGTAGACCAGGGCTTAGTGATCCATCCCCTGTTGTCCAGTCCCAGTTTCCAGCAGTCAGAGGCTTAGGAACATCGAGCATGGGGTTGCATCCCTGAGGTTGCATCTTGGCTAATAGCCACTGATGGAACTATCTTCCATGAACTTATCTAATTCTTTTTTGAACCCAATTATAGTTTTGGCCTTCACAACATCCCCTGGCAACAAGTTGCACAGGTTGACTGTGTGTTGTGTGAAGAAATACTTCTTTTTGTTTGTTTCAAACCTGCTGTTTAATTAATTTCATTGGGGTGACCCTTAGTTCTTGTGTTATGTGAAGCGGTAAATAACACTTCCCTATTCAATTTCTCCACACCATTCATAGTTATATAGATCTCTATCATATCCCCATTTAGTCATCCTTTTTACAAGCTGAACAGTCCCAGTCTTTTTAATCTCTCCTCAGATGGAAGCTGTTCCATACCCTTATCATTTTTGTTGCCCTTCTCTGTACCTTTTCCAATTCCAATATATATTTTTGAGATGAGGCGACCAGAACTGCATGCAGTATTCAAGAGTGGGCACACAATGGATTTATACAGTGGCATTATGATATTTACTGTCTTATTATCTCTCTCTTTCCTAATGGTTCCTAAATTATGTTAGCTTTTTTGACTGCCGCTGAACATTGAGCGGATGTTTTCAGAAAACTATCCACAATGACTCCCAGATCTATTTTTTGAGTAATTGGAGCTATTTTAGACCTCATCATTTTATATGTACAGTTGGAATTATGTTTTCCAATGTGCATTACTTTGAGTTTATCAACATTGAATTTCATTTGCCATTTTGTTGCCCAGTCACCCAGTTTTGTGAGACCCTTTTGTCACATTTTACAGTCTGCTTTGGACTTAACTATCTTGAGTAGAATTATAGAATCATATGACTTAAAGGGACTTTGAGAGTAATTTTGTATTGTCTGAAAACTTTGCCACTTGTTTATCCCTTTTCACAGATTGTTTATGAATATGTTGAACATCACTGATCCCAGTACAGATCCTCGAGGAGCCCCACTATTCACCTCTCTCCACTGAGAAAACTGGCCATTTATTCCTACCCTTTGCTTCCTATCTTTTAACCAGTTACTGATCCATGAGAGAACCTTCCCTCTTATTTCATGACTGCTTACTTTGCATAAGACCCCTTGGTGAAGGGCCTTGTCAAAAAGCTTACTGAAAGTCCAAGTACACTATATCAAATGGATCACCCTTCTCCACATGTGCGTTGAACCCATCCTACTTTTCTTATTTGGGGCATACATTGAATTTGTACCTCTATCATGATGGTTTTTTTAAAAAGTTTCCATGTAGTTTGCAAGCTTTTCACTCTTGTGAGTGTTCCTTTTAATTTCCATGTACTTAGCTTCCTCATTTTTGTGTAGTCCCCCTTTCTAGAAGTTAAATGCTACAGTAGTGGGCTCCTTTGGTATTTCCCCACATACACACACTGTCACCACAAAGATGTTAAATCTAATTACCGTATATACTTGTTCAATAGCCCGTTCGTTTATAAGCCGACCCCCAAGATGGATAGATAAAAATAGCAAAAACTGTATGACCGTTTCATAAACTGAACCTATATTTCAGGGGCTGGCAAACTTTGGCTCCTGGCCTGTTAGGGTAAGCCACTAGCGGGCGTGGACATTTTGTTTACCTGGAGCGTTCACAGGCATGGCACCACTTCCTGCAGCTCCCATTGGCTAGAAATGGCAAACACATTCAGCCACTGGGAGCTGAGGGGCTCTGTGCCTGTAGATGGTCCAAGTAAAGAAAACATCCCGACCACCCAGCGGCTTACCCTGACGGGCCAGGAGCCAAAGTTTTCCGACCCCTGCTATATTTTAAAAGTTGGCCTCACAAGAAACATTCAAAACTTTTGCTAGAATTATTTTAATGTAATCTAACGAAAAACCTGTTGTTGCTGTTATAATAACTGAATAAATATGTATTCACCTTCAAAATTACAGTCAATATTTAAAATCAGTAAATGGATATTTAAAACAAGTACCTTCGAACAATGAGACTTTAAAAAGTCTTAAAATCCTTTTAAGTCCGAATCAGTCTCTGATTCACCAAACAGTTCATTAAACTCTGCTTCAGACACAGCTGCACCTGCATTGTCATTGTAGATGTCGGCAGTGTCGTCTTCAGATTCCTTCTCGTCATCAGCCTCTGTTGTGTCATCAAATATGGCATCATCTTCTGACCTGTTGAGTGCATTGCTG
The DNA here is from genome assembly GCF_002925995.2 of Terrapene triunguis. Taxonomy (NCBI): domain Eukaryota; kingdom Metazoa; phylum Chordata; order Testudines; family Emydidae; genus Terrapene; species Terrapene triunguis. Next base: position 56,389,371 of record NW_020664420.1, read on the forward strand.
ATACAGCATTTCCAAAATTATTTTTCTATCATTTCCAAGGGAATGGACACCCACACGTCCTTGACCCACTAGGTGACCAGATTGATTTCGGGCTTCATAAGATTCCTGCCTTCTGTCAACTTCGCCATGCCTGAGCACATTCATTCAGACCACATTTTACATAGCCTGTCTTTAAAGGGTTCGTTCAGGCAGACATCAAGCAGTTGTAGAACTGAAGTTAAGCCTCCAGGTATTACAGCCAAAGTAGTTTTCTTTTTTTTTTTTTTGGCCACTTTTTCTCCTCATCCACCTTGTGTGCCCTGAACATGTCCAAAACGAACATAACAGGTTTCCTGAAAAGTGCTCCTGGTTTCTTATTCCACACCTTTTCCAGCCATTTAATAATCCCACTTTCATCCATCCATCCCTTTGTGTGTGCATGTACGATGACACCAGCAGGAAATTTCACATTTTTAGGCAAGGTTTTTCTTTTAAAAATAACGACAGGAGGGAGCTTTGATCCATTTGCCAAACATGATAAAACCACTATAAAATGGATTTTTTCATGGCCAGTGGTTTTAATTAAAACTGTTTTTTCACCAACACTGGTTACCATTCTGTTGCTTGGGAGATCGAATATCATTGGTGTTTTGTCCATATTTCCTATCTGTGACAGCTCAAATGCTTATCCCTTTCGATATTTTATAATAAACCTTTGGAAAGTTTCTATTTTTTCGTCCAGATCTCTCAGCAGCTTTTGTGCTATCTTCGTTCGCTGACGAAGACAGAGACCATGATGGTTCATGAAGCGAATACAACAACCCACTGATGCGAAAAACATTGACGGCTTTACTGACTTGTATTTGTCGTCTTTCGACATTTGCAGAGCACGCAGACGAATTCCAGTTCTAGTGACAATGTACCCATTTTGTCAACATTCAATGCACCTCGTTGGACATTTTTTCTTGCTTCTTGGTCTTTTAGTGTTTTATTTTTTTGCCATTCTCTCACTTGATTCTCATTGATACAGAATTCACGAGCAGCGGCACAATTATTGTTTGCTTCTGCATATTCAACAACTTTAAGTTTGAATGCTGCGTGATAAGCAGACTGTTTCTTTTCATTTCACCATTGTTCACTTTAAATACTAGTAGAAAAATAGATTATTATTATAGTTATAGATTTTGTAGGACTTTATATAGGAATGTCACCTGCTTTATCACTGTCAAATTATTATTGTTCTTTGTTTATTTCAAAGCAGTCCTGTAGACTGGCATGTCTGTGGCAATAACAGGCTATTTAAATTTTATTAGAGATTCCATCGATTCTGTGCATTATATTTTCATATTGGCTTGAGACTTACAAGGTCCATTGGTAGAAATGCACGAAGAGATCAAATTACACAGTAGCGTACTGATACCAGTGCTATAGTACTATTGTTCATTGTGTTTTTCTGATTGGCTTGTAAGGTGTAGCATTTTGTGAAATGCATGGGTCAAATGTCATGTAGATCTGCAGCACTGCTCTTTTAGTAATCATTTCAAGCCAATCTAGTCCACTAAACAAAGCCTTTGCAACTTTAAAAGGCTGCAGTATTGACATCAATAAATGGGTCAGCAAACTTTGGCTCCCAGCCTGGCAGGGTAAGCCGCTGGTGGGTTGGGACATTTTGTTTACCTGGAGCATTCGCAGGCATGGAGCCCCTCAGCTCCCAGTGGCCACAGTTTGCCATTCCCAATCAATGGGAGCTGCGGGAAACGGTGCGGGCCGAGGGACATGCTGGCTGCCACTTCCCGCAGCTCCCATTGTCTGCTGCTGGAAGCGGCGGCCAGTATGTCCCTCGGCCCGCGCTGCTTCCAGCAGCTCCCATTGGCCTGGAGCAGCGATCGGCCGAACCTGCGGACGGGGCAGGTAAACAAACCGCCCGGCCCACCAGGGGCTTTCCCTACACAAGCGGCGTCCCAAGTTTGGGAAACACCATTAGATATTCAATTCAATAATTCCATAGAGCTTAAATCATCAAATTTTGGTGTAGACCTGTTGATAAGCAGACCCCCGCTCTTTGATGCTTCACTTTTTTACCAAAAATATTTGGCTTATGAACGAGTATATACGGTACATTATGGTGGCTATTACCAAGTGGTTCAGCTATATTTATCTCTTGGACCAGATCTTGTGTATCACTTAGGACTAAACTAAGAATTGCCTCTCCCATAGTGGGTTCTAGGACTAGCTGCTCCAAGAAGCAGTTATTAATGGTGTCTAGAAATTTTACCTCAGAACAGGAGGCAGAGATGACTTATACCACTCAATATGGGGATAGTTGAAGGGTCAAGTAGTGACTCCTCTTTCATCTGGAGAACTCCCTCTCAAAACTCCCCTTACAATTTCTCTAGCATCATTCAAAATTTCTCTGTTCTTTATTTTGGGATAGGGAGCATAGTATGGGTTTGCTTCATGAGGCAGCATTGGTAGATATATCAAACACATAAGATTTGGAAATGCATACAATATAGTATTCTAACACTTACATGCAAGCAACTAAAAAAAAAGAAATACATTCTATACTTATTTGAACATGTAAGTTTAGTTCATTGTAAATACATCAGCATGACCAGTATTTTGAAAGCACAAGGGTAGGAAATTCTAGTTTCCCCACTGTTAATGTATGTTGTGGTCTGGATTGGACTAAGAATATGAGTAAGAATGGATATTGCCTGTTCAAGGGTGAGAGATGTGTCAGACATAACATCTTATGGATGTGGGTGTTTAGACACATAGCTACATTCTTTCTGGTTGGTTTCAAAGTTAAGAAATGTTTAAAAAGTATATCATATCAGATAATAGGTTATATGCTTAGTTTTTGTCTGACCATCTTTAATGCTCCCTTAATTTTTGCACTGCCATCTCTTCATTGTTTAGTCTTCACTTTTCCATTCCTTTCCTATGCCAGTTTCTCAGGAAAGTTACAGTCACAAAAATCAGTAGCTCTGGAAGAAACATGTAGAGATTTCACTCGGGTCACTTAAGGGTTTTTTAAAAGGTCTCCATTTTTTTTAAAGGGTCTTTTTTAAAGGGATCCATCTTCACAGTTGGTATATTCTCCCATTTTCTTATAGACTAGAGTCAGCAGATCTACTTTGAAATAATTTTGAACCTAACCACTGGATATAGTCACACAAATACATGTTCTGCAAATAAAAATGCGGGTGTAGTCTAAACAAAATTCTTTTGATAATTTGGGCTTTGTATTTACTTCTCTGAATTAGAAAACCCACGAAAGGATTACTATTTTTAAAATTTTATTAAAATTAAAACTAATTAAAATTTTGCATAATGCTGCATACTCTAACTTCAATGCTTTCCTGACTACATTTCCTCATTAACCCTTACTGTGAAATGAAACACTGAGCAGGTGAAAGGCTTTCATGGAGATGGAGTAACCTCCAAACGCATATATATAATTTCAAAACTAATTATATTTCTTCACTCTCTGAAAGCCCACCAGAACTGGGCAAGTACCAGGGAAAGTTATTCATTAACAGTTCGATTTGGCATGTTCACACACCTCTTTTGTATAAGGCTTCACATGACTGCATCCTTCACAGCTAGGGCCACACAAAATCCCTGCCTCTGTGTCAGAGTTCTGGCCAATTCAATAAATCAAAAACAGATTTACACAACACCTGCATGCACTGCAGGAGCTGGAATGGTTAAAGGTCCCAAAAAACGAGCACCTCTTCTCTTATCTTCCCACAACATGTGCAGAATTTGGGGAGGGTTTTCTGAGATGGGGGGGAAAGAGTTATTTGACAACTATTGCAGCATAACAAGAAAATTGACCTTAAGAAGGAAGAGGGTAGGGATAGAGATAAGAAGGGTCAATTGTTCTCCTCTCGGAATCTGGTGTAGAAGCTTCCTCTCCTGAACCCCATAATAGGCTCATTTTTAAAAAATACCTATTACTGGCTTATTAGAATATTTTTCTCTCACTATATAGCTGTTTTACAATAAACTAGAGTTTCAGTTCAAAAGCAGGATTCACTGACTTCAAATAATTGACCAGAATTGACCAAATTACCTCACCCCCGTCATCACTAAGAAAAGTAAAAGCTGGCATACAGTGAAAACCATTCAAATACACAGAGACCAATGACCACAGAGACCAATGTTCACAAAAGCTTTCAAGCAGATCTCATGGAACACAAAGTTTACTAATCAAACTTCCTCATGGCAGCTAAATGCCATCCCCCAGAGAGAACAGGTACCTTCAACCATTCAAATACATTCCCACAGAGACCAATGTTCACAAAAGCTTTCAAGCAGATCTCAGGGAACACAAAGTTTACTAATCATAAACTTCCTCATGACAGCTAAATGCCATCCCCCAGAGAGAACAGGTACCTTTAACTGCAAGTACTAACTCATGTAGTACTGAGAACATATTTTACAGTAGTATAACAAGAGCCCCCTGGGGTTAAAATAACTCACCACAAATGGGTGTGGGAACGGATTCAGTAAAAATCTGAGGTCCTAACCTCATCCTCCAAATCCAGGGATAGTGCAAATACAATTCACTACCCAAAAACTTCATTAACATAGAGTTAAAGTTGACAGTCGGTGCTTTGTATCCTTTCAGAATCTCAAATGTACCTGTATTCAATTTTCTGAAAACTAAGAAATAGAGCTAAGGTAATGTCACTCTACATCCCCAGAAAATCTTAACTCTGACTTCTCTGAGTGAAACCCTGAGCCCATGAGAGACATCTGTACCCTCAAGGAATTGGACGGCAGTGTGAAAATTGTACAAGAGTCCCTACACACATCCACTACTCTTAGGCCTTGTCTTTACTAGAATAAAGGTAGAATTGACATCAGCCATAGCAAACAGGATTTAGCTACGCACAACCTACACACAACCACTTTATCTACAGTAGACAGGTCAAAGAGTTGCTAGATACTAACACAGGAGTGGGCAAACTACGGCCCGCGGGCTGGATCTGGCCCCTCAGGGCTTTGGATCCGGCCCGTGGCGCCACGTCCCTGTGGCCCCCAGCGCCACGTCCCTGTGGCCCCCGTGCGTTGCCCTTGTCTCCAGGCACCACCCGCCACAGCTCCCATTGCCCGGGAACGGGAAACCATGGCCAGTGGGAGCTTCGGGGGAGGTACCTGGAGTGCGGCAAGGGCAGTGCACGCAGAGCCCTCCACAAGGGGCCGCAGCGCTTCCTAGAGCAGTGCAGGGACAGGGACAGGGCAGCCGTGCAGGGAGCCTGCCCTGGCCCCGGTGCGCGTCGCTGCCACCCCAGAGCCTCTTGAGGTAAGCGGAGCTGCAGCCCGAACCCCTCCTGTACCCTGCCCCCCAACTCCCTGCCCTAAACCCCCTGCCTGCACCTCACACCCCAACTCCCAGTCTTGAGCCCCCTTGTACACCCCACACCCCTCCTGCACCCCAACCCCCTGCCCTGAGCTCCCTGCTGCATCCTGCACCCCTCTGCACCCCAACCCCCTGCCTTGAGCCCCCTCCCACAGTCCTCACCCCTCCTGCACCCCAACCCCCTGCCCTGAGCCCCCAATATACCCCATACCCCTCCTCTGCCCCAATCCCTTGCCCTGAGCCCCTTCCTGCACACTGCACCCCCTCCCATACCCCACACTCCCTCCCGCACGCCAACCCTCTGCCCCAGCCCTGCATACTATTTCCCCACCCAGATGTGGCCCTTGGCCCAAAAAGTTTGCCCACCCCTGTACTAACATCTATTCACATCCATGTCCTAAGAATTTCCTCTGGGGTGTCAACTTCTGTTAGCCCCAACTTAGCCTTGGTTGCACAGCGATATGTGGCACCACACTAATAGAACTCACCAGGGCAGTGGTTCAACCCAGCAGATAGAGGGTACATAGCACTGTGTGGATGCTGGTGCAGAGGAGTTCTGAAGGACACAGAGATTATGCAAGTGTTAGGAGAGGATGAAGCGTGTGGTTTCCCATCTTCCTGACATACCTAGTGGAATGTCTGGCTGCTTTTTCCAGAGGCTTTCTAGCAGGCTTAAAACTCCACAGGCATTTTGAAAAGCCTTTCATACTTCTGGATTTTGGAGTCAAGAAGGCCACTGTGATCATTTACTTGGAGCTCCTGCCTGCCATAGCCCAGAGAGATCTCTAAATCTTCTATTTAAAGCTGCATCTCTCATCAGATGACATTGCAAGCTCTAGCATCTTGCTGCAGCTAACCCCATGATCATTGTAGCTTCTCCTGATACAGAGAGGGTCAATAGGCATGTATGAAGCAGAAACATGGTGTAGCATTTTGCTTGTCACACCACAGAAGATGGTAGATTTTGTTACTGATAAATCAAGATTGATTTTGCCCCAGCCTACTATTAATTGCAGGTGGGGAGGTACACCAAGGGTAAATGCATTTGACATTTTGGAAGGGTACAAAGCACTGTCAGCAAACTTTAACTCTATTAATAGAGTCAAGTATCAGAGGGGTAGCCGTGTTAGTCTGGATCTGTAAAAAGCGACAAAGAATCCTGTGGCACCTTACAGGCTAACAGACGTATTGGAGCGTATTCACCCACAAAAGCTTATGCTCCAATATGTCTGTTAGTCTATAAGGTGCCACAGGACTCTTTGTCTCTATTAATGGAGTTCGGTATAGTGAATTTCCCTTTTCTTTTTGGCTTATTTTTTGTTTTTTAGGATATGGTGGTAGTGATTGAGGGAATATTCTTGTGAAGATCCCAATGCCATTCTATTATGACCTTTGCCCTCCTCCTGACCCCTTGATAACCCCAGTAGGGCTGCAGCAGCCATGGGGAAGAGATAAAGTGATAACAGGAGTGCTCCTCACAGTCAGCTTGAGGGACCAAGGGGCAGGACAGGGTAACCTTAGGGCATGTCTACACTGGGAAAGTTACAGCGCCAGCAGTTAGAGCGCTGCTCAGAGAGCGCCAAAAGAAACCTGCTGTTGTGTGTTCACACTGCGCAATAGCATGTTCACACTTGCGGCGCTATTCGGAGTGGTGCATTCTGGGCAGCTATCCCACAGAGCACCTCTTTCTCTTTTGCCAATAAGACTTGTGGGAAGACGGAAGGGGTCGTGGGGCATCCTGGGTCCTGTCCCAATGCCCCGTGATGCATTGCTTTGCATCCCAACAATCCCTGTGCTTCCATCCACATTTGGCGCCATCTTTCAATGGTTTGTGTACTGTGTGCCCTGCCCTGCCTCTTTCTGGCTACAGCAAGGAACGGTTTAAATACAGGCTGAGCAAGTGCAGAATGACTGTGACTTGTGCATCTAGCTGTTTAAAAGCCTGCTGGCGATGCTTGTATGGGAAGCTGGACGTGGCCGATGACAATATTCCTATGCTTATAGCCGCGTGCTGTACACTCCATAATATTTGTGAAGGGAAGGGTGAAAGCTTCACTCAGGGCTGGACCACAGAGGCTCAGCGCCTGGAGGCTAAGTTTGAACAGCCGGAGACCAGGGCTATTAGAGAGGCACAGTGCAGGGCCATAAGGATCAGGGATGCTTTGAGGCAGCAATTTCAAGCTGAAAGCCAGTAATATTTGTTGCTTTGCTCGTGATTGCAGTGCTTGTAATGCTAGGAGGTGATTGGTGCACATGATGCAAGAAGGGGCCTTAACATAATTATATGTTGCTTTGCAGTGCTCCTTTTGCTTTCACTTAATAGAATAAAGATTGCTTTCAAAGAAACACAATTCTTTTATTGAAAGACAACAACCAGAGGAGAGAGTCAAAGGAAAAAATCATCAGCAGAGAGGAGGATGGGGGAATGGAAGGAATGGGGGAAATGGAAGGTCTCAAGAGGAGGAGGGGTCCCGGGACGGCTACAGATTTGTGTATGTCCAGGGATCATACCCAACCTTCTCCTCTGGAGTACGATGCAGTGGATTCTATACTTCAGCAGGGCCAAACTGCAGATGGATGGGTGTTGAGTGCAGTGGGTATTGGGAGTCCACACTGCTGGACCGTGAGGACGGAGGAGTGGAATGCTGCGGGTAGAGAGTGGAGCCAAGAGGCTGATAAGAGTGTATTGGCGATGGGGGGAGAGCGCATGGGAAAGAGTTTTGCGACAGTGGCTGCAGGGGAGGGCGGACGCAGAGCTGCTCGGTTTGAAGAGCTAGTATTGCCTGGAGCGTGTCCGCTTGGCACTCTATAACTGTTAAGAGCCGCTCCATGGCTTCTTTCTGGTGTGCTGCATTCTCCTTTCGTTCCCTCTTCTCACCGTCCCACCACTCCTTCAATTCCTTTTTCTCGGCGGCCGAGTGCATCATAACCTCACGCATAAAGTCCTCCTTAGTTCTTCTTGGACGCTTTCTAATTCTTCGCAACTGTTCTGCCACTGATAAAGAGGGAGGCTGTGCTTCCAAGATCATCTCTTTGAAGTTTAAATGCAACATTTTAGAGAAGCAGTATTGTTTGCAACACAGACAACACTGTTTCAATGCTTTGAAACACAGCCAGTACTCACACACCTGTCACTAACTGGCTGAATAAGCCACAAGACCCCCAAAATGGTGAGTAGCCACAGGGGCAGGATAAATCATTCTTCCCGGACCCTGCTGTACACTGGGCACGTGGCTCTTGGGCACTTGGGGAGAGCCAGCACTGTAGGGGGTGCCTGATAATCATTCCTGTCCCCACACTTTCCACAGGCGGTGATCATTATGGAAGATATCTCGCTGCTGAGGGTGAGCAGGGAATCAAGGGAGGGTCTTCTCCAAGCCTGCGGCTTCCACCCTGGCCCCTATGCAGCTAGTCTGTGTGCAGCTATGGTCTTGCCCCCTCTCCCCCCATGACAGCACAGTGGCGCAGGAAAGTTACCGTTAATGGGGCAAGAAACAAAGCAGCTCTGCTGAGGAGCCTGCGGGAGCTGATTTCCCAGTATTTCCACGAGAGTTTCCTGGAGATCTCTGAGGGAGATTCACATGAAGTGAGGGAGTGTATGAACAGCCTGTTCTGCCGCTCAAACTAGGCATGAGGTGGGAGACAAGCCTGCTTTCTACAATCCTACTGCCCCCAACAACTCGCTTCAGCAATTCCCAAAAATCAGATCCACTTACCAGGGGCCTCCTCTCCTGTTTGTGCTTTGCCAAAATCCAATTGCTGTGACTGGCTAGGCTCCACTCCACTGGGTTAGAAAAGAGCTCCTGGCTGCATGCATCTCTGGCCTCCGAGTCATCCTCTGCCTCTGGTTTCCCCTCCCCCTCTTCATCCAAGATTGCCTCCTCCTGGCTTGGTCCACTCTCGACTGGCAATGAAGCCAACGAAGTATACACAGGGGACTTCACAGTGGAGGTGGGTTCACCACCAAGTATCGCATCCAGCTCTTTGTAGAACCGGCAGCTCGTGGATGCAGCACTGGAGCGGCGGTTTGCCGCCCGCGCCTTGTGGTAGGCATTCCGCAGCTCCTTCACTTTGACCCTGCACTGCAATGTGTCCCGGTCATGGCCCTTTTCTATCATGCATCTAGAAATCTGTCCATAGGTATCATAATTCTGACGGCTGGAGCGCAGCTGTGACTGCACTGCCTCCTCTCCCCAAATGCCAATGAGGTCCAGCAGCTCGGCATTGCTCCAAGCAGGGGATCACCTGGTGCGTGGAACAGGCATGGCCACCTGGAAAGATGCATTGAGACCACTGCATGCATCACCGAGCAAACAGTAAGGGAACTTTCAAATTTGCAAAGGAATGTACGGGGTAGGGGTGACAATTGGTCAACTGAGGGCAGAGCAGTAGAGTTCAAAACGATGGCCAGAGAGGCTAGAACAGGCATTGGGGGACACCTCCTGGAGGCCAATCGCAGTGCTGTAATCACCATGGTGTCTACACTGGCACTGCAGCGTTGTAGCCACGGTGCAGAAAACTCTACGCCTCTTGTCAAAGTGGTTTTTTTAGAGCGCTACATCTGTGCAGTTTCTGCGCACTAAGTGGCTTGGTAATGTGTACACCTCGGGAGTTACAGCACTCAAAGCTACTTTACTGGGCACAAACTTGCCAGTTGTGGTGTTTAGATGCTGCTTGTAATTATTAGAACTGGGAGCAATGGCTGTTGGGAGTCTGAAAGGACAGGAAACAGGAAGGAGGGGGGAGGAGTTGAGGAGGCTGGGAGAGTTACAGAGTGTGCAGCTACAGCTTAGAGAAGAGACTTGCACTGTAAATAAAGTTCTGTTGAAGTTGTTAATACTTTGCCTGGTGGATACAACATTTTGGCAACGAGGATGGATCTTCTGCCTCTGAACCCACCTGCACCCTTTCTGCAAAGCCCAGGTGAGCCTCCAATTGCTTTTACTGCCTGGATCTGTATGTTTGAGACTTATCTGCTTGCAATCAGTGCTACAGAGATTTCTGAAGTAAGAAAGCATGCTCTGCTAATCCACTGCCTTGGAGCAGAAGGGCAGTGTATATTTTACACTTTTCCCCTTGCAGATGATAAATATGAGACTGCACTCACTGCATTAAAGAACTTTTTTGTGCCAAAAGTGAACGTAGTAGCTAATCGCTACAGATTTCGCCAGCGTGAGCAGAAACCAGGGGAGACTATAATGCAGTATATGGCTTCCCTGAGGAGTCTGATTGTAACTTGTGACTTTGGGAATATGGCAGATGAGATGATTAGAGACCAGCTCATTGAGAAAACAACAATGCTTCATGTAAGAGAACGCTTACTTCTAGAACCACAACTTACACTAGAAAAAGCAATAACCATTGCTACTCAGATTGAGTCAGCTACAGCTGAAGCCAAAATAATGAGCCAGGGTACAAGAGGCCCAGTCCAGGCTGTGACTCCTTTGCAGAAAAGTTCACTATCACTGCAGACAAACAATTGCAAAAGGAAAACTAATGAAAAGCCACTGAATCAGCAAATGCAAAATACAGTAAATGCATGCTTTCGCTGTGGAGCCCCACAACATCTTGCAAGCTACACAGGATGTCCAGCAAAAGTAGCTCAATACAATCATTGCAAAAAGATTGGGCATTTTGCTAAAGTATGTCGCAGTAGCCAGTTCAATCAACAGGTGCATGCAGTTACAATATCAGATGTTACTGTGCTGAGTGTAGACAAAATCACTACTGCACATATTCCAGAACAGATAAAGTGCACTGTAAATGTTTCTGCCATACCCTCAGGCAAATCACACTCTATTCAGCTAATGTTGGACACTGTCTCAGCAGTATCTATACTACCTGATTCCATCTATTTGCATTACTTTAAAGATGTGCCTCTTACTGAACCCAAACTTCACTTGGTATGCTATTTGAAAAACCATATTCCAGTACATGGCTGCCTGCCAGCAATAGTTACTTTTGGTGATCGCTGTGTAACTGCGGAGTTCTACATTGTCCACAAAGGCACTGCTATCCTTGGCAGAGATTTATTAGCTGCTTTAAATCTCAGGGTAGTTAATGGACGAATTGATCTTCCTCAGCAAAGCACTCTTGCGGTACACACACCAGTTTCAGCTGGGACCCAACTCCAGGTTGAGGAGAAACTCGGCTGTGCTTATGGGTTTCTGCATAAAGTTAAAATGCGGAATAATGTGTTGCCTGTACGACAGAAATTACGGCGCTTACCATTTTCAGTCAGGGAAGCTGTTTCAGAGGAACTTAAAAAACTTGTTCAAAAGGACATTATTGAAGAGATTAACTCCTCGGAATGGGTTTCACCTATAGTAGTGACGAAGAAGAAGGGTGGAGACATTTGTCTTTGTGTGGACTTAAGGGAGCCAAATAAAGCTATTGTGATTGACAGCCATCCTCTTCCTCACATAGAGGAAGTATTTGCAGAACTCCATGGAGCAAAGATGTTTTCTACTCTTGATTTGCAGAGCGCATACCACCAGGTTATGTTGCATGAAGATAACAGAGACCTCACAGCATTTATTACACATGAGGGACTATTTCGTTTTAAACGTGTTCCATACGGTCTCGCATCAGCCCCAAGTGCCTTTCAAAAAATGATGTCATTGATTCTGAAGAATCAACATGGAGTTCAGAGCTATTTGGATGATATTATTGTGTTTGGAAATACCACTGAGGAGCATGACAATAACCTGCAGTCTGTACTAAACTGCATCAGCAAAGCAGGCCTCAAGCTCAATAGGTCCAAATGCAAATTTAGACAAACTGAACTCTCCTTTCTGGGGCATAAAATTTCACAGGCTGGACTAAAACCTGATCCAGATCATATCCTGGCAATTTCAAACGCTCCTCCTCCAACAGATTTGCAAACCTTACGTTCCTTCTTGGGTCTTACCTCCTGGTATGCAAAATTCATTCCCAATTATGCTTCTGTCATTGAACCGTTACGAGAATTACTATGGAGAAATTCAACCTTAGTGTGGACAACGGATGCACAAGTTAGTTTCGAAAGGGTGAAAGACTTGATTGTACATAGTCCAGTACTTGCATTATTCAGTCCCGCATTGCCCACAATTGTAACTACTGATGCTTCTGATTATGGACTTGGGGCTGTCCTCAAACAACTTCATGAGGACAACACTGAGAGGACTGTTGCATTTGCTTCAAGGACACTAAGTAATGCTGAGAGAAAATATTCTACAGTTGAAAAAGAAGCACTTGCTTGTGTCTGGGCTACTGAAAAATGAAGAACTTACCTGTGGGGCCGCACGTTCAAGTTGCGCACAGACCACAGCCCTTTGACGACGTTGCTCACCACGAAAGGGCTGGGAAGAGCAGGATATCGTATTGCTAGATGGTCTGCAAGACTACTCTCTTTCAATTATGAACTGGAATATAAGCCTGGAAATGAAAATGTGGTAGCTGATTGCCTTTCTCGCCTGCCTTTGCCTTCACCAGATGGTCCACCAGAGGATGAGGATGTAGTAGTTGCGCTTATTACAAGCACTCTTACTGCAGTTACAAGAGAACAATTTCAAGCTGCTTGTTCAGCGTGTCCAATTCAACAAAAACTACAGGAATTTCTGACAAAGAGATGGCCCAGTAACCCTAAAAACCTTGACCCAATTTTGCTGCCTTATTTTAGAGTTCGGGATGAACTTTCTTTGCTCGATGGCTGTGTGCTACGAGGTACACACCGGCTACTTGTGCCAGAAGCATTACAGTCAAAACTCATACACCTGGCACACGATACTCATCAAGGAATTGTCAGAACCAAACAACGACTACAGGATCTGTATTGGTGGCCAGGGATGGACTCTCAAACTGAAGCACTCATAAAATCCTGTGTCACTTGCCAAATGCATGATAAGACAGCAGTGACATGTAACCCTCCATTACAGCTTGTTCCTCTTCCTGAATCTGCATGGGAAAAAGTGGCGATTGACACTGCTCCAACTGACTGTCGTTATGCCATCACTTTAATTCACCAAGAGGAGATTATGCCAATACCCAGTCTGCATTGGATGACTTCACCATTTCAGCAAATGGCCTGAGGTAGCGTTTACATCGCAAATTTCTTCTGCTACAGTAATTAAGTTTCTCTCTTCAGTTTTTAGCCGGGAAGGTAACCCCAAAGAACTGGTTTCAGATAATGGTAGTCAATTTACTTCCCTGGAGTTTGAAACTTTTCTAGCAGAGAGGAACATTTTACACAGGAGGTCATCCCTATAATACCCTCAAGCCAATGGAGAAATCGAACGGTTTAACAGAAGTTTGAAAGAGAGTTTGCAAACTCATGATCAGTATGGATACAGCATATATCAGACTGCAAGGCACCTGGAAGGGTGATTGTGGATACCCTTCACTACTGATTTCTTGCAAGCATACCGGGCTACACGACATGCCACAACGCAAAGATCACCCGCAGAGTTACTTCATGGGAAACAGATGACTACTAAACTGAACATTGCTGGATTGTTAAAGGCACGACCTGATGCCCCAAACAAGGATGATGTGAGAAAGACAGTTGAACAGAACCAAGCAAAGTCTAAGGCTTTCACAGACAAACGGCGCGGTGCTAAGGAACCAAAGTTTGAGTGTGGTTCCTTTGTTAGAATACGAAAACCTGGAATCTTATGCAAAGGGGACCATAAATTCACAGCTCCTCTTAAAATCATAGAGAAGAAGGGACCTTACACCTATCGACTTTCTGATGGGCGGGTATAGAATGCTTCGTATCTTGCACCTGCCTATTCACCAAGAGGAGATTATGCCAATACCCAGTCTGCATTGGATGACTTCACTGTAGAACCAACACAACAAGACATTGCACTGGAACCGGGGCTTGAGAGACAGCCTGTCAGACTCAGACGACCACCTGCCTGGACTAAAGACTGTTATGTAGTATCTACAGTGTTTTCAGTGTAATAGTCCTGCCAACAGTATAGTGTCTTGTTTCATATTTGTTCCTGGGGTTAGAACAACAATGTTTATTTTAATTTGGAAAGTTTCTTAAGAGAGGAGGGAATGTGGTGTTTAGATGCTGCTTGTAATTATTAGAACTGGGAGCACTGGCTGTTGGAAGTCTGAAAGGACAGGAAACAGGAAGGAGGGGGGAGGAGTTGAGGAGGCTGGGAGAGTTACAGAGTGTGCAGCTACAGCTTGGAGAAGAGACTTGCACTGTAAATAAAAGTTCTGTTGAAGTTGTTAATACTTTGCCTGGTGGATACAAGACCAGTGTAGACGGGGCCCTAGACTCCCCACTCCACTTTAGGAAAAGGATCTGCATAGGAGGATCAGAGAGGTGTTCATTACCCCATTCATCAATGAGTGTTCTCGCCCAAATCTACAGAAATCCTGTTGTGGCACCCCAATTTTCAGGACAAACTCCCAATATAGATGGATTTTAGATCACTTTTAAAGTTAAAAGCAGTTCCTTGGTGGTACACATTTGAGGTCCTATGATCAATAGGTTTCTTAGCTACAGACCCAGTAACTCTATCTGATATGGCATAGAAATTTGAGACAATTCAAATATTCAGATGCATTGTGGAGCCCTTTCAAATACTGTTCCTTAAACAAAAAGCTCTGCCCTTGGGGCAAAACTTCCAGATGGAGCCCCTTTGCATTCTGCTTCAGGACAGAGGCTGAAGGCAGAGAGTAATGTGCACAATAGACCCTCAAAAATCTACTAAGGGTGTGATATGAACTCATGATCAGTATGGATACAGCACGTGTCAGACTGCAAGAAGGCACCTATCTTTGCTTAGCAATCCACAAATAAGAACTCATCTCCTGGAGTCAAGTGGCTTAGGTACCTAAGGTGTTTCTTACAGGAATGAGGGCTTGTCTACACTTAAAACACTACAGCAGCACAGCTGCATCTCTGTAGCACTTCAGTGTAGACACTAAATATGCAGATAGGAGGGATTTTCCCAACAGTATAGATAATCTACCTCCCCAAGAGGCAGTAGCGAGGTTGACAGAAGAATTCTTTCATCGACCTAGCACTGTCTACACCGGGGATTAGGTCAGTATGGCTATATCTCACAGGGGTATCGATTTTTCACACCCCTGAAAGATGTACCTATGCTGAAGTAAATTCCTAGTACAGACCAGGCCTGAAATTAGGTATGCCTTGCACCACACAAAACAGCTAGAGGTAAACTAGCTGGTATAGCTGCCACCTTACAACACTTAGCCTGGTGGTTAGCACACACACTTGGGATGTGGAAGACATTGAGTTCAATTCCCCTAGCTACAATGGGAAGGATTTGAACAATGACCTCCCATTTCTCAGGAGCATGCTCTAATCACTGAGTTATCATATAGTCTGATGCAGAGCTCCTGCAATCATCCAATGACTATTACATATTCATAGTTAGAGAGAAAGACTGACTCAATAGCCCAGTGGTTTAGAGACCTAGGGTCCAGTCCCCTTGCTCCAATCCACTCTTCTGCTAGTTATCCTCAGTGGAACAGCTTCAGTCGGAGAGACTGAGGGAGCATCATATCAGACTATCCCATAGCCCAGTGAACACTACCTTCTCCTCCGGACTGATTTTGAATAGGATCTGCTCCAGTAGGCAACTTCTGAGCATACCTATCTAATTGGCCCTACCCATGATTTAGGCAGACTAACACCTATCTTCCCCTGGTTCATGATCCAGGGGCTTAGGCTGGAAATGATATCTAGAGGCAGTAGTGCACATGCCCAGAGACAAAAAACTTAGGCACAGCAGCTACTTTTATCCTGAAAATTTAGGTGTTCAATGAATCTAGGTGCTTATGTAACCCACACACCTCCTGGGTGTGGTATTCTGTCCCATCTTGTGGCTGGCAGGCGGGAGGGGCAGGAAGAGAGAGAGAGAGAGAGAGTGTGTGTGAGTGAGTGAGTATGTGTGTGTGTGTGTGTATGTACGCACTCTGCTCTACAGCCTTAGCTAACAGCCAGTTGACTTTTAGCTCATGCGGTAGAAGCAAAGGGAAAATTACTTTTCACCCTGCTGATAATCACACCTTTTTGTCAACTATTGGAAATGGCCGATGTCCACCTTGATTGCATTGGCCTCGTTAGCACTACAAAAGTAATTTTCTCTCTCTTGCTATTTACCCCTTCTTGTCAACTGTTGAAAATAGGCCACTTCCACCGTAATTGAATTGGCCTCACTGCCTCCTCCCCCCCTTGGTAAGGCAACCCCCATCTTTTCATGTGCGCTGTGTGTGTATATATATATATATATATATATATACACACATACATATATATATACACACACACACACACACACACACACACACACACACACACACAGCTTACTGTATTTTTCACTCCATGCATCTGATAAAGTGGGTTTTAGCTCATGAAAGCTTATGCCCAAATAAATACGTTAGTCTCGAAGGCACCACAAGGACTCCTTGTTGTTTTTGCTGATACAGACTAAACACAGCTACCACTCTGAAACCTGACAGAATGAAATGTAACTGTTCCACTCTATTCGGCCCTGGTGAGGCCTCAGCTGGAATACTGTGTCCAGTTCTGGAGAGTCCAAAGGAAAGCAACAAAAATGATAAAAGGTTTAGAACACCTGACCTAGGAGGAAAGGTCAAAAGAACTAGGTATGTTTAGTCTTGAGAAAAAGAGGAACTGAGGGGATCTTAATTATTAAGAGCTGTTACAAAGAGGATTGTGATCAATTGTTCTCCCCGCTGATGGGCGGGGGAGGACAAAAAGTAATAGGCTTAATCTGCAGCAAGGGAGTTTAGGAAAAACTTTCTAACTGAAAAGGTAGTTAAGATCTGGAAAAGGGGTCCAGGGAAGGTTGTGCAACCCCCCATCATTGGTGGCTTTTAAAAACAGATCAAACAGCCTGTAAGGGATGGTCTAAGTTTACTTAGTCCTGCCTCAGTACAGGGGGCTGGACTTGATAAACTTCCTGAGTCCCTGCCAGCCCTACATTTCTATGATTCTATGTCAGCACCTAAGTATTTGTGCTCATAGTCCCCACAAGTCCATTAAAACCCAAAGTGCAGGTACAATCACTCTGAAAGTGTAAGGGTAAATGTAAATAGGACTATAGCACAATAAGCAGTATTCTTTGTATAGGAATGCATACATGAAGAATACTTAAAAATTATGCAAATTAATTAATCCATTTTCTTTTTATTTTTCATATCAGACTGATGTGCTCTGGGCAGTATGTGAATTACACATGCAAAAAAAAGCTACATTAAGAAATCATTACAGTTGCAAAGTCAAACACTCAAAAGTTAGGAAATGCAAGACCAGTTTTAGTTTGGCTCCCTTTTCCATATGCATTATGCTACAGTCTTTAATTACATGATCACCACAGGAGCCTCTGCTTCATTCAGTGCACAGGCTCACCCTGCTCTAGGGATAAATCAGACTTGGGTAATAAGGAGGGCTATTGACTGAAGGACCACTACCTCATTTGTTGCAGAAGTTAGAAGGTCTTCAGTGAATAGGCAGGGGAGTACAGGAAAAGAAATAATGTCTCACGAGTAGGGCAGATAAATGCACCTCTGAAGAACAGAAGAGATCGTCCATTCCTCATTTTCAAGTTAGTGACTATTGTGATAGCACATCTTCAAATGAGACTGTAGGGTGAGCTGCACCTGAAGTCAATGGAAGTTGTGATTTGAACATATAAAGTGCTATATAATGCTAGCCATTTCAGATTGGGCACTGTGAGAATTAGTTGATACTTCTGCTTTTAATCTCAAGCCTCACTTCCCCATCTGTAGAAGAGAGGTAATACATCCTCATGTCACAAAGATGTTACAAAAGTTAGTTCGTACTACGGGGAGGAGCCCAGAAAACCTCATAAAGAAGTTAGTATTGTAGTGAGAGCAGGGTTTGAATAGTGTGCTGTAAATTAGGTATGGGACCAAACACTGAACCAGAAGAAAACAAGGAGTGAACACCATTCATCCCATATACTGAAAAGTTCAGGGGGAGAGGACCCCAGTGTTATCACGTGTATACCTTATGAAACAGCCTTTAAGCACAAGGTAACTGAATTAGGTTGCCCAAGCAAGCGTATATTAGTATTTTTCAACTTTGTGTTTTACTTTTCAGCCTTAATGTTCTTTAGATATATTTTGTGTGTGTGTGTGTGTGTGTGTGTGTGTGTGTGTGTGTGTGTGTGT
>NW_020664420.1:56407918-56435081 GCF_002925995.2 Terrapene triunguis
GTGTGTGTGTGTGTGTGTGTGTGTGTGTGTGTGTGTGTGTGTGTGTGATTTCCTAGTTGTTTTTAAAAAGGAGCAAACAAATTCCATCATAGGGTATACTGACACTCACATGGTTCATTGGCAGTGTAGGAACGTTTTGTATCTACTACTACCTCTGCCACTTGCAGTAATAAAGCAAATTAGCGCAGTAGTAGCCTTGCTGTAGACCAGAAGGGGAATGACACTTTGCCACATGATTTCACAGCTATTTGCTGACCAAGGAATGGTGACTCCACTATGCACACACATAATACCCAGAAAGCTCCTCTTATGCAAGTTATCCCTATATTACACAAAGTTTGCTTCCTTAGAGTGATGTCCTTTCTTTCAAGTAGCATTTCTTCATGTCACAAACCCAATAGCCTGGAGCATCCTCAAAGTTTTGTATGCATTCCAATTATCCCCTTTTCTGCATTAAACACTTTAGAACACTGAGGCAAGGCTTAACATGTTCATTCTTCTGTACATCCCATCTGACTCCCAACTTCAAGAGCAAATTTTTTCAGGTAAATATTGACTAACAAAAACCTGAAAATTTGTCACACTAACTATAAAAACAGTATCACATTTGAATGAGTCATTTTTGTTAGTCTTCTGCATTAGACCATCTGTGTTAAGCAGTGTACAAAGTAGATTTAACTTGCCTGTAAAACTTGGATCCAGGTGTTGCTGTATGAAGTTTTACACTGACAGGTCATCTGACACTGACAAGGATGGAGAGGGAAGCAAGTATCTGCCCCCATTTTAGTATGCAACTTTAACTACTGTGTGCTATCAGGTGCCCCCATTGTAAGGTCATTATAGACGTATACATGGTTGTGACAGTGACATTCAAGTATTATGGAAGAGGTGGAAACTACTTCAACATGTCATCTGTTCCTCCCAGCCCCAGTACCTTATTTTTTCTATTCCAAGTAGGACACTTGAGGAAATCTGACAAATTGCTGGAAAAAAATGCTGCTGTGTATCTATAGCTGCAAAGCAAATTGTACTCATGCTTTTCAGCAAGTTAGATCTGACTGAGTGATTTCTGAAGCACTCCTAAAAATTCAGCTTTTCAGATGCTTTATCTTCCTGCCTTGACCTCCCTCTTCACTCCCTTATATTTCTAAAGGCAGCATGATCTTGTGAGCTCAGGGGGCAATTAATAGTCTAGTCCAAACTTTGCCACTGCCTTGCTCTTTGGCCTTGGCAATTCACTTAATTTGTCTCAGATTCCCCACATGGTAAGTGGGGATAACATCTTAGCAAAGATATTTAAGGATTAGTCAGTGTCTCTACCATGCTTTGAAAAATGTGACGTGATCAATATTGTAACGGAAGCCATTATATTGTGACACTCTCCTACTGAGTCCAGGGGGATTAGGAATGTTTCAAATTGCTTTTAGCTAATAATTTAGGTTTTAGAGAAGTCATTTAATATGCTCACTTTAAGGCAACAACCCATTTATCCATACTTGATGTGACATTGCACTCCATATTTTTATAAAAATATGTTTATAAGCGTGGAGATGATGTAACTGGAATATGCTTTATGCAAAAGGTCTTTTGTAAGGTATGATTACAAAGCTTATAATCTACTGAGTGTGGTAATCCTCTTTGTATGAATGTATCATTCTTGTATCTGAAACTAGGAATATGAAATATAACTGAGGTCCCATTTTAATTATGCAAATTGTGGGCCGTTAATGGTGGTTTGGAATCTTGATGGCTCCCATTAACCAGGACAACTGGCTGTAAATGGCTGTTTACTTGTAAGACTTCCTGTATACATATGTACGCCAGCAAGTGGGTAATGAAGTCTCACAGGACATGTGACCATGTCACCTGAACTGGAATCCATCTTTAACCTGGTGCTTTTCCATTTAGAAGGAGGGGTGGGAACCCAGAGAGAGACAAAGGATTCCCGCCTTGTGCCAAAGCTATTAAAGGGGGGATGGAACAGAACAATGGGGACTGCAGTCATGAGAAATCCCCTAGTTGCCACCTGAGCTGGAACTAATAAGAACTGTACCAGAGGAAAGGATTGGGCCCAGACTAAGAAGGAGTCTAGGCTGCGAAAAATCTCTGAAGGTGAGATTTACCTGTATTCAATTTCTTAATGTATTAGGCTTAGACGTGTGTGGTTTTGCTTTCTTTCACTTGGTGACTTACTTTATTCTATTATTACTTAGAACCACTTAAATCCTACTTTTTATTCTTAATAAAATCACTTATTAGTGAACCCAGAGTAAGTGATGAATACCTGGGGGAGCAAACAGCTGTGCATATTTCTCTATCAGTGTTACAGAGGGCAGACAATTTATGAGTTTACCCTGTATAAGCTTTATATAGATTTAAATGGATTTATTTGGGGTTTGGATCCCATTGGGAGCTAGGTGTCTGGGTGCTGGATACAGGAGCACTTGCTAAGCTGTTTTCAGTTAAGTCTGCAGCTTTGGGGGTGGGGGGGTTCAGACCCTGGGTCTGTGTTGCAGCAGGCTTGCGTGTCTGGCTCAACAATTCAGGGTTTTGGGGGCCCAAACTGGCAGAGAGGTAGTCTCAGCACACCACGTGAGAGTCCCAAGGGGGTCTCTGTGACCCAACCCATCACACCTGACATATGTATGGTTTATGAAATACTGTAATAAAAGCTAAGATGGCCCTCAAAGATCAAACAGTTTGACAGACAGTTGTATTCATGGCCTTACAACTAACTACACATCACACCGCATATTGTAAGTATTCACTGTAAGTATAGTGGTTAGAAAGGGCATATGCAGGAATTTAAATGTGGCCCCTCTCCCAAGAAGCTCGCTGTCCCCCCACTCCCCACCTAACCTGGGAAGGAGCTTGCTGCCCTCTCCCCCTCCCCTGCCCCAGCAGGAGGTTTCCCTTCCCTGCTTCTGTGACCCCAGGGCCAGAGAAGCTCTATGCCCCTAAAGATTATTGGGAAGCATGCCCCTACTTGCCTCCCTCCACCCCCAAGTGGTTAGCCTTGTGCTTCATACTGAAGAGCACCAAGTTAAATGCTGACACAGAGCTAAATACTCACTTCAAGGGTTCTTAGCACTGAGTACTCCAAGAAAGAAGAAGTTATGTTTCCTCTTTGTACAAACCACATTTCTAATCAACATTTCAGAGGAACTTAATGAAACTTCTAAAGGGTATTAAGTAATTCATTAACAGTGTTCACTCAACCTGGTATGAATAATTAGCAGTAGTATAGATATACACATTAATGTCAGTACTCTATAGTAAAAATTCCAAATGATTAATAAAACAAATATATAATAACTGAATTATTAGAAACAAACATTGAATTTTTTCCTTGAAACAAAAAGGCCATCAAGACGTCAACAGTTCTGGTGCACACAAGTCAAGGCATGTGTAGGAAAAAAAAGTCTTAGAAAGATGGAAAACAAAAGATTTTTCAAGAAAAAATAAATACCACTTTTCTACTATCTTTCTCCCTTCCAAAATATCAATAGGAGACGGTATAAGTCAGCAGTAAGTGTGCACAGACTAATGATGAACAACTATTTCTGGGGCTGATCTACCCAGAGAGGTAGTTTACTTTTGGCTTCAGGGTCCTCATATTCTAGGTTCTCTAGCTTTGAGTAGGGCACACCAAAGACGGAGGCGGGGTACTAGAAATGTAGCATGGGGAAAAAAAAGTCAAGTCAGAAAGGAGAGGTGCTGTGCTTATATTTTTGGCAACAAGATCTTCTAAATACAGTTGTTTAAAAATAGGTCTACAATTTCATGCTAGTGTGATTGCAGTCTTAGATTTCTTCCTAATGTGCAATAGCCTCTAGTCTTACCCATGAATCATGATGAATGCCACCATCAGTGAAAGTTTTTCAATAACTTTGCATAACCACACTTTGATGTTAATCTCACTTATGTTTACCTTAGTACTTCGCTTTCCTGAGTCAAATCATTTAGAGTAAAGCCATGCCAGCACATGTCCCTTCAAACATCTCTCTCAAAGCCAATAGGTGTGGGGGACACTGTGGAGGAAGCATGCTCAGCCCTGAAGGCAAGAAGCATCATTTGTTACTACACAGAACATTTTTGCCTGATACGTATCGGCTTAGATGTGCTTAAGCCATCTTTCCAGAGTACTAGGCAATGATGGGGGACTTCAGCCCTGTGTTACTAACGGGGGGGGGGGAGGGGTGTAGAGTTTTTAAGGACACATGCACCATGAAATAGAAATACAGAATTTGCAAAACATTTGCTTAGCCTGAATTAAGAAATTCTTCATAGCCTGTGCACAGCATCTGCAGCCATTTCACCTTGCAAGATATGACATGCTAGACAACAGCACAGAATTATAGATGGTAAGTTAGTATAGAATTTTTTTTCAGTGAAAAAACTAGGCCTACAGCATATTTTAAAGGAAGCAACAGTATAGTCCAGCAAGCCCACTAGACCCCACTACAAATAGTAAGAATTGAAGGAAGTGGGATTTCAGCCAAATCAGTTTTATGATGGAGAATACATGATGTGGTGATTGGAAAGATTTAATCACTTTGTTTGATATGTTCACTTTATTAAAAAAAAAAAAAATGGCAGAGCCACAATGCATGTCAGTCTAGAAACATGACATGAAGGTTTTCCTGACACTTCACAGTGCTAGGTATTCTGACACAAAGTGTCATGTGTATCTCCAGCAAGCACTGAGAAAGCATCAAGTGTAGAATCTTGATTTAATGAGGTGACAAGTGTATCACATATACACAGAACAGGAACTTCAACACTGATGGACACTTTGAAAGAAGATTCCCCAGCATTACCTGCTAGAAGCAAAGAGCAGAGTTGCTGAAGGGATAAAGTCACACACAGAAAAGGTCAATACCAAAGTGTCAGAGATAGATCCAATTACAAATCCACACATGCACAAAACACTTTGCCTTTTTCCCTCCTCAACATTGTAAGGTCAACCCACATCAGAAGTCAATTTCCAATACTTCGTTAGAAGCCAAATTTTCCTAGACTTTGGTTCTATTAACACAGCACCTGGCCATGGTCCAGGACCCTGTTGTGCTAGGTGCTGTAAAGACACAGAACAGAGATAAATTGCAATCTCTCTGGGGCAGGACTAAGTACTCCCAAACAGGCTGAATAAGTGTTGCATATCTGGCACAAATACCTTGCAATGCCAGCTCCAAAAGTGCCATGCGAACGCCTGTTCTCACTGTCTGGTGATGTTGTAAATAAGAAGCAGGCAGCATTATCTCACATAAATGTAAACAAACTTGTTGCTCTTTGTGATTGGCTGAACAAGAAATAGGACTGAGTGGACTTGTAGGCTCAAGTTTTGAATTGTTTTGTTTTGGAGTGCAGTTATGTAACAAAAAATAAATCTGTATTTGTAAGTTGCATTTTCACAATAAAGAGATTGCACTATAGTACTTGTCTGAGGTGAACTGAAAAATACTATCTCATCAAAAATATAAAAGTGAGCAATGTACGCTTTGTATTCTGTGTTGTAACTGAAATCAATACATTTGAAAATTTAGAAGAACATCCAAAAATATTTAAAAGTTTCAGTTGGTATTCTATTGTTTAAAAGTGCAATTAATTGCAATTACTTTAATAGTGATTAATTTTTTTTAGTTAATCGCACGAGTTAACTGCGATTAATCAACAGCCCTACTAGAAACAGAAAATTGAGATAAGGTAGCAGTTAGTGAAGTTTAACATCAAGATTTAACCTTAATGGAGAAGACACCACCAGTAATTTAATAGTGCCTGGTACTTTGCAGCACATAAAGAAGGCATTGATCTACATCAGTAGGGAGCCCAACAGTCTGCCCACAGATCTTAAGCCACACAAAAAACTATGAGATGGGTACAACTGTAAGCACACCCAAAGCCTCAGTAAGCAATACTATGTGGATACAAAACAAAAAAAGGGAACATATCCCACATGTTCCTCTGCACTTGATACCCTAATCTAGATAATACACTTTCATATCCAAATACATAAGGATCTATTCAACACAACTCTGTGCATATTCAGTTATCCTATTCATTTTGTTAGAAAAATACCAAAAATACAAAAATATGAGCTTACCTTCAAGTTTAGATCCATATTGGTATATTCCACCAGCAAAGTGTGGCAAGGCAAACACAAGTGATCCCAATCCTATCATAAATGATGAAAAGGCAAGCCATCTTGGTTTGTGCCCTCTTTCTCCAAAGAAAGATACAAACAGCGACAATACACAAAAAGCAATGTCATAGCTTGCAGAGATGACACCAGTGAGGGAACTGTTCAGCTCAAAACGTTTTTCAATAGTGGAAATACTAACATTTACTAGGCCATTCACCACAATACCTATTAAAAAAAGAGAGAGACAGACAATTAGACAAACCAAATAAGTATTATTTTCTTAAAAAACTACTGTGTAATCTTATCACTGGATCATGTGCAAATTCAAATTCAATCTTGCCATTCAATCGCTCAGCTCTTTTGAGAGAGAGTTTGTGATCATGACAGCAAAGAACTTAATTCAGACTTTAGCACTGGGCAATTATTTTTTCCAGATGAACAGTTTACAGAAAGGTTTTGATTGACCTGAAACTATTAGTGAGAGGAGATTTTGCCACCCTCCCTCTAGCGTTTAGCCTAGTTGTTAGGGCACTCATCCAGGATGTGGGAGATCCAGATTCAGGTTCAAGGCACCTTTGGGCCCTCTTGATCTGGAGCTGCAGAGACTCTCAGGACCGCTTAAAGTCTTGTCTCTACTTGCAGCAGCACATAGTTATGTGTAGCTACATGTTTCAGTGAAAGGCAGGCTGCATCCCCACTGTGTTGTGTAGCTACACGTGGCAGTGAAGGGCTCCAGCAGGACAGTATATGCTGCTATTTTTAGCAGTGTGACAGAGGAGGTACTGCTCCGGTGTGTAGAGAGCCATATAGGGTATATGTCCTAAGGTTACATCTATAGTGCACACCTCTTGCGACGGCATATATTGTTTGAAAAGCAGGCTGAATCCACACTGTTGTGTGTAGCTACACAAGTCAGTGAAAGGCTCTGGCAGGGGAGAGGCAGCAGGGAAAGGCTGGGCAGCAGGGAGCTGCCAGAGCCTTTCCCCACTGCAGGGAGCTACAGAAGCCTTTCCCTGTGGCAGGGAAAAACTCCTGTAGCAGGATACTGCACTGCTAAAAATAGCAGTGTAGGTGAGGAGATACTGCTTCGGTGATTATATACCCATGGTATTTACCCAGTATGTACCCAGTATGTACCCACAAGGTTCAGGAATGCTTGTACTCTACTTGCCTAAACAGTGCTTCACCATCTACATGCGATTTATACCTGTACTAGCTAGGCATGCAGTGTCTGTACTTTACACACAGCTATAAGCATAGACACAAACATATATAGCAGCCTCTCAAGGATGCCCTATAGGCAGAAACACTACTCAGACCATCTGCAGCATACCCTTCCTGCTGCTAGCCTCACGCCCAGCATAACCGTTACTGCAAGGCTTCTGAGGGGTCCTCAGTCAGTCTTACAGCTTGCCTCCATAGTTCCTGCACTGAGGGAAATCCTTAAAGCCCAGTATTGGGCCAGGGAGAATGACTTAATTGCCACACCTAGCATAAAAAGGACTGGAGAAGGGCTCACCCTATGAACTGTAATATCCAAACTACTACACTTAATTCATATGTTGGAGTACTGGGGGGGAGGGGAGAGTAATTCCAGTATTCAAGGCCACTATGACAGACTGTTGGTGTGATGGGTTGTTTTTTTACTGGGGGGGAAAGGGGGAAGAGGAGTACACCAAACACAGTGGTGACTAGAGGCCTTAATGACCTAAAGGAATGAGCAAATATCAAGCTGGTTTTCTGCTTCTGTCATTTTTTTGGCATATGTATAGCACTTCAAACATCTACTTAGGTCCCTGAGCACTCATATGAAGTAGGTAAGCATCTTTATATTTTAAAGATGGGAAATTGGCTCACAAGAGTTAAATACCTGTACACCACAAAAGTGAAGTAGGTCAGTAACTGATTACAAAAAACTGTTAAACGTTCTTATTGTAATTGGTCATTGGTTTAGTTACCTATGTTCAATCACAAACTAAAATAACAAGCAAATTCATTTATAAGAGTTTAGATAATAATTTAGTGCTAAATGTAATTGCTGGTAAAATAATGGTTAATGGCTCCTCATTACTAAAGGAGCAAAACAGTTGCTTTAGCAGAGATGGAAGTCTGTTGATCCAGACACTATACTATTGGCAACTCCCAGGTCTTACTCCAAGAGTTCTTAGCACCCGAGTAAATATTAGCTAAAGAACAGTGTTTCAACTATTTGCATTTCTACAGTATGTGAAGACTAGCCCACAGTGTGGTCCACAAGAGGTACTGCACTAAAGAACTAGGATGTTAGTTGCAAGTCATTAATCTTTGACTTACTTTATTAAAGCTAGTCATTACTATTTTAACTTTTTACTAGGACTGTCGATTAATCGCAGTTAACTCATGCAATTAACTCAAAATTAATCATGATTAAAAAATTAATTGCAATGTTAAACAATAGCATACCAATTGAAATTTATTATATTTTTGGATGTTTTCAAATATATTTGATTTCAATTACAACATAGAATACAAAGTGTACAGTGCTCACTTTATATTATTTTTTACAAATATTTGCACTGTAAAAATGATCAAAGTAGTAGTATTTTTCAATTTACCTCATACAAGTACTGTAGTGCAATCTGTCATGAAAGTGCAACTTACAAATGTAGTTTTGTTACTTAACAGCACTCCAAAACAAAACAATGCAAAACTTGAGCCTACAAGTCCACTCAGTCCTACTTCTTGTTCAGCCAATCACAAAGAGAAACAAGTTTGTTTACATTTATGTGAGATAATGCTGCCTGCTTCTTATTTACAAGATCACCAGAAAGTGAGAACAGGCATTCACATGGCACTTTTGGAGCTAGCATTGCAAGGTATTTATGTGCCAGATTTGCTAAACATTCATATGCCCCTTCATGCTTTGGCCATCATTCCAGAGGACATGCTTCCATGCTGATGATGTTAGTTAAAAACATAATGCGTTAATTAAATTTGTGACTGAACTCCTTGGGGAAGAATTCTATGTTTCCTGCTCTGTTTTACCAACATTCTGCCATATATTTCATGTTACAGTTGTCTCAGATGATGACCCAGCACATGTTCATTTTAAGAACACTTTCACTGCAAATTTGACAAAATAAAAGATATACTAATGGAAAATTTCTAAAGATAGCTACAGCACTCGACCCAAGATTGAAGAATCTGAAGTGCCTTCCAAAAGCTGACAGGGATGAGGTATGGAACATGTTTTCAGAAGTCTTAAAAGAGCAACACTGATACTGAAACTACAGAACCCAAACCACCACCACACACAAAAAAAACCAACCACACACCAACCTTCTGCTGGTGGCATCTGACTTGGATGATGAAAATGAACATGCGTCGGTCTGCACTGCTTTGGATAGTTATTGAGCAGAACCTGTCATCTGCATGGACACATGTCCTCTGGAATGGTGGTTGAAGCATCATGGGATATATGAATTTTTAGTGCATCTGGCATGCAAATATTTTGCAACACCGGCTACAACAATGCCATACAAATGCCTGTTCTCACTTTCAGGTGACATTGTAAACAAGAAGCAGGCAGCATTATAGGGTCCAGAGTGACCTAGACAAATTGGAGGATTGGGCCAAAAGAAATCTGGTGAGGTTCAACAAGTGCAGAGTCCTGCACTTAGGAAGGAAGAATCCCTACAGGCTGGGGACTGACTGGCTAAGCAGCAGTTCTGCAGAAAAGGACCTAGAGATTACAGTGGATGAGAAGCTGGATATGAGTCAGCAGTGTGCCCTTGTTGACCAAAAGTTCAACAGCATACTGGGCTATATTAGTAGGAGCATTGCCAGCAGATCCAGGGAAGTGATTATTGCCCTCTATTCGGCACTGGTGAGGCCACACCTGGAGTATTGTGTCCAGTTTTGGTCCCTCCCCCACTATGGGAGGGATGTGGACAAATTGGAGAGAGTCCAGTGGAGGGCAACAAAAATGATTAGGAGGCTGGGAAACATGACTTACAAGGAGAGGCTAAGGGAAATGGGGTTATATAGTCTGCAGAAGAGAAGAGTGAGAGGGGATTTGATAGCAGCCTTCAACTACCTGAAGGGGCGTTCCAAAGAGGATGGAGCTAGGCTGTTCTCAGTGGTGGCAGATGACAGAACAAGAAGCAATGGTCTCAAGTTGCAGTGGGGGAGGTCTAGGTTGGATATTAGGAAACACTATTTCACTAAGAGGGTGGTGAAGCACTGGAATGGGTTATCTAGGGAAGTGGTGGAATCTCCATTTTCAGAGGTTTTTCAGGCGTGGCTTGACAAAGCCCTGGCTGGGATGATTTAGTTGGTGTTTGTCCTGCTTTGAGCAGGGGAATGGGATAGATGACCTCCTGAGGTCTTCCAACCCTAATATTCTATGATTATCTTCTGCAAATGTAGACAAACTTGTTTTTTCTGAGAAATTGGCTGAACAAGAAGTAGGACTGAGTGGACTTGTAGGCTCTAAAGTTTTACATTGTTTTATTTTTGAATGCAGGGTTTTTTGTACATCATTCTACATTTGTAAGTTCAACTTTCATAATAAAGAGATTGCTCTATGATACTTATATTAGGTGAATTGAAAAATATTTCTTTTGTTTTTTACCTTGCAAATATTTGTAAACTCAAAAATATAAAGTGAGCACTGTACGCTTTGTATTCTGTGTTGTAATTGAAATCAATACATTTGAAAATGTAGAAAACATCCAAAAATGTTTAAACAAATTAATTGCGCAATTTTTTTTTAATCGCGCAACAACCCTACTTTTTACCCATATAACTAAGTGGCCAAAGGTTTATTTTTTTCCTTCCTCTTTCCCACTACTAAGCGTTTCAGATGTGCATTGGTGTCATGTCACTGTCTGCTTGAACCTTTACAATTGGTATGTGGCTTTGACAATTTTTGTGACCAGCCATAGTTTAAATTTCAGGATAATAGTTTATTAATCACTCATCCAAGTACTGGAAAACAATTTACAGACAATGCAGTATAATATTTTTATTAAGTTATGCCTGGTCACAAAGCTTGTCAAAGCCACATGTGGATTGGCTGTATCGATTTTATTCTTCTCAGCTTACTCCTGGTGTCAATAATAGTCCTACCCAAAGTGTGAAAATAGCCCTCCCTCCATTTGTCCAGGGAAAGAAGTGACTCAAAAGTGGCAGCAGTTTATTTGGAAACAATAATGAAGACATTGTTTTCACATTCTGTCACTCACTTTGAAGAGCTATTACTAGTCCCTCCCACAGTTGTGAACTGCAGCAACTCTTGTGGTTATAATTTATGATGACTCAGACATGCATCCTAGGATGCAATTATGCACTTTTATATTGATCAAAGGCCACATAAATCAGATATTAAGTTAATCATTATGTATAGTATATAGTTAAATGACTATACTATAGAAATATAGGCCTCATCTGAACTTGAAATAACAGCAGGTAAAAAAAAAAAATTGTCCATTTTTCCAGACAGCTCCACTTGAAATGTAGGAGAATCTATCCATTGCTAACTATTGCAATATCATCTTTTTAAGACCAGCTATTTGACTACAAAATCTCTGTAAGTTGGAGTCCTAAGTGTGCCCAACGTTGCCTTCAGTTAAAGCAGTGATACATATGCACACCAGTCCTTTACAAATTGCTATTTATTTTTGGTTTTATTCTTTATGTAAAAATGTTACATGCTTAGATGAGATGAAAGTTGAGGATTACTGTATCTAGAAGGTTTAGAGCAGTAATGCTCATCACCAATTAGTCATAAGTTCCACAGAAGATATAAAACTATGTTGAATGATTAGGCAGGTACTTTAGTATTGGGTGGGGGGGGAGGGGTGGCATGTCTACAATGTATTACCTTCTTTGATGTTTCTGAAATTTGAAAACTGAAATACTTAACTGTAACTACATTAAAGTAATTGTTCCCATAGTAGAATGGGGCAAGGTAGAGTTACAGCAGTTTGGACTGCCATAACTCAGCATCTACATATTCCTAATATGTGGGGGAGTATTATTTGTTAAATACAATCTGCATTTAAATTTCCTGGCTCTGATACTCTTTAGAACTACAGTATTCTTGGAAGTGTGGGCCATTCCTCCCCCAACACACAAACATTCATACCAAACAATAACTTTACAATCTAACTTTCAAGATACACCTTTTATCTAGATTAATTAGTCTTCTCTTCCCTCCCTTTCCACCCTCATCCAATTTCAAAAAGGACATCATGACCTTCCTGCCTTTGACATGTTATTAACACCTGAAGGTAGAAGAAGACCTACTCTAATTAAGACATTTAGCATCCCACTACTATAAAAAAGAGGGAACCATTCAAAATGCAGTCTAAGTCTCATTGAGATACTGTGTCTGATTATGCATAATTTATTTGATTTACTATGAAAGTCACTGTAGTACCTAAGCATTTCACAGATATTAATGGGTGCATCCTCACAATACCCCTGTAAAGATAGGGAAATGTTATCCCTATTTTACATATGGGGGCCCAAGCCACATAATTTTGTCTACATAAGGGAAGTTTTCTAAAGAGCTTCCATTTGTGTTAGCTACATTGGGATCCCTTGTGTAAACAAGGTTTCATATTGCAGAAATTCACATAGTCATTTACTTGTGCAGTCAAATCAAACAGATACAAGATTAAAGAACTACTGAGAACACAGAAAACCTTATCTACATCAGTATTCCCAACCTGCAATATTGGCAAATTTAGGTGCTTCTCCTAGTGTAACCATAGCCTGCAAGATAAAGGCCCAATCATGCAGTCAAATTGGTGTAGGCAAGCTTCAAAACAGCTCTGCACACTTCCACCAACCTGGACCTCTGATGCCAAGATCAAGACCTTAATGAATTACCCAAGGTGGTCTGTTGCAAAGCCAGAAAACTTCTGAGTCCTAGTCCAGTGCCTTCGTTATAGAACTACCTCAGGCCCCAACAAGCAACGCTTAAATATATGCTTAATTTTAAATATGTGCTTAAATTATCTGATAGATCATGACCTCAGTTCACAGATACAAGTTTAATATATAATTAGAAATTGTTGAAATGTTCCTCCCTGATATTCTGTATTTAAATGTTTATTTTCTGATGTTCAGCAAAACATATCCATTGCCAATTTTCATTTGAAAGACCCACTATCAACTTAAGTTTGGCCTGATTTAGAAAATGTTGAGCCTTTCTGAACAGAAAATTTTTCTACTCTTTACAATTCAAATGGAAGACATTTTATGCATACCTTTGCAGTGTTTAAAAATAAATAAAAACAAACCATAAAAGCAGTATGAAATGGATTATGAACACATGCCACTGAATTCATAGTCCAAGATGAGAGAAATGCAAGCAAACAAATACCATAGTGATACATTTAGTAAGACTAGATTTAAAATCTAGTGTAAAGTGTTTGTACTAAAACCTCCTTATCTATTACTGTATTTGTGAACCTTGACTAGTCTTTTTTCAAAAACAAAACTTTATTTTGAGCAGTGGGGATTGGATTCATAGGGGGCACTAAGGCTCAGCATTGTAGTGCTGAACTTTCAGGTGCCATGCTGCCAAGTGACATTCACAATCCTCAAATTCAGCACCTAGACCAGTGGTTCTCAAACTTTTTTTTTACTGGTGACTCCTTTCATACAGCAAGCCTCTGAGTGCAACCCCCCCCCCCTACAAATTAAAAACTCTTTTTTATATATTTAACACTATTATAAATGCTAGAGGCAAAGCGGGACTTGGGGTGGAGGTTGATTGCTTCCCCCCCCCCCCCGTAATAACCTCGTGACCCTCTGGGGGGTCCCAACACCCAATTTGAGAACCCCTGGCCTAGACATCCTGTACAATGCATAGGGAGAGTTGGACACCTAAAAAAGGAATTCACTGATGCCAGCACACTGAGGGGGTCCTGCTGAAGCTAGCCAGTAGGAAATGTTGAGAAGAGGAAGTTAAGTGCCCAAGTCCAGGTGAAGAGACACCTCCCTCCACTCAGGATTCAGCCAGAAACCCTCTCCTAGAGTTAGAACCACTGCACTTAGATGCCTTTTTACCCAGAAGCCCAGTGACTAAAGCACTCACTGAAGATGTAGGAGTATTTTGGAGTGGGTTTCTCTTGACTGCTCCTGTTGAAGCTGTTCCACTTTGTATAAAATAATTGACAGTTCATCGGGCCAGAAAGAGACTCTATAGCCCAGTGTTTAGGGCACTCACCTGGGATATGAAAGACCTATTCCACATTATGAAGAGCATAGATTTTAACCCAGGCCTTTCATATCCCTCATGACAGTGGTTTTCCAACCTTTTTTTCCATTTGCAGACCCCTAAAAAATTCTGAGTGGAAATGCAGACCACTTTGGAAATCTTTGACATTGTCTGCAGCCCCCAAGGAGTCTGCAGACCACAGGTGGAAAACCACTGCCCTATGAGTGCTCTAACCCAGTGGTTCTCAACCTTTCCAGCCTACTGTACCCCTTTCAAGAGGTTGATTTGTCTTGCATAACCCCAAGTTTCACCTCACTTAAAAACTACTTGCTTACAAAATCAGACAAAAATATGAAGTGTCACAGCACACTATTACTGAAAAATTGCTTACTTTCTCATGTTTACCATATAAGTCTAAAATAAGTAGTGAGCCCCAGGGTTGAGAAACACTGCTTTAGTATATAGAGCAGTATAAACATGTCATTGTCTGTATGAAATTTTAGTTGGTACTGACTTTGCTAGTGCTTTTCACGTAGCCTGTTATAAAACTAGGCAAATATCTAGATGAGTTGCTGTATCCCCTGGAAGACCTCTGCGTACCAGTTGAGAACCACTGGTGTAACCACTGAAATATTGGGCAAGAGGCTAGTGCCCCCTCCTGCTTTCTTTTTGGTGGACAGGGGAGGGTGCAATCTGGTAAGCATGCCAATTAAGTGAAAGGAGCTTTATTCAGGCAGCTACCTGGCATGGCTCTCTGCAGCATCAAGGCGAAATTATCATTAATTCCACAAATGTGTTTTAAGGAAATGTAATACTGACTGAAAATATCTGTCCCAGCCCAAAGGTCAAAAATTACACAGAAGTAAGGGTGGCATGGTATGGTATTGCTACCCTTACTTATGCGCTGCTGCTAGTGACAGAGAATTGCAGAAGTAAGGGTGACCAGTGCCCACAAGATGTATTGCACGCACACCAATTTCCTGGCTATCCCTCCTCAGCCCCCTCGCCCCAATTGGGAAGAGGCTGGTGCCACCCCCAAAGGTGAGTCTTGATCTCTAGAACTGCACTGTGAATATTACAAGCAAAATAAGCTAGCTGAAAAACTTGCAACATGCAATTTCTTTGTTTTATGATTTAGTCCTAGAACTCAGTGATTACTAGACTCAAGCACCAGGAAAAATTGTTTCACTGGATTCAGTGACACCTAGAAAACATTTGTTTAAAAAAAAAAAAAAAAAGTTAAGTTATCCTGACTATGGTCCCAACTCTGCAGAAATGTACACATGTGCGTAACTTTGATGCATAAAGGTAAGTACGTGCTTAAGAGTGTCCAGGATCAGGGCCTGTGTGTAGTCATGACTGCACACCCACTGATGCACTGGGCTCTCAGGTTTGACTGCTGGAGGTTTTCAGTACTAAGCCATTGTTGGAACAACAAATACGAGGGTCTGAAAATATACTTTAATTTTGTAGATAAACTAACCAATCTGATGAAAAACAGTGGCTGACTTGCTTGGAACACAGCTAGTCACATTATCCATGGCCTAACCAACACACGCTTATTGTTGTGTTAACATTTGATTTCTTTGTAAAGTCATATAAAGTAAAAGTTATTCCCCTTTTGCCATGTTAAAAAAAAATGGTGGGAGCATTTTCCCTATATTATAAGTAGTAGTGAAGTGGCACAAGAAAGGGTGTGAAACCGATTGACCAGAGAGGTACTCAGGGATTCAGACAAGTTTAAGAATAGGTAAAGAAAAGGGAGGGAGGGGTAGAGGGAAAGCAGTCTAGCATTATCTAGGTCACTTTAGTTAGGAGCCTGAATATGCATAACATGGAGCCTGACGAAGTCACAAGATTGCCACATTTTAGGCTGACACCAACCCTGCTGGAGCTCACACCCCGGCTGTTCCTCTCTTATCCCAAGCGTCAAAGTCCCTTCCACAGCCTCCCTAGCCCATCCCACCCTTCTCCTCCACCTTCCCCACAAGGGGCACGGTAGGGCTGCCCTTTCCCCAGGGATCGCCCCCCTCAGGCGAGAGTTACCTTGGAAGATGGCCAGCAGGCTGTAGGCGCTCAGGTAGCCCTCGGGGTTGTTGCACAGCTGCAGAGCCCTAGGGGTGAAGCTGCCCCACCCGCACGGCCCCTCCTCACACTCAGGCGGGGGGCGGCCGGGGGGCGAGCGTGGGCGGCTGGCGCTCGCCCTGGGCTTGAGACGGAGGTCGGGGCTGGAGGGCTCGAAAGCCGGGTTCGCGATGCCTCCCCGCTTCATAGCGATGCAGTCCGCGCTCAGCTCCTGCCCCGCTCCGGCCAGAGGCAGCCTCAGCCGGGACCGGCCCCTCTAAATACTCGGGGTAGGTGGCTGCTGCCTCCCTTGGGGCCGCCTCCGCGCCTCCCTGCGACTGGGGAGCCGGCTCGGGCGGTTTCGAAGAGCGGGGGCGGCTACGGCTGCTGCCCGGCACCTGCCGCTGTGCCCCGCACAGCCCTGGCTGAGGGGAGGCTGCGGCCGCTACAGGGGAGGGGCCTCGTGCACCTCTGCCTTCGGGAGCTACCCCTGCCCCAGCCCGGGCCCTTCGCCAGCAGCCCTCTCGCCTTCGAAGGAAAACTTTTTAAAGCTGCCTTTTCTCGGTCTGCCTTCTGCCCCCCGCCCCTCTTCTGCACGGGGGCTTTTCGCCCAAGGAACCTGCAAAATGACACCGCACCACCACTGGAAGCGTTTTGCAAATTCATGGTTATGCCTCAATACCCAGTTCTCCTTTATGTTACCAGAGTCATAATGGTTTACGTAATTAAGCATGTCAGGGTGTATGAAGTCAGGAAAAAACAGCCGGTGGAGATGGGACTAGCCTGGACTCCCAGCTAGGATGACTGATGTAGGCTCTACAACCACTGATAATCTCCGGCGGGTGTGGACGTGAGCGACTGGCATTGTTGCAAAGAGCTATGAAACCAGACTGTAGGCGGATAGACAGAAACCCCATTGTATTTTTTAAAAAATCAAGTACCTGAAAGAATCCCTTCCTGAAAGTCTCTCGCCGGAATTGAAACTTTCAGAACATCAAATGCTGCCGACAGAAAAAGCTAGAGGGTAGTTATTCCGGGTGCTGTCCTTCCTCATGCCCCAAAAGTTAGATCGGATGAAACCCATCCTGAATCACTAATCCAATTTCTGACCAAAAAACATTTTCCAACTGTTGTTTCTGAGAACAGTTTTTCCAGTGTTGACTCACAGAGACTGGTTGTGTGGTGGATATGATAGATACTTGCATCTCATAAGCCTATAAATATATTCCTGACACAGAACAAGGAAGAGGTATTGCAATTTTGTGGAGGCATCAAGTGTGGGTGTTCATCAAGTGTTTAGTGGTAGTACCAGTTTGTTTACAAAGAATAGGAATTAATCATCTTACCCCTCTGAACAAGAACACTTTGGAAGGAGTCCAGGGATGATTTAATATCACCAGCAGGTGCTCATCACCGGGCAGTACAAATTTGTCCTATGGGATCCTCCATCCCCTTTCATGAGTCCAAAACAGTTTAGACTCACAGGAAAGAATAAAATCGAGCCAGCGGGTGTTAGAAAAGGCCTTGGTTAAGTCTCAGCACATATGTCTGACTCCCTAACCAGGATTTCTTTCCCTTAAGAGCACAGCCTGTAGTTTCAAGTACTAGCAACTCAAGGGAGCACATAGCAAGAGGACAGACAATTTAAAATAGAGAAGGTTTGTGACAATTCAAAGCAGTAAAAGAACATAATCCTTTTTGCTTTAAAAGACAACCTAACATTTTAGAGCAGTGGATTGTGAAACAGAAGGAAAATACTTTTTTAGAGCAAGGACCGTTTTTAGAAGTCAGATGGAACGTTGGAGTCAAACTGTTCCATAGCAGTTGAGAGTGACAGTTGGTGGATGATGTCTATGATACTATGAAAGTAAATCCCTTCACCTGCCTCACACAGGCTCAGCTAAACATCCCTCTGCATTTATGCCTGTTTGTTAAATATCACTTAGGGCCCGATTCTTCTATCCTTAGTCACTGAATAGTCTCTCTGATTTCAGTTGGACTAACTGAAACCTATGTGACTACTTGAGAGCTGGTTGACTATTGAGTAGTACAGGGAGTAGTTAAGGAAAACAAGACAACTGCAGAGAAGCTACACCACTACTTTGTATTGGCCTTTAGCAAGTAGGATTTTGGGGAAGACACCTACCCTTTTTACATGAGCTCCTGTCAGACTGAACAAACACACTTCTCTATACCACTCTCTCGTCCCTCTAGAGTCAAATGGAATACTGATCTCAATCTCACCCTACCCTGAAGCTAAGCATTTGGCACAATTTATTGTTAACACCATCTTCATCCTCTCTCCATCTACTACAAAATAAGATCCTGAAAAGATATTACTGGATTCCTGCAAGACACTTTTCAGGCAGGCTTTCAATTTCTGCTGGGTTTCAAATGTCAACATTCCTCTACGTATTTATCTCTTATACTTTGGCACTATGATAAAATCGCTTCTCTGTGGATAGAGATGTTCTATGTAATCTTATCTCTACTGCAGTACATTTCTCTACATCATTTTCAGTTTCTGGATTGAGATGTGCATACGCCCATTCCAAATTATCTTTCAAAGCCATTTTTAACAGTGCTACCTCTTAAAAAGAATCCTCCTTTGTCACTGCTCTTCTCACAGTGAATGGAAATATTGGATCACATAATGTTTACAATAGAAAAAGTTATATCAGCTAGACATGATACCCTGAATTTATTCTATTTTACCTGGAATCTCGTACAAGATATTACACAGCTACTGCTGCCTCTTCCAAAGTACTACCTGACCTTGCAAATGGAACTGGATGTCTACACTCGCATGTGTGGGGAGTCCCATTGGTTTCAATAGAACTCCTCATGGGAGCAGACATTGGTCTGCCTGGATTGCTTTGCAGTACTGGCAACTTAGTGATATTACCTCACCCACCTTGTTTCTCTTATCCTGGGACCAACAGGGCTACAACAGCACTGCATACAACTTAGTAACGTCAGTCATGCCTTCTCTTTACTCCCATATTCTTCCACTTATCCTGTCACACTTATTCTCTTCCTTCTTGGTTTCCTTTCTTTTCCTCTGCTTAGTTCTTCATATCACTTGTTTGTTTTGTTTTATTACTTATATTTTGAATTGTTTCACATTTTTGTTAAATCTTTAAATTTATTTATGTACTTTTAAATTTTTCATAGAGGAAACACAACAAAGCTTGTAACACTGATTTTCTGTTGTGATTTGAGTAATAAGTTTCTTGTGGATAGTTTTCCAGGAATTCTACACAGGAATTAATTGTTTTTGCTTGTTTTCGCAAACATTTTTCCTGGGTTTTAGAATATAAAAAAAATGTTAATTTACTTTTTTTAAAACCCATGAGGCTAATTTAACTGAAAATTTAGGTGAGTTTATTGTGTTCACATTTATTTTATACTTAATGGGTAGAATGTTGTCAGAATGGTTTGTGTACTTTACATATAAATGGATGCTGTCTGTAGTTATAGGATGCTACATTTGTGTATCTAAGACTAGAAAAAAAAATTATTTGAGAAATAGTATGTGATTGTGTAATGTGACAAAGTTCCTCTTCTATCTTGGTGGGTCCTGCACTTATTGGCGGATTTTCTTGCCTCAGAGATTCACCATGTGGGTTGGGGAACAGCCCAGAGACCTTCCCCTCTGGAAGAACCCACAGTCCAGGTCAATTGGGAAGTTTGGGGGGAACCCGGGCCCGCCCTCTACTCCAGGTTCCAGCCCGGGGCCCTGTGGACTGCAGCTGTCTATAGTGCCTCCTGTAACAGCTACAATTCCCTGGGCTACTTCCCCATGGCCTCCTCCAAACACCTTCCTTATTCTCACCACAGGACCTGCCTCTTGGTGTCTGATAACACTTGTGCTCCTCAGTCCTCCAGCAGTACTCCCTCTCAGCTCCTTGCACCTCTTGCTCCCAGCTCTTCACACTCACACCACATACTGAAGTGAGCTCCTTTTAAAACCCAGGTGCCCTGATTAGCCTGCCTTAATTGATTCTAGCAGCTTCTTCTTAATTGGCTCCAGTGTCCTAATTAGCCTGCCTGAACTGGTTCTAGCAAGTTCCTGATTACTCTAGTGCAGCCCCTTCTCTGGTCACTCAGGGAACAGAAAACTACTCATCTAGTGACCAGTATATTTGCCCTCTACCAGACTCCTGTACCCCACTGGTCTGGGTCTATCACAATAATTAAAAACTGTCAGTCAAACTGCACTAAGGCAAAGACTGAGGACAGGTATCTTGTGCCTCCCCTTTTTAAGTCCTGCCGGGGACCAGATGGATCTCATGGCAGCAGGGGATCACCAGGTATGACAGTCCCAGACATGCCTCCTCCCTTCTCTATCCTTCCCACCTCAGAACAATCCCTGCACCAGGTGCACAGAGATGGCTGCATGTCTAGTGTAGAGGTCTCCTGTACCCATGCTATTCACCAGGGTTGTGAGGGCCTTACACTGCCCTGCAACCTAATTGTGCTAGCTATGCTGATCCGAAGCAGCGGTGCTGAATCTTGCTCTGTATGCACAGTGGGGTAAATGTTATGTTTTTTCAATGGTTAACCAGGGCGATGTAATTATTTTTAGTTTATCCTTCTATTTCAAGATAGTAGTGGTGAATACTCTCTTCTTTCTTTTTATGTGCTCTTCCCATCTGTGTAGGAAACATTGGTTGCTCTTCAAAATAGCATACTTCCTGCTACCACAACATTTACTTGTTTGCTTTTTATGTGTGAAATTTAGTACTTACAAAAGGTGCCACGTTGGCACCCCTGAAAAATGAAGTCTTGCATTTATTCACAGAACAGGTACAGCATGAGTAGCAGGTGTACAAGCTTCCTCACAAATGTGCCTCACTCTGACCTTGAGCACAGCCCCATGCCCATTCAGCTTTTAGCTTCTCAGCCAAGTCTGCCAACATTTTCATTTATGTAAAGTATGGTGGTCTTTTCTGTGATCTATATGCCAGTTCATTGCTAACTACACAGAACCAAATTCATTTAATATAGTCCTTGATTTTTCATTTATAGAAAAAGTTCAACAGCATATTTATATTTGAGATTGTGAATCTATTAAACAAGTCTGTAGAGAAGAGCTAATTACCTTCACTTCTTCTTGAAGGTGCTAGTTACTCCAATACACGCTCACTCTCTTCACTAGAGGTGGGGAGTATTTATTATTTTGTTTATTTCTTTCTGTTCATAGTCTGACCAAACAGTAACTGATAATTGAGGGCAATAGTAATTTGTTTCACCTGCAGATACGTGACATCTAGTGGTTGACTGTGAAACAGCTATAGAATTCTATGCTATGGAGCATTCCAATCCTCATTAGACAGAAGCATGGACCTAAGAATGTGGCTATATTATAATTGCTACCTTCAGAATTACAGGACCTATGGATAGGTTTCTTTTAATTTACAGACCTGGGCCCTGCAAAGCAGAGCATTGGCTTGGTGAGTTTGGAAAAAAATTAATTTCAAAATAGAAGAAAAGCAGTTAAACTAAAGCTACATCTATACTATAAATGCTAAAGCAGCACTTTTTTTTTTTTTTTTTGGTTGGAGCGATGATACAGCCCTGTTTGACTCCTGTGTGTACTTTAAAAGGTTCACTCTGGGAGCCAGTGCTGCTCAGAACAGTCGCTTTCATGTTATCATGAAGCAATAATAATAATATTAATATTACTTAATAATAATATTAATATTAATATTAGTATGACATTGACACTTGCCCAGGATCGCTTAAAATGGAGTGAAGTCCTACGTAATGGTCCCCTGCATTTTGAACTTGCTCGCCGACAAGCTGAAGAGGACAAGAGGCGCAGGAGGAAGGAGAGACTGGCTTCCAGTCATGGTCAACAGCCTCCTGCTGAGCCTGAAAACATCTGCCCTCATTGTAATAGAACTTGTGGTTCAAGGATGGGCCTTATTAGCCACCCGAGGACCCATAACTCCCATGGAAGATGATCATACTCGGTAACAAGTGATCACCCATCATCACAGCAGCATAGCTACAGCTCTGTAGCTGTGCGGCTGTATCACCATCATGTAGATACTTTCTACAGCAACAGAAGGGATTTTTCCATTGCTGTAGGTAGTGAGATCGATGGAAGCATGCTTCCATCAACCTTGCTGTGTCTACACCAGCGGTTAGGTCAGCTTAACTATGGCATTCAGGAGCGTGAATTTTTCACACTCCTGAATGACACAGCTAGGTTGATGTAAATGTTAAGTGTAGACCAGCTCTAAGAATGCAAAGATTATATGGTGATTTCTGTACCAATCCTGCAAGTTACCTGGCTTCTTATTTCCTTAGCATGCTCCAGGATATTCTGGATAGTTGCATATATTCACATTTATAGCTGTCATATGCTGAATGCTTAGTTGTACATGGAAATTTATTCCGATAAAATTGAAAAAACTGAATTTATTGCTGGGTTTTTGCTGGGTTTCTTTGAGAAGATGTATCGTTTGACCAGTTCCAGCTGCAACTTCATTCCCATATTAGATGTTTTTCACTCAAAATGT
Organism: Terrapene triunguis; assembly: GCF_002925995.2. Classification (NCBI taxonomy): domain Eukaryota; kingdom Metazoa; phylum Chordata; order Testudines; family Emydidae; genus Terrapene; species Terrapene triunguis. Next base: position 56,430,867 of record NW_020664420.1, read on the forward strand.
TCAGGCTTTTAGAGTTAATTTGCTGCCCTATAGCTAACTAATAAGATGAAATTCACAGCGGTTCTTACTTTTCATCATTGTAGGAGTAACTGGGATTTTTGAGGGGTTTTCCAGCTTTCCTAATATATGCAAATCTAGTATTTGTCTAGGTGATGTAAGTCTGACTTTAACTAACTGTTACCCTCCCTGTCCAAAAAAATCATTTGCTTCCACTTAAGTTCCTTGGATAACTTTTGCTCCTGCTGAGTCATGGTGCTGCATGTGTGTGAAACAAAATGAGTTAGAAACTCTGTGTTTGTATGGGAAAATGTTGGCTTCCAGAAACCTGTCAAAGACAGAGAAAACCATATGAACTACAGCTACCAACATTGCTTAAACTGGTGTAGGTGAACTAGTGTTAGCAACAATGGGAATTTTTTGGAAGTGTCCTTAATTTTTAAGGAGATGTTTATAAGGTAGGTAAAGAAACAGATTGTTTTTAACCTAGAGTCTACCTTTAATAAGAAACTATGAAGAAAATTACCCTAGCAGGAGACCTAGAATGTATGAATTTTTATAACTCTTACTTAATGCACAGTATCACAAAATAAAGGGCTTGATATATGAGAAAGTTGCATGGGCATTTCTTATTTTTTGAATGATTGACTTTGCAACATTAATAATGTTTTTAAAGTTATGTAGTTTTATTTATGATTTGGATTTGTGTTGTTTAGATTCTTGTTTTGCACTAGGAGGGAAGGACTTCTGCTTTGTTTAGGCGGCCGAAGCACTGGGATTATCCTGTTAACCTAAGGAAGATGCCTCCAATGTGGAAACAGAGGTCCTGATGCAGCAGAAATGAGCCAAACCTGATGGTCTTCTATAGAGGACATTGCATCCATATTTTTCACACAGTGAAGTTAAGATATTATAGATCTAAATAGTTATCTATATTACAAAAAAATTTCTATGTGGCAAAACTTCATGTCATTATAGTAGATGCTAGATACATGTGTCCAAACTCTGCTAGTGACTTCTACAGGCTTACTATTTGCCTCTGTCAGATGAGGACCTGGCCCTTAAAGAATGTTGGGGCTCAACTGCACTTGTGCCACACTTAGCTCACCACCTCATGTGGAGAAAATAAGAGGAGCATGTGTGTAAGGTGTTGTCACAGGGTAGCTGGTCCCTGTGAACAGACTAAGCCCAGCTCCTCTGGACCACTGCAGGTGAGCCCAATCCAGCCAACAAAAGAGGGCTAGGCTGAACATAGGCCTATAAAGGGCTGTTAATGGGCAGTTGAGAGGAGGACTGAGACAGGTGGTGCCCTGGGGAGGAAAGGTCCACACTGGAGTGGAGCTAGCTCCCATGGTGGGTTCCTTGAACAAGGGGCTCATGGAAGCAGCCTTGGGGCTGTTGCTCCAGGAAGGGAGCAAAGATGACTGGGAAACTGCCATGAGCAGGAGAGTCCTAGGACAGGTGGCCTGACCCCTGAGGATAAGGAACAAGTTAAATAACTGTTTTCTGTTTGTTTATTAACCTCTGTTAAGAAAATAAACCTCCATGCAAAAGACTGGTCAGAGCAGTGATACTTTGGAGCTGGGGAGACGCTCATGCTGGTGACATGGGGTACCAGAAGTAGGATTCTGGCCTTCCAGAATAAGGGGAAGGATGGAGGAGATGATGTGCCTGTTAGTAGCAGGACAGCACCAGCAGGTGGCTGCTGTACAGCACCAACAAGAGCACCAGCAGCAGATCCAGACCCAGCTGATGGAAAAATCAACAAAAACATCAGGAGGCCCAGTTGTTGCACAACAGAAATAGCAATAAATCCACTCCAAACAACAGGAGTGGATACAGAAGCAGTTGAGCCGAGCCGTGCCTGGTAATGTGATTGGTGATCGGATTGGAGGCTGGTTGGCTCCAGGCCTGGCGAAGCTTTGACCAGAAGATGATCCCAAGGCCTTCCTCCATACATTTGAGAGGGTGGCAAAGGCAGCAGACTGGGAGGAATCAACTTGGACAGTTCGCATAGCACTGTTGGGCGAGGCGCAGACAACTTACTAGAAAGTAAGTAATGAACAGACACCTCTTATCCAGTGTAAAGGCCACCATCCTGGCCTTTTAGGGCTGATTCCTGAGTCATATAGACACAGATTTCAGGTAGAACCATTCCTGTGAGAGGCCCAAGCATGGGTAGTGGCCCAGAAATTATGTGACTTTGCCTGGCAGTGGCTCTGCCCAGAGACCAGTTCAATCGAGAAAGTCCTGTATCAAGCCATCCTGGAGTAGTGCCTGAAGGTTCTACCCAGAGGGGTGCAGAGCTAGGTAAGCTGCTTTTAGACAGCCTCAGTGGGAGAAGCTATGGAATTGGATGAAGACTTCTTTGAGGCTGAAGGACATGAGCAGCCAGGGCAGTACAGTTAACAGAGAGGAGCTCCCCAGGGCGTAACCCAAGGAAGCTCTCAAGGGGGAAAGACCTTGAATGGCCAAAACTCAGGGGATACACAGGACCTACAAGGGTCCTGGGTAGTCCTGCAGTTCAGTGGTGAAAGGCAATCAAGGGCCTTGTGGTTTGCTTGATAATTTCGGTATGGCCAGTCCAGACATATTAAAAGGAATTCCCAGGTTATGGAATGGGATTACCTAATCTGTTACTACAGTGGGATCAGGCAGTTGGGGCCAACTCCAAAATTCGGGGGTGTCCTGTTGTTGGTAGTAGCAGTTAGGGTGGGCAGAACATAGTTCAGGCTCTTGTAGACTCAGGCTGTGGGTGCACTCCAGTTCAGGAAACTCAAGTGAGGGAAATAGCCTGGACTAACATCTTCCAGTACATCTCCTGTATCCAAGGTCAGACCCAAGTCTACCCATTGCAGAAGTTGAGCTGGAGGTTCAGGGTCGAAGAGCTCGACTGTAGTCGGGGTGGTCAACGGTCTGCCTTGGCCCATAATTCTGGGGAGAAACTGGGGTGGGTTTCTCAGCCCTCATACAAAAGGGGCTAGAACAACAACCCAAAACTCTCACAGATCTTGGGAGACAGACCAGTCCTCGCTTACAGACAGCCCCCGAACCTGAAGCAAATACTCACCAGCAACCGCACACCATACAACATAAACACTAACCCAGGAACCTATCCTTGCAACAAAGCCCGATGCCAACTCTGTCCACATATCTATTCAAGTGACACCATCATAGGACCTAATCAAATCAGCCACGCCATCAGGGGCTCGTTCACCCACACATCTACCAATGTGATATATGCCATCATGTGCCAGCAATGCCCTTCTGCCAGGTACATTGGCCAAACCGGACAGTCTCTACGCAAAAGAATAAATGGACACAAATCTGACATCAGGAATCATAACATTCAAAAACCAGTAGGAGAACACTTCAACCTCTCTAACCACTCAGTGACAGACTTGAAGGTGGCAATTTTGCAACAGAAAAGCTTCAGAAACAGACTCCAAAGAGAGACTGCTGAACTTGAATTAATATGCAAATTAAATACCATTAACTTAGGTTTGAACAGAGACTGGGAATGGTTGGGTCATTACACTAATTGAATCTATTTCCCCATGTTAAGTATCCTCACACCTTCTATGGGCCACCTTAATTACCACTTCAAAACTTTTTTTTCCCTCCTGCTGATAATAGCGCATCTCAATTGATTGGCCTCTTACAGTTGGTACGGCTACTTCCACCTTTTCATGTTCTCTGTATGTATAAATATCTTCTTGCTGTATGTTCCAGTCTATGCATCCGATGAAGTGGGCTGTAGCCCATGAAAGCTTATGCTCAAATAAATTTGTTAGTCTCTAAGGTGCCACAAGTACTCCTGTTCTTTTTGTGGATACAGACTAACACGGCTGCTACTCTGAAACCCAAAACCAGAGGCGATCTGGGACTGACTAGGAAAGGAAGTGAGAGGGGTAGAGATCAGAGTAAGGATGGCAAAGGGATGCCAAGAGGGAAATTACAGTCTTTCCCAAGGACTGAAGGTTGAACAAGAGTTGGACAACATAACCATTTCACAGGGGGAAATCATCAACCAGTTGGTCATGGTAGAACAAGCGTTGGCCTGGGTTCAGGGGAGGGCGGGGAGGGGGGGGAGAGAAGCAACAATACTTGGCCCTATAGGAAGAATTGGCCCAGCCCCAGAATGAGAAAACTCAACAGGGTACCCAGGGCTGGCTCCAGAGTTTTTGCTGCTCCAAGCAGCAAAAAAAAAAAAAAAAA
>NW_020664420.1:56435181-56613645 GCF_002925995.2 Terrapene triunguis
AAAAAAAAAAAAAAAAAAAAAAAAAAGCCGCGATCGCAATCTGTGGTACTTCGGCGGCAGCTCTACCACCGCCGCTTCATTCTTCGGCGGCAATTCAGAGGCAGGTCCTTCGCTCCGAGAGGGAGTGAGGGACCCGCCGCCGAATTGCCGCCGAAGAGCTGGAAGTGCCGCCCCTCTCCGTTGGCTGCCCCAAGCACCTGCTTGCTGAGCTGGTGCCGGCCCTGAGGGTACCATAGAGACCCAGATGGAGTCCCTGACTTGGCGGGACACTGGGCAGGCTGAAATGAAATCTCAAGCTCCGCAGGATATGATGAGGACCCAAACAGAATCCCAAATTCAAAAGGGTAACATGGGAACCCAGGTGGAACTACCTGTTAAACTAGCATGGGGACTCAGGAAGGACCCCTCCAGCAAGCAGAGGCCCAAATAGGGGGTGAGGGCTGGAAACAGGACCCAGTGCAGCAAAAGGGATAGCATGAACCTGTTTTATCCTCTCCCCTCCCCCCCGCTCCTCCCCAAGGGCTGATGAATTTATGGAACCACTGGAATTAGCAGAAAGCAAATTGCAGAACCTCAGTTTCCAGAACGAACTGGTCACAGATCTCCAGTTCACGGACCAGGAAAGAGATAATTTATTCCTCATGGTTCAAAAACTTGAAACTGAAGTAGAGACTCGGCATGCAGTGACAGAAAAGCATAGCTGTGCAGCGAACCTGAAGTCCAGAAGATGGCAATAAGACTGCAGGGACTGTATCTGTTGTGCCTGACTCCTGAGTGTGTGACCCTGGCCCCCACTGCATAAAATGCAAGGTGACTGGGACCAAGAGTTTGCACTTGAGGGGACCCTGGCTATGGTCTCTAGGACTCAGAGAATTGGGTGACTGGGTGGGACTTGTGGAAAATGATGTTATTATGTTTTACATTGAGAGGGGGTGAGAGCAGCCTTGGGAGGCACCTCATAGAAGGAAAAATATATATTTTTTCCTCCTGGAAATGTGAGGGGAGAGTATGTCACAGGATAATTGGTCCCTGTGGATACACTGAACCCAGCTCTTCTGGATCAGAGCAGGTGAATCCAATCCAGCCAACTAAAGAGCTGCTAATGGGCAGTTGAGGGAGGGGCTGACATAGGCTGTGCCGTGGGGAGGGATAACTACAGAGGAGTGGCGCTAGCTCCTGTGGTGGGTCTCTGGAGCAAGGGGCTCAGGGAAGCAGCCCTGGGGCTATTGCTCCAAAAAGGGAAGCAGAGCTGACTGAGACTAGGAGCTGTAGTGCCAGAGATTCTGGGAGAGGTGGCCCAGAAGCCTGAGGCTAAGGAATGAGTTAAGACTGTTTTGCTGTCTGTATGAATCGGCGGGTAGAAATCGACCTCTCGGGGATCGATTTATCGCGTCCCGTCGGGACGCGACAATCGATCCCCGAATCGGCGCTCTAACTCCACCAGGGGAGGTGGTAGTAAGCGCCGCCGACAAAAAGCCGCAGAAGTCGATTTTGCCGCCGTCCTCACAACGGGGTAAGTCGGCTGTGATACGTCGAATTCAGCTACGCTATTCACGTAGCTGAATTTGCGTATCTTAAATCGACTCCCCCCTGTAGTGTAGATGTAGCCTCAGTCAAGGAAACAAGCCTCCTTGTAAAGACTGGGCATGGCAGCGCATGCTTTGGAGCTAGGGAGAAGCCCCACATGGTGCTAGGTGTTGAACAGACTCAACTTTCTCTCTGTGAGGGAACACAGCTACCCAGCAAACAAGGAGAAGCCAAAGACTGATCAGAGTCCAGGGGAAGAGTTGTGTCCAGTTTAAGACTGGGACAGAAGACTTTTGCCCTAGCCCTCTGAACAAGGGTGTATTTAAGCCTAAATGAAAAGATTTTCCATAGTATTAGGTCCCTAGACAGAAGAAATGACAAATCAATTCCAGCCAGAGTATATTTCCCATGGAAAATTACTAGTCATTCTGAGGGAAAGTTTGAAAAGGAACTAAACAGAACGGAAAGCATTCTAAATAAGTGGAAGAAGCTTGGAAAGGGATCCAAGATACACAACATCTCATAAAATGGGCAAACCAGCTTGTCGCTAATGGGATGCAAGAAATGTGAAGGTCAGTTTAAATCCCACAGGTCAATCTTCTGCTTTGCAAAGACAACATGACTGGCTGAGGAAATTACTAGCAAACGTTCCAGGGTTATTTTATGCTTCCTTGCTGTGAGCTCATGAATTTGGCCGCTGATATTAAGTGACAATTTCAAAAATGTTTATACATTTCAACTTCAACTGCCATTTGGAATAATGTGGCAACACAAGTTTTCCATAGACCATTCATCCAACTTTTTGAAGGCATCAGAGAAATTTAAATCAAATTCTGCTGCATATAGATGATGTGTCTGGGAAGCCACGTATATATGAAGCAAAAGAAAAAAATCAAAATTCACTTCTCGTCAGAGTCCTGAATCTGAAAGTGTACAGTTATATTTACTTAAAACTTAAGACATACTGTGCTCCCAGAGCAGGGTTGAAATGAGACAATCCAAATACGCAAAAACAAGAGGGTGAAGGGGCCTACCTAGGTTCTTGGGTACAATTACGAACAGTGATCCTCACTTTAAATAAGGCAGAACTAAATACCATTGAAGGAACTTATTTAAAAAGACAGGGAATTAAAACAAAGCTTAGAACGTGCTTAGAGTGCAATCCTAGCCCTACTGATATTATTGGCAGTTCTGCCATTGACATTACCGAGCCAGGATTTCACTCTTAAACAAACAATCTTTGAGCACAATGACTCTGAGCTCAGATAGTTCCATACGTTTCAATAGAACTATCCAGGTTAGGGCTCAATGGTCTGGCTCAAAAGGAATATCACCAACAGTGTACGCCTAAAAAGCAATAACAGGCAGGAGAGATATATAGATGACTATACAGAGAAGATTAGGGAAGCAGAAACAGATTACAATAGAGCCAGTGGAAATATTTTAACATTTTTTCATCCAAAAAATCCAGCATGTCAAAACCAAAACTTTGTGGAAATCTATTTGTTTTGATGGTCCAGGATGGAATTTCTCATCCACAATGACTCCAAGATCTCTTTCTTGAGTGGTAACAGCTAATTTAGACCCAATTATTTTATATGTATAGGTGGGATTGTTTTCCAATATGCATTACTTTGCATTTATCAACATTGAATTTCATCTGCCATTTTGTTGCCCAGTCACCCTGTTTTGAGAGATCCTTTTGTAGCTCTTTGCAGTCTGCCTGGGACTTAACTATCTTGAGTAGTTTTGTATCATCTGCAGATTTTGCCACCTCACTGTTTACCCCTTTTTCCATGTTGGAGCAGCCATGCCACAGATCATCAGCAGTGCTGTGAAAGCTGGTCCTGTCTCCAGAGCCCAGATTGGCAGGGCGATGAGCAAACAAGAGAAACTGCCTTATACACCACCACCGATCTCTGGTTGGGCTGAGAGATGGCAGAAAATCCAGCTCTAACTTCCTGTTACAAGGTCTCCTGGGAAGAAAGGATGGCATGGGCAGCAAGAGAGGCTGTGTGGCAGTAGTGACATAGCAGGCCAAGAGTGCACACTTGGGTTTGGGGCACAGGCCCAGAAAAAAGCCTAAGCATGTGGACCCGTTCAGCCCATACCACAGTGTACATGAAGATCAGTCAGAGCCAGAAGGAAGTTGTCATGGTCCTGTACCAGATATGGACTGGCTACAGAGTTTGCTTATACACACCAGATGTGTTCATAGTAAGATCATTTAATGCTCCGCCAGGTATAGCTGAGGTTAGTTCAAATAAGGTATTTTACACACACTGCCACCTAGTGCCTGAACAGTATGATATAGTTTAGCATGTCGTTAAGGAAGGAGACCACGTTTGGTGAGTGATGCTGAGGAGGCACTGCTTGTTGGCTGGTCAAAGTAACTGTTGCTGATAAAGCTAGGTGTTTGTTACTGATAATGATGTTGGGATGATTTCCTTTCTTCCCAAAGGCAGTAGGAGTGATCTCCACCTCCAGGTAAGGGGTGGGAATTTGGAATTCTCTGTGGCCAATTTCTGCTTAATCACTTTGTCAATGTAGCACACGTAGTTCAGTAGTATAAATAGTGAATTTATGAAAATTGCTCTATTTGTAAAATGTAGCTCCGCTTCTCAGCCATCAGAAGTAAAATATTAAGCCCTCGGTAACAGAAGATGGATTTTTTTAACTTATTTCTCACTGCTGGCAATATTACATAGAAGACTGTGCTGCATATCTCCAGAAAAATCAATTCATATGGGAAGCTCTTTTGGAAAGGGAAGTGTCAGATTAAACTCCTTCAAGGAGCTGATTATCAGGAAAGAAACACCTCTTCTGCTCCTTTCCTGACACTGTCTTTTTCTGGTAGATTTCCTGCTTAGGGGTGCCATGTCCCAGTTACAGTTTCAGAAGACATTGTGCCTTGGGAAATAACAATGTTTCCCAGATTTCTCTGGAGAATAGACAGTGTAATGTCCTTGGTTTGGTATTGGACACAGGCAGCATACACAGAGACATAGCCAATGAGGTTTCAACAGCCCTCTACTGGAGTTATTTTAGAGTATGTTGCATGCACCACACCCAGATGCAGCCAACTGTACTTCCTGGTATAGGCCTCTATCGCGCTTCTTGAAAGCATAGTCCATAGACTCCCTGGAATGACTGCTGCATTCCCGCTTTCTAAGTAGGCAGTAGCTTGCTCCCTTGTTTGCTTAGCAATCTGCACTGGTAAATAAGGAAAAGGAAGGGCAATGGCCTCACCCTTTATCCATCATTCCATGCCCTGTAGGAGAAGCTGTGGACTGGGGACACAAGGATGGCCATTTCGTCAGGGTTCAGGTGCAGTGAGGGGAGCCTCATTGCACCCTTTTCTTCACTATTCTGCCACTCCTCAATCCCCTGGTAGGTCCAGACAGAATCTTGGTCTTAGTCAGTTTTCAGATATGACGGTGGCAACTTTTGTCTTAAGAGCTGCTTTGGGAAATGACTACAGTTTACTGTAAAGCAGAGAACAGCAGCCACCTGAAGACAAATTTCTTCAAAGTTTTACACAATGCCATAACTTTTACTTTATAAACATCTAAGTTCATGTTCCTGGTTGTTTATCTATGCTCTTTTAGTAACACTTCAGAAACACTCTGAAATGTGCTATTTTTATTTTCATAGTAATGTAATTCTAATAGTGTTTATAAGTTTCAATGTTAATACATTTTGTTATAGAAAATATCATGGGTTTATTAAATAAAAATGACATTTTTACTGGCACTATAAAATATAAATTCAGTTTTCCTAACATGAAATCTTCAACAACTATCTCTCATACTATATTTTTGAAGATAGAATATTTATTCTAGATTTTTGAAATTTACCAAACAGCAAACTGTGAAGCGTTTACTACTGTTTCTCCCATTATTCTGGATTTGGCTCACGTTAAATCCTCTAGAGCCCAAGCAAGTCACTTGCTTCTCCTCCTCCTAAATTCCCCAGCTGCTCTCAGAGACATCTTCTGGTTTATTGTGGCTTTAAACTACAGGTAATGCTGTATATCTGTGCTCCAATTTACGCAATGCTACTTCACAGGAACCTACTTGGATAGTAGCCAGAAACAGAGCCAGTAAATATCAAAAATTCAATACCACTGTTTAGACTACTGTTTTAAAACTAAGTTATTGATGATTGGTAACCACTTAAAATAATTATTTTAAGATTTAAAGGTAATGAACCAGATACTCTGCTGACATAAACCAGCATAGTTCAATCAAGACATAATATTTACATCAGCTGTTTATCTGCCCCATGATGTTCTAAAAACATAGACAATAAGTCCAACTCCTCAATTCACACGGCTGGAAAATATATTTTTTTAAAAGTGTGTTTATTGTGACATCTGTTTTCTTAATGATACACAAACTAGGTACTACATCAACTGAGTTCTTTAAAGGGTGTGCTTAAAACCTACAAGAAACTGCTTATCATTATATGATGTTATTGCTGTGAATATATTAAACTGGCCTATAAACTTTATTTGACCCTTAATTTAGTTTAACAAGTAAAATAAAGTGCAGCAGCTTAATGTAACCATTTCCATGTGATCTACCACATACAGTAACTCCTCACTTAACGTTGTAGTTATGTTCCTGAAAAATGCGACTTTAAGTGAAATGATGTTAAGCGAATCCAATTTCCCCATAAGAATGAACGTAAATGGGGGGGTGTCAGGGTTCCCTCCCCACTCTGAACTCTGGGGTACAGATGTGGGGACCCGCATGAAAGACCCCCTAAGCTTATTTCTACCATCTTAGGTTAAAAACTTCCCCAAGGCACAAATCCTTCCTTGTCCTTGGATGAGTACTGCTGCCACCACCAAGTGAGTTAGACGAAGATTCAAGGAAAAGAATCACTTGGAGTTCCTGTTCCCCCAAAATCCCCCCAAGCCCCTTCACCCCCTTTCCTGGGGAGGCCTGAGAATAATATACCAACCAAATAGGTTAACAAAGTGGGCACATACCAGCCCTTGGGTTTTTAGGACACTAAAAACCAATCAGGTTCTTAAAAGCAGAACTTTATTATAAAGAAAAAGTAAAAGAAGCACCTCTGTAAAATCAGGATGGAAGGTAATTTGACAGGGTAATCAGATTCAAAACCCAGAGGATTCCCCTCTAGGCAAAACTTTAAAGTTACCAAAAAAAAAACCAGGAATAAACCTCCCTCATAGCATAGGGACAATTCACAAGCTAAAACAAAAGATAATCTAACGCATTTTCTTCCTATTACTTACAATTTGTAATCTTAGATGCTTAGTTCAGGTATGGCTTTGGGAGATGTATTTTCCCTGCCCTGATTCCTCGCTGACCTGGAGAGAACACACAAAGAGACAAACAAAAACCTTCCCCCACAGATTTGAAAGTATCTTTTCCCCTCATTGGTCCTTTTGGTCAGGTGCCAACCAGGTTATTTGAGCTTCTTAACCCTTTACAGGTAAAGGAGGGATTTTATGCTACCCTTAGCTGTATGTTTATGACAGGGGGTTAGGTTCCAGGGAAATTTTTTTTTGCCATACAGTACAGTACAACAGCTGGGAGTTGCCACCGCCTTACCCCACACAGGCACAGTCCACTGGCACTGGAGACAATGAGGCAGGCAAGGAGGCTGAAGGTGCTGTAGGCTAGGAGAAGCACGTTGCGCAGCAACAGTGGCAGCTTCCCCTACTCTGCAAGCACCAGGGGCGGGGGGCTTAACCCTTGGCCCACCACGCCACCCCTCCCCCCAAGCTCCCACCCTTATCCTGCCTCTTCTTCCCCCGCCCACCTTCCCCTTTACTCCGCATGCCGCGTCCTCGTTCTTCCCCCCCCCCCACTTCCTTCTGCCAGCAGCAATTAGCTGGCTTGCAGTATTCAGGAGGGAGGGGGGAGGAGTGAGGACACAGTGCGCAGGCTCCCCCTCCCTCCCCTGCCTCCTGAACACCGCAAGCCAGCTGATTGCCACGGGCAGGAGGTAGGGGAGAGAAGGGGGAGGGAAGGGGGAGGTGCGCTGCATCCTCGCTACTCCCCCCTCCTTCCTGCCCTCGGCAATCAGCTGGTTTGTGGCATTTGGGAGGCAGGGGAGGGAGGGGGAGCCTGCACACCGAGTCCTCGCTCCTCCCCACTCCCTCCTGAATGCCGCAAGCCAGCTGATTGCTGAGGGTAGAAGGCAGGGGGAGGAGGGAGAAGGCGCTCATTCGCAGAGTCTGCCAGCGGGCAGAAGGTGCTGTGGCGGGGTGCGTAGGGGAGCTGATAGGGGGGCTGCTAGCTGTGGACAAAGCAGGCAGCCAAACAACATTATAGCAAAGCATTGAACAACTTTAAATGAAGCATGTTCTGTAATTGAGCAGGGACGTAAGATCAAAACAACGGTAAGCAAGAGAACGTTAAGTGGGGAGTTACTGTACCTTCTTTTATTTTATTTATTTTAAGTAAACTTATTGCTGACAAAATATTCCAGTGACAACTCTAAAGAACAGGATTCTGTATCCACAGAAAAGATACAGTAGAGGTAGAATCAGTGAAAGCTAGCTGCCAATATGCCTCAACCCTGACTTAAAAAAACCCACTTCTGTAGGTGAGAGGGCAAATTAGTTGCTATGACTGCTCAGTCGTTAGCCTCTCCTTTGAGATGATTAACTAGTGCCAGCTGTGGCCATTGATGTACATGGTTGAAATGAGACATCAACTCCTTCACATAGACTGCTAACCTGAGATAGAACTGAATCACTGGCATAAAGGTGGAACTCTCTGTTTCCTGTTACCTGTCCTTTATAATTTGTAATATCATACAAATTCAGAAGAACAAATATCTCGATTCTTAGAGCCAAATAACTAGGGAAAACTTACTTTCTATCCTGACATTTGGTAAGGTTGGAGTTTCCACTCATAAACTCCTACAGTGGGAACTGGGTGGGGGAAGATGGAAATAGAATGTAAAATCAGCAGCAATGTAGGCAGTGAAAAAACATTCACACATTTCACAATCTGAACTCTTCCATCTAGCTGCTACTTCCTAAAATAAAAAGTGAAAAATATTAATGTTTTGCTAGTTAATGACTCATCAAGGAATTTTTCTTGACATCACAAACTGCTTGTTTTTTGGTTTTTGCTAGGAGGATTATGTCTGAAGCAATTCAATCTACTGTAAAATAAAGTTATTCCCAAGTAAAAACAAGCATTACAGGCCCAAACAGGTTACACCTTAAACAACATTTTATCTTCAGAATTAAAAAACAATATTCCATTCCTGCATTTCAACCAAAATCAAACTTCTTGTCTTCCTTCCCAAACCCTCTCTTCTTCTCTCATTTCTGGTTACTGATAACTCCACCATCCACCCAATCATTCAGGTCTGTGACCAGAAGGTCATCTTTGTTTCTTCCTTCTTCTTTGACAAACATAGCTGGGATGTTTCCAAATCCTTTCAGTTCTTCTTCTTCCAAGATCAGTCTGAATCCCTCTAACCCTACAACTCAAACTTTCAGTCAGGCCTTTATTCCCATTACAATTATTGTAACTTCCTCCTGACCCCACTGACCTCCAGTACTTACCAAATGCTGTCACCGGGATCACCTTACTTACCTGTCAGTCTCACCACATCACCCTTCTTTTAATCTCTCCACTGGTTCCCTCTTCTCTACCCCCATCATGTTCCAGCTCTTTATTATGTTTTCATCTTTGCCCCTCTATGTATTTGTCCTTGTCTCTTATCCAGTCACCCCCAGTCATCTGTCAATGACCCCAGTCTCACTGAGCCATATTTTAACCAACATACACATTTTATTAAGTATACATGGTGCTTTCTATCTATAAAAAATATAAAGTTCCATGTATCCTCAATATATTTTGTACATTTCAACATAAAAGGAGAAACATAAAATTGTAACTAATTTGTTTATATTTTTTAATAGTTGTTCACTTTTAAAAGATTGCTGATATTGTGTTTGTAAGGGCCAGCAGGTCTCAAACCCGGGCCTACGGAGCTGCTACCCAGCGTCAGTTGTAACTAGCTTGTGCACTCCTACCCATGACCTGCTGTGGACATAGACCATTGGGAAGTCCCTCCTCAAGAGGTCTGACAGAAAGCAGCCTCCTGGCTCATGATTGGCTCCCTGCCCTATATAAACCCAAGGGGCATTCCAGAAATTGTCAAGACAACAGTGTGAATCTCCTATAACTACCATGACCATTCCTGCTCTTGACTTCCTGGCTTTGACCTTGGCTTAATCTGGACTTCACCTCCTGACCCAGACCCTGAAACCTGACTTAGACTCTGACCCTTGGTATCAGCCTTGACCTGGAACCTGACTAAAAACTCCTCTGCTATTCCCAGCCTCAGGTTTGACCCTGCTCTGACCTTTGGTTCTGATGGCCCTTGTCAAGATCCTGCCAGTGTTCCTACAAAACATCATTTAAATCAAGCTAAATGTGGAAATGTTAACTATGTGATCAGTAAAGAAGTGAATATTATTGGCCAATAGAATAGTTTTACACAATCTTAGAATTAAAAATCAGTAATACATAATCTGTTACATCCATGCTCCGTCAGTACATTTCTGCTGTCCTACTCGTAGTATTGGTTTGTATTTAACTTATGCAACTAGAAAACAGTTTGTGATGGGAAAAGAAGAGTGTCCCACAGATACCACTACAGTATAATTTCTCCTTCGGCATTCCATGTCTTGAAGGATAGACAGGGTCACTTCTTACAAAGGCCACCAATATTGGCATTTCAGGATATGAACTTTGCAAAGATATTTTTGCTGTTGATGAAACCAGCAAAGAAAGTCATTATACTTGATGATTCATGGAAAAAATTAATTTTTTTTTTTCAGTTTTACTGTCCAGTTTTTGATAAATGAAGAGGCAGTGTTAGAGGTACAAATGAATCATTAGGTACAAAAATATCTTTTTGCTTTGAAAAAATATAGAGATTGCCCTGTTCTAGAAGATTTATTGAACATCAGTCAGAGAAGAGAACACTTAAATAGGAAATAGCACTGCTCAAATAGTGGTGATCATTGCTGTAGAGCTTGACTTCCAAAGTAAAGGTTTTATTATGCTTAAGAAGATTATGTGCTTAAACTTGTGTGTTTAATGCTAGCCATTGAGATTTGTTAATGTATTAATTACCTCAACAATGTAGGGGTACATACTAATGTTGGTAAGGCTTTGTAAGTTCCAGTCTTTGCCTTTATTACATTTAAAGCCATATTCTTTCTGGCTGGTCAAGGCTAGTGGGTGAGCATTGGGTCTACTGTTACTGGAGAGGAAAATGCCAGAAGTCCCCCAGGAGTCACCAATGAAGGTCTTAGCTAAAGATATCACCTCTTCATGTGGATGTTCTTATCAACTATCACCCGTATCAATTTTTCCATTTCTTGGAAAGATGAAGGAGGAAGTTGTGGTGAAGCAAGTCTGGAAATATCTGGAGACAGCAGACTTAGGCTTGGTCTACACTTACCCCCCAATTCGAACTAAGGTACGCAACTTCAGCTACGTGAATAACATAGCTGAAGTTCGAAGTACCTTAGTTCGAACTTACCTCGGTCCACACGCGGCAGGCAGGCTCCCCCGTCGACTCCGTGGTACTCCTCTCGTCTAGCTGGAGTACCGCAGTCGACGGCGAGCACTTCCTGGTTCGACTTATCGCGTCCAGACAAGACGCGATAAGTCGAACCCAGAACTTCGATTCCCAGCCGCAGAACTAGCGGCTGGGTGTAGACATACCCTTAGAATCATGGAATCATAGAACTGGAAGGGACCTCGAGAGGTCATCTAGTCCAGTCCCCTGTTCTTTCCCTATTTTAACCTCTGATCCTATCTCATTTTCACTGGCATTCACTATGTTAGATGTCCAATCACCACCAACTTTCTTGGTGAAAACCAAACCAAAGAAGTCATTAAGCACCTCTGACATTTCCACATTTTCTATTATTGTCCTTCCCCCTCCCCCCAATCGAGTAACGGGCCTACCCTGTCCTCGGTCTTCCTCTTGCTTCTAATGTATTTGTGGAATGTTTTCTTGTTACCCTTTATGTCTCTAGCTAGTTTGATCTCATTTTGTGCCTTGGCCTTTCTAATTTTGTCCCTACATACTTGTGTGATTTGTTTATATTCATCCTTTTTAATTTGACCTAGTTTCCACTTTTTGACTTGTGCAACCTCATTGGTTGCAGGCTTGGGTATGGTACAGAAATGGCACTGGTTGTCTTGATCAGAGATTTCTTCCTGGAAATGGATGAAAATAAGTTTTGAATCTGAGTTTTTTGTGACTGGCCTGTGGTCTCTGCCAGAGGTTGATGGGCTTACTCTTGAGAGAGACTGCTCATTTTCTGAGAGACAGAGGTACTGTGAAGTTATTCTTGCAGAATATCACCAGGTTCCTTCTTATCACTGTGATGATTATTGGGGTACGCAGGACTGTGCATCACCTTGTAATCCCATGCCTCCAGAATAAGGGTGTCTTGTTTGTGGTAAGTAGGTGTTAGCTCCCTAACATAAATTATTTATTTATTAAACACCATCAGCCTGTTAGTCAGTCTAGCACTCTCCTATGGGTTGTGCCAGACCTGTCTTTGCCTTGCAGGGTAATAATAGGTGCACCCAATTACTGAGTCCCATTGAATCATTCCCCTGTAATATCCAGCCCCTGACACTGGCTGCTCACAGAAAACCCAGATCATCTGCCCCCAAAGGAGCAATATACACCAGTTTACTAGTTTTACCTTAAATCACTGCCCCAGTAAAATCACACAGCACTGGTGAGCACTTAGAATAAAAGAAACATAAGTTTATTAAAGAAAGAATAGAGAGCTCTCTAGAAATGAGAGAGAATGATGGAAACAAGTGGTTACAATACAAAACAAAATCATAAAATGCAAACCTAGGTCTTATCTTTCCTATCTAATAAATTGGGTTTTCTCCAGAAAGTTGAGCCTGTTTCAGACCTGCCTGGCTTCATATGAACCAGGATCCAATTTTTCTTGAGAACCTCCCTGCTCCCCAAGATGTCTCCTCAGTGAAAGGGTTCAGAGTGCCTTTTCCAAGTCTCTGTTATACTGAAACAATCTTTTGTCTTTATTCATAGGCAGGGCAAACCTCTGTCTGTTGTAATATTCCTTTTTTATCTCCAAGTGGCTTCCGTTATTTGCAGTTGTCTCTGATGTTTTTCCACTGAAAGTCTTGGCATGAAGCAAGGCTAGATGATTGAGCCTGGTGTCAGTTAACCATCCTGTATGACTGGGCCATCACCGAGACATATTAACCCCTCATGACTGATTTTACTCCAAGTCCATAAAGCAAATGTTCAATATAAATACATTATTCCTTAAATATTACCCATACATACATCTCACGATGATTATGAGTCTTGATAAGTTATGAGCTTTCTGTAGACACCTTACATGTTACCATTTATGGATAACTAGACTACAAGATATGTTTGGTATAGTGAGTTTGTCAGGTCTGATGTGAGAGGTTTTGTTTTTTTTTGTTTACAAAGAACAGGGGAGCCTTTGCCAGGGATCTTCAGTGTCACAGTCACTCCTCTTGTTTAATGTACACAGAAATCTGTTAGAGTTAATGAGATCTGGTGACATTGTCTTTATTAGGCTGATGACATTCTGCTCTATATCTCTAGCTCATCTGATTAGTGTATGGCTGGGATTAGGGTTTGGATGACGGCTAGCTGGTGGAGGCTCAATCCAGACAAGATGGAGATAAATATGATAGGCTGAGGCAATCACCAGTAGAAAAATCAGAGAATTCATCAGCCTCTTTGACCGTGGTTCATGTCAAGTACTAAGCTGCTTCTGTATATGCAGATAACAGCCATGGACAGGGCTGCTTTTTCCCATGCACACTTGGTGAAAAGGGTGCGTGTTCTTTTAAAGTGAATCTTGTGGCAGTTATCAATGCCACCATTGCCTGGAGAATTAGCTATATGTGTGCACATTACATGGAACTTTCAGAAACTTGAGGTACATGCAGAATGTGGCTGCCATTTTACTAACTGGGACTTCTCACTGACAGCATATTTCATCAGGTCTCCATGGTCTGCATTAGTTTCCTATTGGGTTTCTGGTGAAATTTAAGGTATGGCTATTGATCTATGAAGTCCTACTGTAAGACTTTAAATAAACTGGCTCTTTCACCATATAGTACTACTGCAGTGCCTATCATATAGCACTGGAAGTGCCTATCATGATTGTCCCTGGATTGAGAGAGGATTAAAAGCAGGCCTTCTTCTGTGAAGGGCCTCATCAGGGCTTGGAAAAGGCTGGTACATGCCTATACTCTGTACCATCATTTGAGGCTGCTCTGGAGCTGTAAAGAAAACCAAAAAATGTGAACCAAGGGTGTAACTAAAGCAGGGATGTCTGTATGAGTTTGAAAAGAGCTCAGTGGTGATAATTTAAATGTCAGTATTAACTATTTTTCTCCTCATGTGAGAAAGGAGAGGGTCACAGAGCAGCACAATTTACTGTGAGTGATGTCACCATTCATTTGAGGCAACCAAGTGTATTTGGGAGATGTCACCACTCTTTTTCTCCTCCTATCAAGAAGGAGCTGAGCCCAGAAAAGCCCATGAGTATGCTCAGGGCCAACGAGAGGGGGGGAAAACTGGTACAAATTACTGGGGCCCGGCGGTCCGGAAGGGGGCCCGGCTTCCCCCCACTCTCGTCAGCCCTATTTAGCCGGTCCGCCCTTGCTGGGGGGCCCGAAAAAAAATTATCACAGGCCCAAACCCACTCTTGGTGGCCCTGAGTATGCTCAAGAAAGACCCACTGAAAAGGAGTCAAGCTCAGGGAGCCCAAGGCATCTCAGAGCTGCACAATCATATTTTGAACATCTACACAATCTACTGTGAACGGTGTCTTGTTTTGGTAACTGACATGAGCAAAGCTAATTTTATGGGCAGAGCTTGGAAGAGTACCACAACCTGTTCCTTTTCTGAATTAAACCAGGGCCTCAGTTCTGAAATTGATTATTCCTCCTCCCCCCAGTCCATCAGACCTCCCATTTGTTGACCTTCCCAGCATGCAGTGAGGTCTATTTATTTGCATGGGCATTAGGAGAGGGATTCTCAGAGAGAGGTGGTTGGATGAGAAATGTTCCTGTTTTGTAAGGGGATTTGGAGGGGAAGAGTTCATTAAATGGGGTGTGACTTTCTACTTTAATCCTTTGATTTTAAATTTTGAGGTATGGCTCGGCAGCATTTAATTTAAGTGGGGTTTTTTTAAGTTGTTTTTAGAAAAAAGAAGTTTTTTTGTGTGAAAACAGCAAATTTTTGCCTGAGATAATTCATGAAATTACACAGCTTTCCCAAGCAGTGGAATTACACAAGCTGGGGAGGTCACACATCTACATCTATGAAAGGTAGAGACACAGAAAAAGTTGGAAAGAATCAAAGTCCCTCAGTGTCTGCCCCTGCAACCAAATGAAATTGTTTGTGTTGGACTCCTTTGTGTGATTCTCGCCGATGAGCTCTGCTTAGTAAGCTAGAAGAAGGTGGACCCCACTACAAACTGCTTGGACAAAAATTCTTTCAGACTCTGGAGTTCTGTGAACCCAGTGCATGAGAAAACAAATCTTTAAAATTAAACATTAATTCCATTTTAATTTTAAAATACTGTTTGACAAAGTTCCTCCTCTATCTTGGTGGGTCCTGCGCTTATTGGCAGATTTTCTTGCCTCAGAGATTCACCATGTGAGTTGGGGAACAGCCCAGAGACCTTCCCCTCTAGAAGAACCCACAGTCCAGGTCAATTGGGAGGTTTTGGGGGGAACCCGGGCCCGCCCTCTACTCCAGGTTCCAGCCCAGGGCCCTGTGGACTGCAGCTGTCTATAGTGCTTCCTGTAACAGCTGCATGACAGCTACATCTCCCTGGGCATACTTCCCCATGGCCTCCGCCAAACACCTTCCTTATTCTCACCACAAGACTTTCCTCCTGGTGTCTGATAACACTTGTGCTCCTCAGTCCTCCAGCAGCACACCCTCACACTCTCACTCTCAGCTCCTTGCACCTCTTGCTCCCAGCTCCTCACACTCACATCACAAACTGAAGTGAGCTCCTTTTTTAAAACCGAGGTGCCCTGATTAGCCTGCCTGATTCTAGCAGCTTCTTCTTAATTGGCTCCAGGTGTCCTAATTAGCCTGCCTGCCTTAACTGGTTCTAGCAGGTTCCTGATTACTGTAGTGCAGCCCCTGCTCTGGTCACTCAGGGAATAGAAAACTACTCATCCAGTGACCAGTATATTTGCCCTCTACCAGACTCCTGTACCCCACTGGTCTGGGTCTGTCACAACTGTTAGAATCTAAGGGCTTGATCTTGCTCCCATTTAATTCAATGGGATTTTTGCTAGAGCTGTTCAAAAACAATTATTTTCCCCACAGCAATTTTCAAGTTTTTGGCCAAAATATATCAATGAAAAAAATGAAAATTTCCAGAGAAAGCAGGCACGTTTCTTGAAAAAATGTGTTTAGTCAAAAACTCATTTTTTGTCAAAAAACAGTTTCAACAGAAAAAGTTTGACCGGTCCTGATTTTTGCCATTGACTTTAATGGGAGAAGGATCAGATCCTATATAATTCCCTCTCTTTTTTCTTGAATGCTAGTAATGTGGAGTCTGCCAGTACTCTTGAAAATGGAAGCTTGAAAACATGAGATACAAGGAAACCTGTGCTTTTAATTTAACTCGTGTGTGGCTTTTGTTTAAATAGTCTTTAAATATTGCAAATGAACTGTGCATTGATTTGGTTGTGTGTTTCATTAATCTTTCTTTTACGGTATGGGTGCAGTACCAGTGAATTAATAATGTTGACAAAAGCACTGTCACATGTACTTCGTAGCAACCATATTCCTTATTAGCTAGCAAGAATGTTTGTCACAGCTGCTGCTGGCTTCAGACTGTTTGATCTTTGAAACAAGAATCCCATGGGGGGAATAGTGAGACATGACAGGGAGAAGAGATGCATCTTATGTGCTGTGTACACCTTTGAATATAGACAATGACTGTAGGAAAGCAAAATCAGAATGATGGAAAAGAATGTAGTTGTAAAATTTCTGGAAATCTTTTTTGCTGAAATACCATTATAGATCATCATTCCCATGAGAGTGAAGTGACTGACTTTATATAGTCTCATTGTCAGTGGTAATGGAACAAATGTCAGCCTCTCTGCTGAAAGGTATCTTTTGTCTCACAGGATTCACAAGAATGCTGTTGCTGTGGCATCCTTCCTGAATTGTCAGTGAATTGCTGCATTACTTTGCTGCCCAGTCTTTGAAAATATAACACACGTAGGGGTGAGAAACAGAGCATATCCCAGGTCAGGGCAACTGCACCTATATGCTCCCTTTGTGGTCCAACAAGGGAATGAACTTTTAGGATTCTCACACTCCAGCCATCACCTCTTTTGGGTGGGGGCCCACATCTCTCTCCTGTCTGACCAGGGTTTTTCAAGTCTGCACAGTTCTCTGCCTACACTGAGTTCCCCATCAAGGCAACCTGCAAAAGGAGGCCTGCTTTGCTCTCTCCTCAGAGGCTATAAACAGCTTAATTGCCCACAGTTAGCAGTTACCACACAGCCCTTTCTAAGCAAGCACATTTATTCTTAAGGTGAAAGTATTACAGAGAAAACAATTGAAAAACAATAAAAGAATTTGCACGCATACTAATAAGCTTACCCTTACCAAAAATCACCCCCAAATCCAACAAGGGCTCAGACATGTGATCAGTCCTTCAAACCCCACCAACAGGACCGGATTAACCTTTTGTGGGCCTGGCGCCAAACATATTTGTGGGCTGCAATGGGGAACGAACATGGTCCTGACATCCCACCTCCAGCCCTGCCCGCTGTGGTGCGGCGCTGACAGGTCCACCAGTCCCAGGGCCATGGCAGGAGCTGACAGGTGCTCCAACCCAGGGCTGCAGCTGGGGCATAGTGCTTCTCTGGCCTTGGGGCTGTGGCGGGGAGAAAGCACTCCTCTGGCTCCGGGGCCATGGTGGGGAGAGGGAGCTCCTACAGCCACAAGGCCATGGTGGGTTCTCTGCTCCCCACCCTGGAGCCAAAGGAGCTCTCTACCACACATCCTGGCCATGGGGATGGAGTCATTAGGATCCCCTTCCCAGTGCAGGCCTGGCGTGATAGCAGCATTGGTGCCCTAGTAAACCCAGTACTGCCCACCAAGGGGCTTTTCTGTGGTTACAAGTTCATTATAGCTGTTAGCTCAGAACAAGCACACCCATGAATCATTCAGTATTTCCTTTATACAGTTTGGGCCTTTGACCTTCTCCTCATGTAATAGGTGATCAGCAGACAAAGGTCCCCTCCTCAGGGTGAAGCTTCAAAAGGCTGAGTTCTTGCATAACCAGAGAGGATATTGTGACATTGTGCAGTCTATATGGTTTTATAAAAATATAAGTGAATGTAATGTAATTGGGATATGCTTTATGCAAAAGGTCTCTTGTAAGGTATCATTACAAAGCTCATAATCTACTGAGTGTAATCATCCTATTTGTAGAAATGTACCACTCTTGTATCTAAAACTAGAAATATAAAACATAACTTTGAGGGCCTATTGTAATTATGTAAAGTGTGGGCCATTAATAATGGTTTGAAATCTTGATAACTCCCATTAACAAGGACCATTGTCTGCAGATGACTGTGTTTACCTGTGAGTCTTCCTGTATATGTGTGTGCTGGCAAGTGAGTAATGAAGTCTTGCAGTGACATGTGATCATGTCACCTGAACTGGAATTCATTTTTAACCTGGTGCTTTTCCAGTGAGGGGGGGTGAAAACCCAGAGGGACAAAGAGTTCCCGCCTTATGCAAAAGATATATAAAGGGGTGGAAGAGAACAGAGAGGAGGGGAGCCATCATGGAGAATCCCCTAGATAACACCTAAGCTGAAACAAGAGCTGTACCAGGGGAAAGAATTGTGCCCAGGCCTGGAAGGTGTCCAGTCTGAGAAAAACTTACTAAAGCATCTCTGAGGGTGAGATTATCTGTATTTAGTTTGATTAGGCATAGATATGCGCATTTTATTTTATTTTGCTTGTGACTTACTTTGTTTTTTGTGCACAGATACGTTTGAGATTTCTTGGGAACCCCCTTTGAACTTTGTCCCAGAAGTTTATTCTTGTCTGGCACTTTGTGTAAAATAGTCCTTAGAAGCTTGTAACACTTCCCAGGGTTTTCATTGGCCATGTCTCTTCCTAGACAAGCTAAATACAATCCTGCAATAATACATAACTTTTTCATTGTTAATACAGTGGACTCCACAGCTCTTTAAACTTAATGCAATAAGATCTCCTTGCCATATCTCTCACAGAAGGGACATTCACTAAGTATCAAAAAAAGAAAAAAAGACAGGTATAACTTTTATCCCCCATGGGTACTCAACTATGTTCTAATGGAACAGTGATAACTGCTACTGTTATCAAAGCAACGCTGCTAGTGCTTGGATTCACAAAATGTTACTTCTCTTCTATGGGGCTCAAATGTTGACTCTGCTAACAAGGGGCTTACACAAGCCCTTTCCATCTGTGGCCTCTAGAGAAATTTACAGCTGCCTACCCCATCTGAAATGCAGAAGAGGTGTTGCAATAGTACAACTTTCTGCCTTCCCTCAGGATGAATCCCCCCTTCATCCCCCTTCCCCTTGATGGAGAGAGATCAAGTGAATACATAGAAGTGTAAGTTCACCTCCATATGCCAGAATGAGTGAATCCAACCCCCAGGGTCAATAGTGTAATGTATGTAATCATCATCTGTTAACCATGACATGTTTGTCATGTTTGTATGTTGAGTATGTAATTGTTCCTGGTTTATGTTACTCTGCTGATTGTCTTTTTCCTAAAATAAAGGTGGGAAGATGTGTAAAGGAAAATATCTTTATGACAGAGCGAGCTTTCAAACCATTGATCATTTTTAGGGCCATTAAATGTTTAGAAAGTATTTCAGTGAGGTGCTATATTCTTTTAACTGTTTCTTCAATATTTTCCAGATAATACTTCAATTTTTCTCTTTTGAAAGACATGAATGGGAGCACTATTTAAAATAAAAGCCCACCACTTTCATACAGGCAAATCTACTTGCAAAAATGTATATACCTTCTTGGACTTTTTCCTTTTATTCTGAATCGTTTATATATGTTGTGAAAATTCAGTGAGTGCTTCAGTAATGGTTTTATCTGATAAGCAACAATTCTTTATAATCATACCTATTTCATTGACTCTTTGAAAGTTCCCATTGTCTCATATGCATCTACATTTTGATAGCTGCAAAAGAGAAGTAGATTCACAGCAAATTCCAGAGTAATAAATCATACAGCTAGGAGAGGTGCGTGGGAATCTGTTTCTCTGCAGTGAATAGTAGAGGTTAAAATGTTTATATGCAGAAATGGAACACCATTCTTTCAGATCCTGATTAAATATTTCAGAGCCAGATAAAAGTTAGCTACAAAGCATTTAATACTTCTCCCAGATAGCAGTTAAATTATTTTTCTAATCCAGACCACAAAGAAATCTATATACAAATAATCTTCCATTTAGATCAATGCCTACATTAAAACTGCCTGTATCTATCTAAACTATTCAAATAAATTCTATAAAATCTAGCAGAAGAGTTTTTATGAATATAGGTCCCAGTCCAACTCCCACGGACTTCAGTAAGATCTGAATAAGACTTCAACTTTGGGGGGGTGTCATGTCTGTTTACAGGGTTCTGTGTTATAATTCTGTTCATTTCTCTCTCCAAAATATTTTAACACACTGAGTAATCTTTGACGTCACATTTACAAGAATAGTGAGTGAGGTGAATATCTGGAAAAGGAAACAGAGTGCACTAAAAAAACCACCAGCAGTGAAGTGTAGCTGCTTCCTGAACCACAGAGCAATTATATAAAGACAGACAATAAGGATAGTCATATAAATAAAAAGAACGAGGAGTACTTGTGGCACCATAGAGACTAACAAATTTATTTGGGCATAAGCTTTCGTGGGCTAAAACCCACTTCATCAGATCCAATGAAGTGGGTTTTAGCCCATGAAAGTTTATGCCTAAATAAATTTGTTAGTCTCTAAGATGCCACAAGTACTCCTCGTTCTTTTTACTGATATAGACTAACATGGCTATAACTCTGAAATCTGTCATATAAATAACAGGCACAAAAAAGGAACAAAGCAATGCAATTTCCAAACACTTTACTTTACTAAAATAATATCATACAAGTTTAGCTAAATTTAGGGTTTCCAATGAGGAAGTAGAAAAAGAAGAAGCAGAGTTTAAGAATTGTTTCAGTAATTAAGAAGACTCTTTATGTCACATGTAGAACTGTTGTGGAAGATTTCAACACAACATTTTTGGACAGGAAAATACCAGTTTGTCAAAATGGAAAATTTTTGAGGTTCAATTAAAGCATTTTTTCAGGTTCATGATGGAAATTCTGAAGGGAGGGAGCAGGGAAAGAGACACACAGAGACACCAAATCCGACCTCCAAAAATAGCTAATAGCCTGCTGGTTAGGACAGTTTTCTTAATTCTGAGCAGGAACTTGAAGCTGGGCCCCAGCATTCCAGATGAAACCCAAGAGTCTGGCAGTTAGGGAAGTTTGGTGGTGGGGGTGCTCTCAATGTTTCCTGTTGGAGCTGTTCCATTTCACATAAATAATAAAATGTTCAGTGGGCCAAAAAGAGACTGATTCTATAGCCCAGTGGTTAGGGCATTTGCCTGGGCTGTTTGAGATGCAGGCACAAAAGGGCCAGAACAGCGGTGAATCTCTCACTGAGACTAAAATACTCCTTCTCTAGCATGTCCAAAGCTCTCCTTCCAAGGCCCAGCATTATATTATTTATATCAGTGGCTTTCAACCTTTCGAGACTACAGTACCTTTTCAGAAGTCTGATTTGTCTTGCGTACCCCAAGTTTCACCTCACTTAAAAACTACTTGGTTACAAAATCAGACATAAAAATGCAAAAGTGTCACAGCACACTATTGCTGAAAAATTCCTTACTTTCTTATTTTTACCATATAATTATAAATCAATTGGAATATAAGTATTGTACTTACATTTCAGTGTATAGTATATAGAACAGTATAAACAAGTTGTCTGTATGAAATTTTAGTTTGTACTGACTTCGCTAGTACTTTTATGTAGCCTGTTGTAAAACTAGGCAAATATATAGATGAGTTGATGTACCCCCTGGAAGACCTCTGCATACCCCCAGGGATACACATACCTCTGTTTGAGAACCACTGATTTATATAGTGTTGCAGTTGTGTTTTATGGGCAAAAATGGAACAGCAATGTCCCTTCCTTGAGGCACTTACAGTTTAAAACTAGATCAAAACCTGACAACAGATATGGAGAGTGTAAGTCTGCAGTAAACTAGGGGAGATATAATTCTTGGAGGTGTAGTTATCCACAATGGGCAGGAGGCAGAAGCTGAGTGTATTGTGGATTTCAAGTTAGTTACTTTGTTTTGTATATTTAGAATGTAGTAAGGAATAGGCTACATTACTACAGAGTTGGGAGACCTGCCAGAATCTACCTCTCAAATAATTATATGGCTGCCATTACCATAGTGCCTGAGCAGCTCACAATTCTTAATGTATCTCTCCTCACAACACCCCTATGAGGTAGGGAAATGCTATTATCCCCATTTTACAATGTGTGTGTGTGTATGTACAGCACCTAGCACAATGGGGCCCTGATATCGATTGGGGGACATTAGGCACTATTGCAATACAAATAATGAATAAAAGAGACAGTAAACAACTCAGAGGTGAACCCAC
Organism: Terrapene triunguis; assembly: GCF_002925995.2. NCBI lineage: Eukaryota > Metazoa > Chordata > Testudines > Emydidae > Terrapene > Terrapene triunguis. The sequence goes on from NW_020664420.1 coordinate 56,457,521, forward strand.
TCAGAATCAGCCTTTAAGACTTTTGTCACCTGAAACATTTGGCATAAGCAAAGTTGAGGGGCCAGAGCCAAATATGTTAATTAATGAATCATCCTGATCAGAGTCATATTGAGTGCAACCTCCTCCCATCCCCTCACACTCCAGTTCTGTACATAGACCACATCAGATAAAGAATGGGGTAGTTCACAGTTCCAGAACAGAAGTATTCTATCTTCCTTGAAATTTCACAGCCTCTATAGAGGTGGTGTCTGTCTCCTAAGAATATAAGAATAGCCATACCAGTTCAAACCAGTCTCTGATAGTATCATACCAGATGCTTCAGAGGAAGGTATAAAGCCCCCACAATGGACAATTTTGAAAGACCATGCTTATAGGGGAAGTATTATCTTAACCCCAGGCAGCTAGAGGTTGATTATGGTTTTCCTGCTCAGGAAAAGCCTGTTTCCAGTATAAGATAAGGTCAAAATATTTCACCTCAAACCATGGGCTTAGCCCAGGCAAGATTAAAATTTGTGATTTCTTGGAAAAATAAAGTATCTTCTTTCATGTAGCCATTAGGTTATTATATTCTTTGTTGCACACATCAGATACTGGTCTCTTTCAGTATAGCAGTTCCTATGTTCCCATACTGTAATTATTTCCATACTCCTCCATGACTTTATCTTGTTTGGCAAAGTGTTCTTCTGAGAATTTGTAGCACTCCCCCTATACTGACTAGTGAGGCAACAACTATATATAAAATAAAAGTAGTTAATATTAAAAAAAACACAACACTTCAAGTCCACCTGTGACTTTACCAGTAAGTCCTCGACTTCAGAGCAAGAACTTGCTTTGTTTTACATCTTCACACATGTCCTACCTGCATATAGTAAATTCAGGTTCATATTTCTGTGCCTTATTAAATTTCACAATCCTATGAAAAGAGAAAACATAGAAGTTAGTGATGGAAAAGACCCACTAGATCATACCGTCCAAGTGATTACTTTTGTTCTCTTGATATTACATGTCTTTCCCTCTCCATTCTGACTTTATCATCAGAAGTATTCATGTGTTATTGGAAACACAAATCTGCTAGCCTTTCTGGTTTTGACTTTTTTTCTGCAAATTTTATTGCTCTTGCTACACAATCATTTTACATCTTCAGGTTTTAAAAAAAGAAGGTGAGCTAAAATTTTACATCCAACTTGTAGATATATTTTCAGTGCATTATTATTACACAGGGAGTCATTGATGAACATATCGTAAATGGTATGGGATACATAGGACATGCAGCCCAAACTTCAATAAAACATATATTGCTACTGTCTTCATTAGGGCAAATCTACCCTGTTCCTCCTATTGCAAGAGGACCCTCTGTTCACATGAAGTGTTGTGGTTCTGCTTCACAAAGGGGTGTGGGTATTAAAAGAAGCACATGCTTCTGTGGATGAGAAGTCCTTGCACAACTTCATGCAAAGCTGGGGAGCAGTGCTGGACTGGAAATCTGCCACCGTGCAGATCTTTTTATCCTTCTTCCTCCATAGTGCCTAGGTACTAGAGCAATGGTAGCTATTCCAGCCATTAAGCATTCCCCACAGAATTTCGTCATGCCCTGCCAAGATACTGAGGCTGAGTTCTGAGCAAATGATTTGAGATTTAAATGCTAACCACAGAAAAAGGCAAAAGTCAGACACCAGTTTCTGCAGCCTAGGAAATCGATTTTAAAATTATTGAACACAGGATGATGTATGTTTCCTGTTGCACAGTCATATGTTCACAGGTGGAGAAACCTGATTGGACAATTGCTTATTGACATTTTCAGGCATATAATCAACTGTTTAGACCACATTTACAATGTGCAAATCAGTGACCAAAAAGATCTGAAATATTATTTCAATTAGCTGTTGTAGATTGCATGTAATTTCAGGCTACAATTTCATGCCATGGCATTTGTCTTTCTTTACAGAAAATGGTAATGAACAGGAACAATGGTTCTCACATTCACAGAATGGTGGATGGTATTACAGGGGGGCAGGGGTTGTGCCCCCCACATCTACACACAAAGGAGACCCAGCACATGCAGATCTCCCCTCTTCTTCACAGAATTGTCAGGCGTAGGGTACAGCTTTCTCTGCAGCATCACCCCCCACCCCCCATCTAATCTTGGACCTCACAGAAACTTCTCCTCTGGTCTAGGAATCTGCAGGGAGGAGTGGGTGGGAACAGTGAGCCAGAGGAGGAGTAAGGGATCAGGACGTATCAGTTGGAAGAGACAGGGGAGGAGAAAGACCTGGGTATATTGGTTGATCACAGGATGACTATGAGCTGCCAATGTGATGCGGCCGTGAACAAGACTAATGCATCAGGCAATGTATTTCCAATAGAGACAGGGAAGTGTTAGTAGCATTGTATAAGACACTGGTGCAACCTCATCTGGAATACTGTGTGCAATTCTGGTCTCCCATGTTTAAGAAAGAGGGATTCAAACTGGAACAGGGGCAGAGAAGGGCTACTAAAAGATCTGAGAAATGTAAAATGTACCTTGTGAGAAGAGACTGTTTAGTCTAACCAAAAGAAGACCTGAGGGGAGGTATGATAACTCTCTAAAAATACTTCAGAGGGATAAATACCAGGGAGGGAGAGGAGTTATTTAAGTTAAGCACCAATGTGAACACAAGAACAAATGGATATAATCTGGCCATCAACAAGTTTAGGCTTGAAAGGTGAAGGTTTCTAACCATCAGAGGAATGAAGTTCTGGAACAGCCTTACAAGAGGAGCAGTGGGAGCAAAAACCTAACTGGCTTGATAGACTAAGCTTGATAAGTTTATGGAAGAGATTATATGATAACACTGCCTACAATGGCATGAAGCCGATATGTGACTGCTAATATTCACAGATCTCCAACGGCCAGTGATAGGACACTAGATGGGGAGAGCTCTGAGTTACTACAGAGAATTCTTTCCTGGATGTCTGGCTGGTGGGTCTTGCCCACATGATCGGAGTTTAACTAATCACCATATTTGGGGTCGGGAATGAATTTTCTCCCAGCTCATATTGGCAGAGACCCTGAGGGTTTTTCACCATCCTCTGCAGCGTGGGGCCCGGGTCACTTGTAGGTTTAAATTAGTGTAAATGGTGGATTTTCTTTAAATCATGCTTTGAGAACTTCAGTAACTCAGACAGAGGTTAGGGGTCTATTACAGGAGTGTATAGGTGAGGTTCTGTGACCTGCAATGTGCAGGAGGTCAGACTAGATTAGCATGATGGTCCCTTCTGGTCTTAAAGCCAGAGGAAAATACATATTATCCCCATCTCTCCACCCAGCAGAGCTTACAAAGCTTCCTTTTAAAGGTAATATTGCTTAGGGCAGTATTACCTTTCTGACAAACTAACCACATCTGTGGTAGGGATACCTCTTTAAAGGGAGATCCCTGGGGCAGCTGTAGCAACAGAAGAACCTGGCAGTGCAGTTGCACCGAAGCTGAACAGTCAGGGCAAGAGGTTTTGGGAGTACAGAGCCAGCAGGGAGGGACAGACCTGAATGAAGTCAGGTCTGACTTCCTGCTGCTCCCCAGGAGGATCCCTTGGGTTTGGGAATAATTCCTGCAGCCTGTTCTGTGGATGGGCAAATCCTTCCCCTGCAGACACATTCATTGGGATAAAATTCTGCAAGGTTTCCTGAGTTATTCTGCACCTGACGCTCTCTTGTGGGTTTTATTGTGAGGATGAGAGAGCCCATCCCAGAATTAGGGCCTTGGTAACATTTCTGTATTCTTCGGTATCTAAGCTTCCTTTTAAAGGAAAGGTGCATTTTGATGTGATACTGTATACATGATGGTATAATGATGACATCAAAATCACTAAAATATATGAAAAATAACCACCTTAAATACAAGAAAAATATGAGTAAGCTACCAACTTGATAGTCTGATGATGTAGTTGGAGAACTGTGAAATCTAACTCAGCTTTTGAATGCCTGAGAAAGGGAGGAAAATTGCAAAAGCTAATGTAAACTACATTTTATGATGCTTTAGAAGTGTATCCTGGTTCATCTAATGGTTACAGTCAGGGAGATGACACAGGTAAAACTGAGACAAACAGACTAACACAAAAAAAAAGATAGTTTCAGAATATCACCCTTTTCCCCCAGGTCATCTGGGTATGTGCCTGGGGCACTTGAACTTCAATCTTATGTCAAGATCGTTTACATTAAAAACTTACTCCCTATGTCACTTTGCCAACCTTTCTATTATCCTAATGATTAAACAGTACATTACCCATAATTTTATGTTTGCTTATAGTTTATACATGTTGGAGTCAATATGTTGTTCAGTCTGGCTTGGTAAATTGAATGAACTGCTATACATGTGTCCAATTTTAATTTGATTAACTATTGCAGATTGTTGATTTTAGTCACTTGTGCATATTTTTTTTCTCTTGCTACCCAAGTATTTTTACAGAATCTTACTAAACGCTGAACTATAGAAACAGTACTGTCCCATTCTAAACAACCACCACATTTATTTAGCATATCATCTGTTTAGGATGTGATTAGACGGTTCTGATTAACTTTTGTATTTTCTTTACTCACCACAAGGTGGCATTATTTAGTTTTAATAATTTGGAAATGCTCATCTAGCAAAACATCAACCACAAAACTATTTCTTTAGCCCACAGATTTGAAAAAATAATTCAAACATGTTTATTTGAAAATAAAAAAGCATACAAGCTTTCAAAGCAAATCATTGGTAAAGGAGGGACTTTGAAAACAGTGAGTTTCATTAAAGCAATGAGTCTAAATACTGGATAAGTTATCTGGTTCCAAAAACGTAAGAACTAGCAACAGCCTTGAACTCAAACCTCTTTTAGTTAAGTACTATCACATGTGATATTTAATGTAAAAAAGGAAACCTCAGCCCTAGAAAATGTTATTATATGACTGTGATGGGGTGTACTCCTCACACTAGCCCTGAGAGAGTTGAATTAGGCCAGGTGGGCCCAATCAGCCAATTAAGCTGCAAATGGGGGAGATTTAGGCTGAGTGGAAGGCACTGATTAGGAGGAAGCTCACTTGTAGGGGAATAGATGGGACTTGTATAAAGCCAGAAGGCTGTTTGGACTACAGGGAGGCTGCTATTGGTCTTTCTCTTCTTCTGCTGTAAGGGAGAAGGAAGTTGAGGAAAGGACTTCTTGAGACAGAATTTCAGCAAGTCTGGTAGGGATTACTTTGGGCAACAGACATGGATACATTTGGAGCATCTCTCCCCTAAAAATGTCTCACAGTCAGATATTTGAGTAGAACAATAGATCTGAGACTTACAAACCTTCTGAGATAGTAGTAAATATATAGGAAAGTAGGAGGCCTGTTCTGAGTCAGAAGGAAAGAGAGAGAGAAAGGCACTGTTAGAGGTCAGGGAAAGGGAAGGAAGTTGTCACATAAAAAGGAGGGAGGAAGATAGTATGCAGAGAAGGAGCTGATGGGGAAACAAGGAAGGTTTCAGTTGGTACAAATAACTATCCAAACATCTAGGGCTTATCCAAACTGTTAGGACCTACCTTGTAACAAGGTGGTTGTGTTGGCCTAAAACACCCCTGTTTAGCAGGTACTGATCCTGTTGTGAAAGGGTTTGTGACTCAGTTTCCCTGATACCATACCTAGATATACTTGGGGTGGGAGTTTCCCTTACAGAGAGAGATCCTATGATATGGGTTGAACAGTCCTCAAGGAGGAACCAAATGTGGAAAGAAAGTTTGTGCAAACTATCTTATGGTTGAGTTCTTTGTTAATAAAGCCAACCCCAGAAAGGGGATGAGTTTAGATACCACAGTGCATGTGCACTGTTCTTAGAGCAGGTTGTGAAACAGGCCTGCTTTTCCCCCCTGCCCCTTTATTACTGCTAATGCTGTAATAATAAACTGGCTAATGTGTATGTGCACCACTGCCTGCTACTAGTCTGCTCAGCTGTGTGCAATAGAGTATAGGGATCTCATTCTCCTGACAGCTATACTGGTTAAACTAGGAGTAGCCCCACTTGAAGTCAATGTGTATGTCTACATTTAGTGTAAACCAAGGTCAGTCTCAGGTTTGAACCCAAACCTCACTACTGTCCACACACAAATCTGTGTGACTTGGCTCAGCAAGCACTCAGGTCATAGCTCCTACGACCCATTTGTGGGGGTGGTTCTAAGCCAGTGTCCCACTGACACTTAGGTCCATGTCCTGTTGTTTTGCAGTGTGGATGCAGCTCAGGCCATAGACTTAAGTCAGAAGGATGGATGAGTTAGTATAGTCCTGGGTCCAGCAAAAAAAAAAAAATAAAAAAAAAATCCAGGTTTACAAGGCACTGTGAATGCTCAAGCACAGGCTTGGAAACAGAGTCCACAAGCATGGGTCCCACAGACATGGGTTTATAATGTAGGGTAGATATACCCAATGTGATTTTAGTGGTATAAAACTGGTGTAAGAGAAAAATCAGGTTACATTACTGTTAACAGATAACATTTAAACACAATGTTTTCTAAAGAGAAATCTTTAGGATTTATCAAGGAACATCCCACTGAGCAGTTTCCATTGTTCATAGGTGGTGGTGTTTTCAGAAAGATTTTTAGTAATTCTGGGAGTGAGGAATTTTGTTTAACCTCAAATTAAAACCTGTGAGGAGCATCCTCCTATTCTTTTAGCTACAGGCCAACTCCTTTTTTCAGGAAGTGCAGTTCAGCAATCTAGCTCCTCCTTTTCTATACTATATTTTCTATACAGTAGAATGTGGGGAAATTTCAGATAAATGTTTATTCACTGAAAAATGCAATCTAGGATTGACCTGAAACTATATATGAATTGACACACTGAATAGTTTTAGCAAAAAAAAAAAAAAAAAAAAATTGAGGGGGCTTGATTCACAAGATGACTTAGGCACTATTCATGATAGTGGTGGTGGTGATACTACGACTGTTGCCCTTGTACCTTATAGCCCCATAATTAGAGTCCTTACCTAGATGTGGGAGACCAGGAATTCAAGTCCCAACTCTGCTTACGTTGGAGCAAGGACTTGAACTTGGGTCTCCCATGTCCTAGGGGAGTGCCCTAAACACTGGAATTTAAGGTAATCTAGGGTACATCTTTCTCAATCTCTCCTACTGAAACTGTTCAAGTTTGTATAAATAATGAAATATTCATTGGGCCAGACAGAAGAAGCACCAGAATGACTATAACATGGTGGTTAGGTGGCTTATCTGGGTTCCCAATCCCTGCTCCATGAAGATGTAATTATACAAAGTGGAACAGCTTCAACTGGAGACACAGAAGGCCCCACCCTAATGTGCCCTCTCACTCAGTAGTTAGTGCACTCACTTGCAATGTAAGAGACTCAAATTTAAGTCCCACCTCTGAATCACAGAGTGGGGACTTGGAGCCAGGTGAGAGTTCTAACTACAGGACAAGGGGACCTCTCCCTTCTGTTTTGTAAATGACATTTTCAGATTTCTGTTCCTTTTAACAAAGCGATTAAAAATGCCTGAAATCAAAATGAAGCATTTTGTTTTGGATTGACCTAAAACAATCTTTTTTACTTTGGCCACTGAACCAAAAAAGCCAATTATCCATAGGGTGACCATATTTCCCAAAGGGAAAATGGTACACTGTGCAGGGATAGCCTGAGCCCCCATCCCCGCAGGGCGAGAGTGGGGAGGCAGGGCTTGGGCGAGCAGTGATGCACATACTCACTAGGGTGACCATATTTTCAAAAGGCTGGGGCTGGCATCGCTGCTTGCTCCAGTGCATGTTCCTCTGCACCCCACTTTTTTGACAAAAGTGGGCATTTGCCCCATTTGCTCTTGCCAACAGGGAAAATGCCCACTTTTGCCAAAAAAGTCGGGATGGCTAGCACAGGGCTTAAAAAAGGGACCGTCCCAGCCAAAATGGGATATATGGTCACCCTAATTATCCACACAGCTTTATATTACAGATTAAGCTCAGACAAGGCCTGAAAAGTATAGGTCTACATGAAATAAAGTGGCTCAAAGGAGGCCCTCCAAATTGGTATCCTGGATAAGATGATAGAATGACTCTCACTGGAAAAAGGAATATTTGTAGCTGATCTTCCAAGTAGCTCCTGGGAAACATAATGCTCAGAGTATGAAGTAGGAGAGAACAGTAAATGCCAAGAGATTGTCAGAAGATTCAGAAGGCTTCAGATGTCTGACGAGTTTTACCATGTCATTCTCTGCTGATGTAATGCAGGTATTATCTTTAGGCAGCAGAGAGCCATAACTACTAAGCAAAATAATACAGAAATATTACAGCACTTTAACCAACCATTAGTGTGCGTGCAAATTGTCATTTGCATGAGTAAACAAATGTTTCTCAATGATACCATGGGATATCTATATTAAAGGCAAAGGCAAATGAAATGCATAGTTGTATCTTGCATTTCTTTCAGCATATGACAGTGGGTTCTAAAGTGCAAGAATGAGAAAACGAGAGAGGGGGATTTATCTGATTTACATCTAATTTTTGAATGGAAAAACATCACTTTTCTTATAAGTCTCTTGTGACGTTTGTCAGTTCTTAAAAGCTCTGTAAGAGTGGCCTTTGTCTAAAATTGCTTTGAACGGATCTTGGAGAATAATGCTTTGTGTGATAGCATTAGGTTAAAATGCAATAAAGAAAATTTATATTGCAAATGAGACCATTTTTAATCTAGTGGGTCAAGCCAGATGCCATGATGCAATCGTTTTAGATAATGCAATCTCCCTTGTCACTGAATCCACAATAAATATTGTGTTGCTTGGTTTGCTTAACATAACAGGAACATAATTCTCACTATTTAAAGTCCCACTGGGAACAAAAAAGCTAATTGCAATTCTCATAATCAAATAGCTGGCAGAATGCAATGTTTTTATTACATCCAGATAAAAAAGATCAATAGACTGATTGTTATTTCCCTGCCAGAACACTATATATTATCCAAAACAGTATTAAAAAGTGCAAAAGAAATCATTGAATACCCTGCACTGAATTTTGAGTTCTTATATTAGCTTTAATTCTGCTCCTATTGAAATCAATGGGAGCTTTGCCATTGCCTTCAATTAGAACAGGATTGGATCCATTGTGTCTTAGTGAGTTATAAAATGTCAGTGGAGGAACAGATTGCAGTGGTGATCTGCAGTAGCTGCTGTTTTGAATTACAGAGTCAGCCATGCAGTTCAGCTTGGAAATAAGACAGACACAGTGTTTACCATTAGAATCCATCCACTATTTTAATTAAGAGATAATGTCACTGTAATATAACTCTGTTTCAGGATAAGTCTCTTGTTGCTGGATAGATGCCAAAAAGCCAAAGACATTTACTGAACATAAACACTCAGAAGCAAACATTTCCAAACTGGGAGACATTTATCCTTAGGATATCATCCATTTCAATTTTTCTGTTACAGCAGGTGCTCAGAAAATAGAATAGATCAGTGGACAGAAATGCATCATAGTGACAGTTGTTTATCATGGACCAGACTGTCTCTTCCCATGGTAAAATCCACAGGAAGAGAATTCCTCCACATTCTTTCATGGCAGAGGTGTGAAATTGCCCCTCCCCTCCCTAATAAAAGGTCTGACTTCAAACCTCATGGTCTGCTAAAGGCCAGGTCCATTTGCACAAAGAACTCTCAAGTTCTGGATCCTTTCAAGAATAATTCCACTATGTAGAAAGGGTCCACTGAAAAGATAGTAGGACCTGGGCTGTTTTTATTTCAGCAGCAGAATTTTTGAGTTCCTGCTGTGTGTCAAGTGATAGACAAAAGTCTGTGCACTTTTGCCCCACCCTCGGTCTTCCTCTCTTTCTTCACATACAAAGATTCCAATTCAGGACAGCACTTAAGCGTGTGCTTAACTTTAAGCTTTTTTAACTTTGTGAGGACTTGAGGATCTGCTCAAGTGCGATCCTGAATAGGGGATGCTTTCCAGAGTTGGGGCCAAATCCCTGGAACCATGGAGGATCGTATGCAGGGATCAGGTTAGTAAGGACTGATGTCACTAATGGACAACAGCTATCTTCATACATGGAACTAGGGGAAACAATCCTTCCCATACTAATATTAAGAAACTTCATTCTAACTTGTTTAAAGAACAAACAGATTTCAAGGCCAGAAGGGACCATTGTGATCATCTAATCTGACCTCCTGCATAACATGGGCCATAGAATTTTCCCAAAATAATGCCCAGAGCAGAGCTTTTAGAAAGACAGCCAATCTTGATTTTTTAAATTGTCACTGATGGAGAATCTTGACCCTTGGTAAGTTGTTCCAATAGTTAATTATTTTCACTGTTAAAGATTTATACCTTATTTGCAGTCTGAATTTGTCTAGCTTCAACTTCCAGCCATTAGATCATGTTATAGCTGCTAGACTGAAGAGTTCATTATCAAATATTTGTTCCCCATGTACATACTTATAGACTATAATCAAGTCACTCCTTAGCCTTCTCTTTGTTAAGCTAAATAGATTGAGCTCCTTGAGTTTATCACTATAAGGTATGTTTTCTAATCCTTCAATCTTTAATGTAGCTCTTCTCTGAACCCTCTCCAATTTATCAATAAACTTCTTGAATGGTAGAAATCAGAACTAGACAGTATTCCAGCAGAAGTCATACCAGTGCCAAATACAGAGGTGAAACAACCTTTCTACTCCTACTAATATATGGAGATATACCATTTCATAGAGCTGGAAGGGACCTTGAGTCCAGTCCCCTGCCTTTACTAGCAGGACCAAGTACTGATTTTTGTCCTAGATCCCTAAATGGCCCCCTCAAGGACTGAACTCAAAACCCTGGGTTTAGTGGGCCAATGCTCAAACCACTGAGCTATTCCTCCCCTCAAGGCTTCCTTGTTTATGTATACCACAATCGCATTAGCTCTTTTGGCCACCACATCACACTGGGAGCTGAAGGTCAATTGATTATCCACCACGACTCCCAGATCTTTTTCAGAGTACCAGGGGGATGGGAGGCTTGGCCTAGGAGTTAGTGTCAGACTTGGGCCAAGGGGCCAGGACCTGATTACCAGGAATCAGGCCTGGTTGGAAACCAGGAGATCAGAATCAAGAGACAAACTAGAGGGCAGAGATCAAGAGTCAGGCCAATTCAGGCTTCTGGGAGATCAGGATCAAGTGACAAAACCAGAGGGCAGGCACCGGGAGGCAGCTACCAAGAGTCAGGCTGAGATAGGATACCAAAGGTCAGGATCAGAAAGCAGGAACAGACATCAGACCAGCAGTCCATGGCAGGGTGAAGCCAAGTTGTACAGATAATTTTGTTTCCTCTTCTACCCTAAATAGGTGCTGTGGTCCAATCAGGAGCCTTGGAGCTCTCCCAATCAGAGTATAGAGGCATGGCTTGTGCCCCAGTTGGGCTTCATGGACCCTGGTCCTAGCTGCTATCTGTGAGATGCCAGGTGGGATGGCACCTAGGACTCCCAAAAATCCAGGTTCAAGGTCCATGGGGACTGACACAGAGTCACTGCTTCCCAGGATAGTCCTGCATCATATAATTATGTTTTATATGCTTTGTTCCTAGACACATACGTTTACATCAGCCATATTAAAACACTTATTGTTTGCTCATACCCAGTTTGCCAGGTGATTCAGATCACTCTGTAAGTGATTTGTCCTCTTTGCTATTTACCCACCTGAAAACTTTATCAGTGATGATTTGTATGTTTTCTTCCGGGTCAGTTTTAAAAATGTTAAATAGCACAGGGTCAAGAACTGATCCCTGTGGGGCCCTTCTGGAAACACACCCTTTCAATTAGCTAACTTTTGCTCCATTGAATGTGTGCTGTCTTAATTTTATATCTTTTTCGATATTTTAATCAAAATGTCATGCAGTACCAAGACAAATGCCTTACAGAAAGCTAAGTATATTACATCAACACTATTACCTTTTATCTACAAAACGTGTAATCTCATCAAAAAAAGATATCAAGTTAATTTGACAAGATCTATTTTCAGTATACCCATTCTGACTGGCATTAATTACATTACTCTCCTTTTCTTCTTTATTCATTGAGTCACATATGATCCCAGGCAAGATAATGGAGTGGCTGTATGTCAGACTGGTGGTTCTATAATACCCAGGTCATCCTATTTACCCTTTTTAAATATTGGCAAAACATTAGCTTTCTTCAAGTCTTCTGATGTTTCCCCAAGTGCACTAAGACTTCTTGAAAATCAACATTAATGGTCCAGGGAGCTCTTCAGCCAGCTCTTTAAAAATTCTTGAATGCAAGTTATCCCAAATTACTGATTTAAAAATGTTTGACTTTAGTAGCTGATATTTAACAACCTTCTGAGATACTAGTGGAATGGAAAGAGTATTATCATATGATATTACTGCATCATCTGTTTTTCCCAAATACTCAACAGAAATAATTTATTGAACACTTCTGCCTTTTCTGCATTATTATTGATAATTCTACCATTTCCATCTCGTAATGGATCAATATTATTGTAGCTTATGCCCAAATACATCTGTTAGTCTTTAAGGTGCCACCGGAGTCCTCGTTGTTTTTGTGGATACAGACTAACACGGCTACCCCCGATACTTAATATTAGGGTTAGAATTCTTTTTTTCCTAATATATTTAAACTCCTTATTGTCCTTAAGTCTGCTGGCCATAGATTTCTTTGTGTCTCTTTGCTTCACTTATCGATTTTCTACAATTCTTAACTTGTGATGTATCTTCATTACTATCAACCTCCACTTTTTCCATTTTTGTTATTGTATGATTCTGGATTTTTGGTCACAAACAGACCCATATTATTATTAATTATTTGTATTATTGAGGCACCTAGGAGCCCCAGTCATGGACTATGACCTCATTGTGTTAGGTGCTATACAAACACAGAAAATGCAGTCCCTGCCCTCAAGGAGCTTACAGTCTAAGTAAAAGTGCACTCTGGGAAAAGCTTACAGTTATCACACTTTTTCTTAAATATACAAGTCAGCTGTTTTCCAAGGGGCTGTGCTTTTCTATATGGTTACACTTTTATCTGCAAATAAGCCTAAGTACACCAATTTCAATTAGTATAACAAAATTTGCCTGTTTGCATATTAAAGTATGTAAAACCCCATCACAACAGGGAACATTAGAGCAGGAGACACTGTCAAACATAAAGACAAAGTATCTGTTTCTAGACACAATATTAAGGGCTGGAATTCTCAAAGAAGCCTAAGGTATTTAGGCACCCAATTGCCTTTGATAGAATACCAGAATAATAGAATAGCTATGGGAATTGCCCGTAGCCTTCTTTGAAAATCCTAACCAATGATATTTCATATTTTCTTTAAATGTCAATGAAAACAGCTTTTTGTCTGGCTTTAAACATTCTTTTCTCATTCTTGTAGCTCTAACATTTCAAGATGATGAAAATGCTTGAGATGCAAGAATGCAAAACAGATTATAAACTTTAAGTAAGATTTAGGCTGACTAGCGGGAAAAACTTCCTGATAGTGAGATCTACAAGGCTCTGGAATAACCTCCCAACAGAAGCACTGGAAGCCTCATTCCACTAGACATTTAAATTAGACTAGAGCTTGCATTAGGAAATTTACAATTGTGGAACAATCTTGCTTTGGCAAGACCCACTTGGAACCTGATTCTGAAGTCAATGGAACTTTACCATTGACTTCACTGGGCACAGAGTCATAACCTTGATGTCCTAATATTTTCCATATGTGATTAGATTTTACAACTACATGGGAAATGACTAGCCCCTTTTAGCTGTAGCTAAAAGCTGTAATACAAATGTACAAATGTAGCTGTAATACAAAAAGCAAACACATAGCATTAATTAAGAGGAGAAAATAGATTTTTAAAATGTTTTGTTTTAATATGCTCAAATGGTAATAACTAAGGTAATTTTAAGAGATAATGTTTAATCTAGTCATGTGTCTTTTACATTGATTGCAAAAGAAAGACGCAGAAGTTGTGAAGGAAAAAAATAAAGAAGCTAATTAGAACATTCTTTTCTTCCTATCCCCAATAAGTGTTACTCCTTTGAAAGACATAAAGACTAATGGAAACACTGACTGGGCCTGAATCTTATTTACTATGCTGGCAGTGTAAAGGGGCCTTAAAATGGGGGTAAATTTTCAGGGTGGTGTAAGGGGTCCTTACTATAAATGAGAATCAGACTCACTGTGTTCAAAGAAAACAGAGAAAAATGAGCACTAAATAAAGAAAATGAAATGCATTTTCCTGAAATAAATGCTAATGCTATAGAGAAGGGAAAGGTCAAATGTGACACTGAGTCAATGGACAATGCACAGGAGGCCAACTCTGATCATGAGGCAGGTATCATTGTAACACACCGATTAGTCTTAAAACTGACAAGCAGGCTCCAGGCCCCTAGCTCTACCAATTCTACAGCTACACTATTTATGTTAAATGTATTTTAGATACAAAATCTCCAACCTAGTACCCTCAGACTATTCAACTCAGCAAGGCATTAAATGCATTCTTGACTGCACTGTACAAAAAATGGAAACCACACCAGACATTCTAACGGGGGAAATGCATACTGAATGTAATATGACAATTTCCCCCTCCCACGCAAAGTCAAAACACAAAACAAATAGCAAATATTATTAGTTTGCCTGCATGTCCAGACTCTGGACAAAAACGACAATTCAAGGTAATGGAGAATTTATTATGAATTTACCTAAGATGTGCTACTAGACAAAATAATAACTGGTGAATGCCCAGGAACTAGAGCACAGTAGATACTAACACCATTTAAAGAATTTCCCCAGGAATATTACAGAAGCTGGCAGGCATACTAGTTCATTTGTTGCAAATAAATTGGCTGTCTCACTTCTGAATTTGGACTATCCTGTTCACTTAAACTGATGTTAAGTATCAGGGTGTTTCAAATACTAGAAAAAATGGTATTAAATAGTAATTAAAGGTAAAATGTTCTCAATAATTGTGAATAAAGCTAGAATATAAAGATTTCACTAATGCTGAGCTAAAACTATAATGTCAAGATTTATTAGGATGTATCTTTTTTTCTTTCGTAACAGTAGACCAATGTAATGCAAATATCTCCAAAGAGACTACGTTATGTTCACAGCCTTTGGACACAGACTTAAAAACCCCAACAACTAATTGATCTAAGCTTTGGAAAATCCTCAGTTTTACAAAGAAGTGAATGTTAAAGCAGTATCATCAGTAGCCTTGATTTCTTCTTGCTGCTCTAGCATACATATGTTAATGATACATGGTTTGCTTATAATAACACAGACAAGTTAGAAAAGTATATTTTAGAGGCACGCCCTAACTATTCCAAAAGTAGAGCTACTATATATTCAAAAGGCCAATTATCATTCCATATTCATCATATGACCTCCAAGCCACCATCCACCTACTGGAAGAAATCACAATGAGAGCTTTTCCTTTGGAGACATATTGTTGGTATTCTCATATAGGCAGCAGATTTTCTTATTAATTTAAATAATTTTACCCTCCTCTTGGTGAAACTAAACTATCTGATAAACTAGAGCATAACTCACAATTTTGCCATCAGTAATATGAAGCCATTCATTCTATCAAGAATATGCTTTGGCAGTATGAAATTGGTAATTAGTATAGACAAATCAGAGCTTAAATGAAAGGCATGTTTTAGTGCTATTAATCTGGTCATGCTCAAAAGGGCACTTCCTCCTATATATTTACCTGTAACAAGAGGTTAGAATTTAAGATTAGGGGTCAGGCATGGAGAAAAGACCTCAGATGTGCAGCCAGGATTGCAAGTGTGCAGATGTTTTAAATGTGAATTTAGTGTTAATGAAAGGTGTCAGCCTATTTGACCTCAAGTGAGGAACTAGCCCAGTGAGTTCAGGAACTCATCACGCTCTCAGGGAAAAACCAAACAAATCTATGGTCTGCTAAGCACACGTGTGAAGAAAGAAAATGGGAAAGAATTTGCCAAGACAGACTGGCAGCTTTGCCTCAAGATTTCCTACTTAGAATCATAGAATATCAGGAAGGGACCTCAGGAGGCCATCTAGTCCACCCCCCTGCTCAAAGCAGGACCAATCCCCAGACAGATTTTTGCCCCAGATCTCTAAATGGCCTCCTCAAGGATTAGTTTCATGTGATCTCTGGAAAGAAGGTGCAGCACCCAAAGGGGTTTCCACCACTGAAACAGTAATGGCCTCCCCCTCAAGATAGAGGAAGGGCCATATGCTCAGCGGTCAACTAAATGCAACAACAAAAAAAGTAGGAATAGGGGTCGGGCCAAAGGAATAACAGTAGAGTACCACTGGGGAAAAACCAGTCAGAGAACTTCAAAGGGAAAGATATGTAATTGACAGCCTGACAAAAAAAGATCAACTCTTTAGTCACAAAACATGTAGACAGTGGTAGTGCAAACTCCCCACACATTGTCCCATTAATCAGCTTCAGTGCTACTCCAAAGTCCATTGATGTCAATGGAGGCTTTGGTTAGGCTCCTGGAAAATGCGGAGAGGTTAGTTCCTCCTCCATAGTTTAGTTAATCCTAAACCACAAGGCAGGCAACAAAAGTGTCATTAGAGTTAATTGTTCTTGTACTTGTAATATAGGCACCTGTCCACTAGCAACTGGCCTGAGATAATTCATTTCACATACACCAAGAGTATAGCTTTTGTATTCAACCGTTGACTGTGTGGTTTGTGAAGTGAACTATTCAGCTCTCTGTAATTAACTTTAAAATAAACAAAGTATAGTATTGGTTCAGTCAACCCAAACATGGACACGTTCACTTACATGAATCTTATCAATGCATTTATATAAAGAGTACTACTTTATCACACAGCACCTTTCCTGTGAACTTCACTGTGCTCGCTGGTTACTGAACTGAGAAGAAAAGAATAATCCACACAGCATACAAAAATGTGAAGGCTATATTTCATTTTTACTTCATGTTGAGCAGTCTATAAATAAAGCCATTTATAAGACTTTGTTTTATCTGTGCCATACTGAAGTATCTATCAGGGCTCTTCTCCTCTGAAGACTGTTAAAGAAGATTTAACATAATGAGTAACAGCATGCTCATTAAGTAATAGAAGGGTTTGGAAGATTTAATCCAAATAAGCAAAGTTTTCAAATGTTTTTGTAGAAAATGTTGCAAAACAAATCCCCACAGGAACCCTAGGATTCAGATGTTTTGTCTTTGCAGGTTTATTAATGAGTATGTGCAGTCGGTGCACATGAGTCATGCAGAGCTGCAGTAGATTCTTGTTTTCTTAAATGCCTCCTTAAAGTATGTGTCAATATGGCAAGGTTATAACTGCTAGACACACAGAAAATATGGTACTGACAATGAGACATTAACATCTGAATTTCAGCAGTAATATCTGGTGCTCTAAATATTTAATACACAGGGTGCTTTCTCAGTCTAAAATGAAATATTACTTTATTGCATTTTAACAATGTGTTCCATTATGTGAGGCTCAATTTGTGGAAGACGATTATTAAATTTACCATATTAAAATTACCATAAATTGGGATTATGTTTAAAGGTTTCCATTAGACGTTAGAACATCAGAATAAATATTAGAATAAACCTTTGATTATCCAGGAAAGCCTCATTTTTATTGTTTCAAAATGTTATTTTCTACAGAAAACAGAAGTCTAGAGTTTTAAAAGGACTACATTTTATTCACTTGCATCATAAAAATCCATTCATCATTGAATAAAAATCTTTTAAAAGTAAAATAAAATTGAAATGTAGTTTTTAAAAGAGCCACATTTCAACAGTAGTCATATTAATTGTAACAAGCATACAGTATGAAAAATGCTGGGCACGCTAGTAGAGGGACAGTTAAGCTAAGAGATTTTCAAAAGACAGCAGTACTGTGTGATATGCAAAATACTATCATTGACAATCTCCCAGCATCGAGGCATGCTAAACAGTGGCTTTATTTCATAACATGTTCTTTTTTTGCAAATGTGTGAGGGGGGAAATTGAATTAGTGAATAAATGTACTCTATTTACATATACCGAGAGAAAAAAATAGCCTTATTACGCCCACTAGAACTACCTCTCCTCCCTCAGAAACTACATTTAATATCCCTTCTTAATCCTTTTTAGAATCATGAGAACCCCAAGGGATCTCACACATGAAACATTAAAATGCCTAGGATTATTTTCTTTATATATATTTATAAACCTCTCTTTCATAAAGGATAATTGGATAACTGGACATGTAAGATGTGGCTTGAATACTGTTTTCACAAAAGGAAGATAATACTGCAGAGGACCTAATAAATTTGAGGGCAAACGTAAACATTAACATTTCATTTGCTAAATTTAACATAGACATTTTAAGGTACTTGGATTGTAATCTACAAACACAAGAGTTCAAAGTATCAAATGACTGATATATGCCTCATATTATTTGGAAGCTATAATTCCACAAGAAATCCAGGAAACAATTTCCCTACATACATTATTTATGAATGTCAAACTACTGAATCCTGCAAGTAAAACTAAGAATTAGCCCAAAATAAATGTATTTTAATGATATTTCAAAGATAGCTATTTTAACTGCATAGAAATCTGAAGCAAGTCAGACTTTTTAAAAAATGTTTCAAAATGCTATGACTTTAAATTAATTTAATGGTGAACACAGTGGGTACCAGAGTCAGTTCTAGTTGCCATGACAACAGACACTGAAAATTTAAACATCCAGCGGCAGGCTGAATTCCCTGCAAAGAGAGCTAGTCCACATTAAAATTATATACTAGTGAAACATTAAACAGATATACATGCAAACTGTTTTTTTAAATAGACAGCTTAATTACAGTTTATAAACAATAGAGTGTTCAGACACCCTGTTTATTATTTCAATTTCTCTGAAATTTAAATAGTGAACTGAAATCTGCTTAGTAAAAAGATTAAGAAGCTAATTTCCAAAAGGTACTTGAAGGATGAACATAGATATTATTTTACATCATGCATTTACAAAGGTACAGTTTACTGCCAGTCTATCACTTCTGCTGAATAAGATGGTTACTGAACTAGGGTTAGATAATATTCACATAGAAAAAGGAAACCTATAGCATAAGTAGGCAGGCTAAATGCAGATTTCTAAGAAGCAGTGATTTCTGAAGCCTGATGATGAATAGTGATTTCTCAGAAGGTCCTTTAACAAGCTATAAAATTACAGTATTTAAGAATGAGCGTGCTTTGCATCTACTCAATACAATTTTGTTGTAGCCAAGCCTCATCTATTTCCTCAGATACACACCTCCATTTGTTCCCAGCTAGGAATATACAAATAATGTATATAAACTAAATGGAGGGGAAGTATTTTAGTAGTTACCAGCCAAATTTTCCAATAAAAATGAGCAGGAGAGGTATCCATAAAACCCGATCACTAGCCATGGTTCATATTCTCGAAATAACTAACCCTTTGACTGCACATGGTCTCTTCAAGACAATTTGGTTTAATTGGTTGTCCTTTAAAAGGATCACATCAGTTCAGGCTACTCTCACAAAGCTCTGTGTCTGTTTAGGTATAATACCCACTCTGTTGCAGCTGAACCCAAAGAGGATTTAATTAACTGGATTCACTTCCTGGTGTCTTCAGTGCATACATTAATTTTATGAAAATATTACCTTGATTTATATGTCTGGTTTATCATTTTCTGTTTTAAAATTCCTGAGAGAACGCGTGTCAATATTTTGACACCTTCTGTAGCAGCTGGTGTCCCTCTGTTTGTAGGATTGGGACTTCAGTTAGTATCTTTGATTTCCCTAACTTGGATATAAACCATCTCCCAATTAAAATAATCAGAAATAAATGGTAAATGTAATAATACTTTATACTTATATTGTACCTTTCTTTCAAACATTTCCAAACTCTTAAAAGAAATTAATGAATTCACCTTCACAACACCCATGTGGGAGGCAGTACACACACAAGAAGTGAGGTTTTTACTCACGAAAGCTTATGCCCAAATAAATCTGTTAGTCTTTAAGGTGCCACCAGACTCCTTGTTGTTTTTGTAGATACAGACTAACACGGCTACCCCCTGATACTTAACAAATCCCTTGTGCATAAACTCAGACAGTCTTTATTCATGCAAGAAACTTGGGCAGAAACTAGTAACTACATGCCTGCACACAGTAGTGCTGGAATTATGGGTGCTGGGCGTGTTGCTACACTCCCTGCTTGAAGCAGTAATAACAAGCCCCAAATACATGGTTTCCATCGTCAGCACCCCACTATAAAAATTGTTTCAGCACCCCTGCCTGCAAAGCCTGCTAATTTGAACTCTCACTTCTGCAAACACCCACAGTCCCTTAGTTCCTTCAAAAGCTATTGTTGTTATTATTTATTAATGTACTCAGAGCTAGATTGTGGCTTCACTTATGCAGCAGTACAAAACAATAATGGAGTATAGGCACTAATGTTAACCCAAAGTGTTCAAAAACCATGAGTTTGGCTTTCAAATCATGAGACTGAAAACAAATTGGGATTCTTTTTATTTGTTGTTTAGGTATTGAGCCTCTAGGGCAGTGGTGGGCAACCTGTCAGGGTAATTCACTGGCGAGCCGCGAGAAAGTTTGTTTATATTTGCACGGCCGCCTGCAGCTCCCAGTGGCCATGGTTCACCGTTCCCTGACGGGCCGCAGGTTGCTCACCACTGCTTTAGGGTAAACACATATCAGGTTTTCCAGCTTTTCTCCACAACTATGAGAGTTATAAACTTACTATTTTTAAAAGATGGAAGCTGAGATCCTCACATAATCACAGGATTCCAGGCATTGGGGCTTTGAGGAAAAACATCAAATATCACAAGACTCATGATAACATTGTGACAACATTGCATGAGCTTCTTTACTGTATTGAGCTGATTATCTGGATTGGGTGCACTAGCATGGGAATGAGAGAAGCCTTTGCAGGGCTGCTGCATCCCCATGCACCTATGCAAGGCTCCACTCCCATCCCCAAACACATTGACTAGCTATACTGGGACAAGTATGCTATTCCAGCTATTGGCCGTCGTGAGGAGTACATCCCCCAAAGAGCAATGGAAAACTGGGAAGCAGATTGTGATTCTGAGTCACCATCTGGTCTGCTCCTGGGGCAGTGAAACAGCATGCTGCATCCTGTGCCTTTCATTAATCTCTCAATGAACATTCAGAACAGGAGGATAACGATTTGTAAATACAGTCGTGTCTTAAATTTACAGATAAAGAAACAAGTGGGATTTTCAGAAGTGCCTAAGCAAGTTAGGAGCACAAATCCCATTGATCTACAAAGTAACTCACTCAGCATTTTTTTAAATCCCACCCACTGAATTTTATAGCTGAGGAAGTTCAGAATGGTTAATACTTAGATTGCAAGTTCCTTGAGTCAGGGGCCTTTCATTGCTGGTGTTACCCGAAATTGGGCCAGCTAATAAGCTTAGGGAGGACTAATGACCCACTAGAGTTTGGCAGAAAGCAACACGTTTATTATACTGATAGCTAAGCTTAAAAGAATGGGGAGGTCACACTCGCACACTCACGCTTCCAGGACAGGCACGGCACTGGCGATGTCAGGATCCTTTAAGGTAAGTGTCCCACAGCGCAGTGATGGACGGTGCAATAAAGGTAAGTCTTCCCAAGGCACGATGGAATGCAACATGATGAACCACTGGCCAGGCGGTCCAGGCAAAGGGCCTTCACTGGAGGTACAATCTTGTGAGTGCACTCCCAAGCACATGGCCCCTTCCCCTTTTAAGGACCTGCTCCTCATGGCCTGTGACTAGAGATGACTTGGCCGCATCTGGTTGGTCACACTCCACCTCGGGCAGTGTCCATGCAGTGTCCATGCATTGGGCGTGTGATCACTGCCTAATCAGAGTGCTAGACACCTTGTCTACCTGGGAGCTCTTCTGATCTTTCAGCTGCTCAAGCAGCCCATTCATCCCACAAGCATTCCCGGGGGGAGTGGGAGGGTGAAAGCCACTTCACAGGTATTCAAAAAGAGACCTACAGGTTATACAGAGCATAGTCATACAGAGCATACAGATCACTGCTACTCCTAAAACAGTTAGATATTTGCACAGTTCTTAGCACAATGGGGCGCTGGCCCCTACGTGCTGCTACAATCCAAATAAATAATAATAAAATTCATAATAATAATGTCAACAGTTCACCCTTGGTTACACAAGACATAGGGAGAGCTGGGAACAGAACCCTGATGTCCTGTGTCTCCATTCACTGTTTTAACCCAAAGTACACTTTGGCAAGAACCTTTCAAACAGTCGAGCATGCTCTGCTAGTAGTAAGCTCTGGGGTCACTCTGAAGATACAATCAACACACTAAGTTTTATATAGATACAACAAGCCTAGAAAGAATTAGATACAAAGGACAACAGTCCACCAGATCCTACCCCCTGCAATCACAAGTAATTGACAACGGGGGTTGTGCCAGCCTAATCCCAGTGGATGAGCCTTTCCTAATCAGTGCTGAAGTGGAAAGTACATTTACCCCCCAGACCCTGCCAGTGTATAAATCTAATGACTAATTTGCCACATGGAAGCAATATCTCATTCTCCTTCTTTACCCAACAATGAGTAGGTTGTCCAATGAATTTTAGATCCACATAACACATGCTAAAATCCATCAGCATTTTCATTGACCACTCTATTGTGTTTAATTTTTTTTTCTTTAGATGATCTGTGTCATTCAAAGTATTAGGAATATTTCTAGGTTTTAGTGTCATTAGGATTTTTTTCTATCTTCCAGGTACAGGCCTTCTCTAGATCATTCATTAATAAACAAATTGGAGCTGTCAGCATTTCTACTGCAGAGTCACGTTTTCATAGAATGTATAGATCATACTTAAAATTTAATTCCGTTTTTAACTTGTCAAACAAAGATTCAGTCTTCCAGTGCTTTTCAGTTGTCTTTTAATTATACAAGTGCACAAAGCTATAAAAAAATTTAAATAATTTTACAGCAACAGATCATATTGGCATAATATGAGCCAACTCTCCTCCCTCCCTTCCGTAGCCAGCTCTCACATTCCTGTCTCTAAATAAAAACACATTTTAATAGGCCCATAAATTAACATGGGCTCCCATTCTCCACCTCCAGACTGTGAGCAAGCATGCCATTTGCCTTGACAATCATTTATGACTTGAAATATCTTGTGACAAAATTAGGTGGCACGTACAGAATAGCAAGGATGATTTTTTAATTAAGACAAGATGAAGAAAAGTGGATTCTGCAATGCAGTAATAAAACTTGTATCTCTGAAAACTAGGCTTTCATCAGCCACTCTTACTACAACTTTTCAAAGCTGTTATTCTTATAGGAACACTAAATCCACTAAATCCTTCCTCCTTAAAGGCTTTGGGAGGTCTATGCTAGCTAACATAATAGCCAAAAGCTTGTGCCTTCTCTTGCTCCAAAAATAGAGTCTAATTCTTTGAGAATGTTCCCCTCTGCATTAAGGGACTTTTAATTCTTAAATATAGAACACAGCCAAATTTATGATGTTATATGAGTGATGAATTAGCCCAATATTGTGGAGTTGGGAAGGAGGTTGATGCTGAGTATATTTTTTCTCCAGTTTCCTGGACTAATTCCAGATTTTCTTCTGAATAACAAAAGAATGCACCTGTCAGATGGTTAAGAGAGGATGATGATTCATTCTAACTCAGAAATGAGCCTGTGCTAAAACAATGCAACAGTAATAGTGTTTTCTATATGCAGAGTTCTGGAGACATGTTACACAGAGATTATATACATACCATAAAACCATATCATTCTGAATGGGCCTGCATCAAAGCACAAGTAATAGCAACAACTTGCATTGTACCTTTTCTAGTGAATGAATCCAAAGTGTGTTACACATGAATCATTAACTCATCACTGAAATGCAGCCATTTCAAGGGTGGAACACAGCAGCCATTCTGCACCAACTGTACTACACAACCGTTGCATATCAGTACCTCATAAAAAATAAATGTTCTTTTTGATGAAAGACATAATAGAAATATTAGGTGCTTACTGTGGAAATGGAGATAGTGTAAAATTGCTATTGATGCAAAAAAATGTCCTCTTTGTAATTATTTCTATTTTGAACAGGTATACATTGCAGCAGTGCTCTAAAATTGCATAAAAATAAATTAAAATCTTTCTCAAAATTAAATTACTTAGCTCTTTTTCTTGGGGGAAATCTATATATTTTCATCTGCCCAGGATATTGCCCCTATTTTTCCCTGTTGTTCTCTGTGGCCTAGTGCCATCTTGTGCACATTGCAAATATCTAATATGAAGAACATGAAGGAGGCTAGAAAGAGGCCTTGAGATGGGAAGAATCCAGGAGCTCTGTGATTAAAACACAGAATATGGTTTCATCCATTGTGTTGTTGAATGATGTGATAGTTAAATAAAAGCATATCACTGAAATCTGAGACTCCCTGTGTCCTCAAAAATATTAAATATACAGCATTACACTTTGACTCCACGGTCTCATATTGCAACCACCATTCCTTTGGCAAAGAACAACTGGCCCCAGGCAATACTGCTTCTTAATCATCCGGAAGGTTTGCAATTAACCAAAGACACTCCCTCCCACCTACTTCCCCTGAGGCTGAGTGCATTGCATCTGGTGTACTTCCAGCCTCTGCTGCTGGCCACTTTTATAGTAGCACTTTGTTAAGAATAAGTAATGGAATAGACTATTATCCTGGGAGAGTGCCAAAGTATTTATGGACAAGAGTTGCTGAGGTCAAGCCAAGATGCTTATCATCGAAGATGTGGAAAGATTGATCCCGCTACAGTGTTCTATGGAATCCTTTGGGTCATTATGATGAAATATGCATTTCTTTATACTTGATGAGAATAATGTGTTTATGTTTATTATAAGGGCAGTGTATGATTTAATATTAATTTCCTTGCCCTTAACTGCTTGCATTTGTAAATGAGGTAAAAGGTAAATACATTGTTGGTATTTTGTAACATTAACTCCTTTTTAAACACATCTTTTGGGGTTGGGATGTTTTACAGTTATTTATTTACATATTTCCCTTTGTGTAGGTAAATGATAGTGTTAAAATTTGAAATAAATAGGATGAATGGATCATTAGCTTGTTAAATTAGAGAAGTGAGTAGTGCTGACCAAATCCAATAATGGCTCCTGATGAGCTCTGCCTTGTTCAATATGCCTCTGACAATATATCTGCAATCACTATGTGCCCACCTTAGCCACTCACATGTGTCCTGCTCAGCAGATGGAAAAGCACTGCTAAAGTAAGCTAAAAATTTACCTATTAATGTGTCACACATACTGTTTTTCATCTGCGGATCTCAAAGCACTTTACAAACGCAAGTCAGTATCATTAACTCAGTTTTACAACTGGCTTAACAAGCACAGATATCTGAAACACTTTTAAATGAGAGACACTGTGCCTTAGTGGATAAGGAATGGGCATATCAGATCAGGGTTCTGATTCTGATTCTGCCACCAGCTTCCTATATAACCTTTGGTAAGTCACTTAAATGCTGTTCCTCAGTTATGCAATTGTATTTGTACTGCAGGAGCACATAAGGGCACCAGTCATAGATCAGGACTCCTCCGTGCTAGGCACTATACAAACACAGAACAAAAAGACAGTCCTTGCCCCCAAACCCTTAAAAGAGAATCTTTGTTGTTTTCTAAGCTGCAATCAGACAATAGCAGGTAACTTGCTTCCACCGTATACACAAAGGGACTTGTTCAAAGTCCATTGAGGTCATGGGAGTTTCTCGTCGGAGTCTGAGCCAAAGGCTATTGAAATCATTGGAAAAACTCCCATTGACTTCATGAGGTTGTGTGTGTGTGTGTGTGTGTGTGTGGTCGGAGCACGTTACCTGCCATAGTTTGACTACAATTAGAAAAAATTAAAGATTCTCTTTTACTTAGATTGTAAAGGCTGCAGGGCAAGGACTGTGTGTTTGTTCTATGTTTTGTACTGTGCCTAGCACAATGGGATCCTGATCCATGACTGGAGCCCTGTGATGGGGTATACAAACCCCCCACTACACCTGAAGGGTTTAAAAGGCAATTCTGCCCAGGTAGCCCCACATTCCTGAGGATGCTCTGGTTGGGTAACAAGTTAACAAGCTCCAGAAGCTCAGGCAAAGGGTGGTGGACAGGCTGCAGGAGAGATGAATCCCTTCTCTGGGAAGCCAAACAGAAGATTGAGCCTGAGAGAGAACCATAGAGTGGGTAAGGCCTCAGCAGTGTCTTCTTCAAACACCACCCCTGACCATTTTGAGAATCAGCATGTCCTGTAGGGCTCTGCTAATCTGGATATTTTGGAAAGCTATTGACTGTCTGGACCATAGGGGCCAATGTGTGATGTTCCCCTCTGGCATTATCTGGATCGGTGATCTGCTTGGTCACTCCAATCCTTGACTCTGGGAGCCAGCCTTACCTGGCTCTGCTGTGAGAACCCCCACTCCTGAGCTGTTCACGCACAGCCTCTAGCACGTAAACTGCTTGGATTGTGCAATCGAATGACACTAGCCAATATCTCCAGTCCCAGACACAACCCTTGGAACCTCCATCTTGCAGTGTCCCGTTTTGCCTGCTGGACGCTGCAAGCTTATATGAGTTCGTCAATTTAAGAAATTGATATGCACCAGGCTTGTTATCCCAAGGGGAATCTCTGACACACTTCAAACCAACGCACTGCTTCAGGTAGAATAAGCAAACAGATTTATTAACTACGAAGATAGATTTTAAGTGATAGGCAAAAAGTCAGAGTGGTTACCAAAATAAAATAAAATATAAGCACGCAGTCTAAACTCTCAATCCTATTAGACGGGGAAACATCTAGATTAAGCAGTTTTTCTCACCCCACTGGATATTGTAGTCCTTAACATACAGGTTTGTTCCTTAAACCTGGGCCAATCTCCTCTATTGGAGTCTTGTCTTCTTTTCAGTGTCCTAGTTGCTTGCAGCGAAGGTGGGGGCAGGAGAAGGGCCCAGTATGTGTCCACTCTGTCTGTTTTATACCCTTAGTCTGTGTGCTTGTGGAGCACAAGTCCAGGCATGTCTGGGGGCATTGCTGAGTCTCTCCAAGCAAGGTTGAGCAATTCCGTTGGTCTGGCCTCATGCAGGTGAGTTATTGCATTGTAGCTCCCTTGTTGGACAACGGCTGTTGATGGGTTATTTGATACCTCACCAGGCATTACTTTCCTTGCTGTTGCCTCTGGGGAGCTAATATATGGCTGATTCCCTAACTTACAGCATATTTTAGTGACCACCATACAACACAATTCTCATAACTTCATATTAATTAATGATACAAATATATGGATAGAGAAATAACTTTCAGCAGATCATAACCTTTCCCCTGATACATTACAAGGCATGCTTTATATGTAAGATCACGATTATATGAAAATGAGGAATATGGAGGTAACAGTACGCTCCCCCAAGGTATAGAATGTCACACTATGCCACAAAACTGGAGGAGCACATAGATAGGCAGTGGCCGAGGGTGGCAGATTTAGGCTCTCTGCAGGGCCTTGGGCTGGGACTCAGTGGAAAGGGAGGGCCTGGCTCCCCTTACCCACCTCTGTATGGCTGGCTTAGCTGACATGAGCAAGCCCATGTTAAAACAAGACATGCCTGAAGAAGTAATTGGTGAAACAACTAACTATTGTGAATATTAGAGAGACAAGGGGGGTGAGATAATATCTAGTACTGGACCAACTTTGAGCTTACTGTGAATATGTTGATAGTAAATAAGAGAGAGAGAAACTAACTAAACGAACTATTGTGGGTATGTTATAGTAAAGTAGGCAGGAAACACCCTGAACTGATAGGCATGCCTTACACAATCTGCAAAAGTGATTGGTGGGTACACAATCTGCCAAGCATTTGTCTTTACATGTAAGAAGTATGGATGTTAGTAGCTAGGTATGTAAACTATGTGGTGTGTGACATGAACTAGAATTGTGGTATCACCCTGTACTCAACCCCCTGCAACTGGGCCTGACCAGCATGGGCAAAGAGTTGTTACATGCTTGGAATCAAACGGAGTTTTTTGGATCCCAGAGAACTGGATGAAGTGTTCTTCTATAACTGGATGAGATGTTCTGTATAAGCCAAGGGGAAAGGTCTCAGAGGAAATCCCAACAGCTCCCTTAAGGGCAAAGGCCCAGATGTAGCTAGAGATGAAAACACTCCTGACCTAACCTCTACAGTGCCTCCCCCTGGAGACAAGGGTCTGGAAGTCAGGTGTGCTAACTACTAAGCCACTCAGCCCTCCGAGCCCCCAGAGTAGTACTGCTGTAACTCAAGCTGCTAACCTGAGTTACTGTGCCTTTAGTGCTAGTGTGGTCAGTCATGCTACCACTTAAGTCAATGGCAAAAGTCTCTCTTTGATATTAGTGGAGGCATTATCAGGACCGTAGTTCTTGCTGAAATCAGTGGGAGGAAGTTTGGACACCAAACTACCCACACACACAAAATATGAATAATGTTGCCTAAATAACATCTATTTCCTTCAAATATAGATGGTGCGCATTCCTGGAGATTTAACAACATGGAAAGCTTAAAGGGGTAGTAAAAAGCAGGTTAACTGGGCTAGAGAGACAATGAAATGTTAGACAAAGGCCATTTTCAAATCAGGTTAAATTACCTGTGATTCAAAAACATATTGATAAGTTTTCTTCAACTGTTGCAGGTCCATTCTCCTTTTCTTTCAGTCAATCTGGCAATTTTCAGGAAAAATCCACTTTTCAAGCCAAAGATATAGGGAAGACAAAACCTCTAAAATATTAAACCCTTTATTGAGATTATAAAGATGGCCATTTGAACACCTTTTTTGCTGTTTATTAGATGATGTCATATTAAGAAGATATTAGTAAAGTGATGCCAGACTAAATAGATGATAGTAAAAAGCTTGTGCTTTTGGGAATGCAAATTTTAAATTAAAGCTGTACAGAATCAATGGGCCACATATATAGGGATCAGTCAAGCCTCATACATACACTGTGAGGAATAGAACTTAAGACCTACCACTAAAACATAATAAAATATAGGATACACATTCATGTAAACCTGCACCTACTTTCTCCACCTGCAAAAAATTGGGAGTTCAGAGATGTTCATTTACACAGTTTCTCAATCAGTCCATAAGGAATCACACCTCTGACAAGAGATTGCAGAGTGGGAAATCTCTCACACTTCAGAGACACCATGAAGTATAGGCACAAGAAACTAGGAAGTCTGTCATTGTATACAACAGTAAAAAAGCCTGCTGGTTCCTCATCTTAAAAGATTTGACAGAAGTACTATAAGCGAGTTTTGATTGCATAGCACTGTACTTGTGAAAGAGACAGGTGCCTTACTTGCTGCACTACAAGCAAAGGTGAGAGCAGAAGGTCAACTCATTTTGACTGTGTTAAATACAAATTTTGTCATTTGGCCTGGTTTATTTTACCTCTCAGAATAAAAGACACAGCCACCTGAAGTAATCCTCAGTATATCCTCAGAAATGGGAAGGCAGGTATTTAGAGCCATCCCCATCTCAGCTGCTCAGAAGAAGAATAAAGAATGAAGCAAAGAGATATGGTGTGGCTAGCATGCAGATTCACCATTTTATTTATTCTCCTTCTGCAGAAAGGGAAGAAGCAGTGAAGGCAGTTGCAGCTCTCTTCACTGAGAAAAATAAAACAAGGTTTACATGAGGAAAAGGGTTGAGGTGAAGTAGCTTGAAGAAAAACTTCAAACACTATTCCAGCCTCTAGCAAAAGTCACTCGTGTTACAATAGTTTAAATACATCTTTGGGAATTTCAGACTTACTATGACATTAGAGTTGGAAATTAATCAGTAAAACTAACCCATTTGTCGTGTATTTCACATTTATGATTCTGAGTCTTTAAAGTTAGCAGTGCAAAATTTTTAAAGGAATTTAGTGCTGGTGAAGATGCAATCATGATGGCCCTGGAGACAGATTCTCTGGTTTTCCACAAAACAGTATCCCACAATGTACTTCAATCCTGTCCTGGATGAACCACCTCGCTGGGTTAAAGAATAATTCAGTCTCTATATTTTATTATCCAAGATGAGGCGGTGATGTGTTCAGATACAGATCTGGATCAGGTTTAAGATAAGGCTTAGTGTTTGGGCTTGAGGCCAGATCAGGAACATGGTTAGATGCATAGGCACATAAATCTGGGGAGCTGTAGTCACAAGGTTTCAGCTAAAAAGAACAGCCCGTGGAATGGTGGAAATCTCACAAGTTCAGTCAAACATGAGTGCTGCATATGGAGTGCATTCCCATCAAACAGCAAAGAGGTTTAAGTTTTCTCAGAACTTTGGCCCTGCATCAGCAAAGCATTTAAACAAATGCTTAAGTATAATGTGATGGGCTGGACCCCCCCATCCCCGTCCTGGATGCCACCTGATGTGCTGAGGTCTCACTCAGCCCTCCGGCCCTGCCAGCCTGGGTTTCTCTTGCACTGCATTGATGTGCCAGGTTCTCAAACCCCTTTCCAGCATACACCCAGGCAAGACTATACACAGCTGCAGATACAGACTGCAGTCAGATCTGTGTGAGAAGATTCAGCCAGTACTCACAGGCACACCCACTGTGGAGAGGAAACCCTAGATAATATTGTCTTGCACTATATAGAAAGATCTGCACAGCGCAAGCTCATAAAAATGTGCCCTCTCCCTCAGTGGGAAGAGAGATATGCACAGTTTCTTGCCTTCCCCATCCCCCAGATATGAATTGTACAAAGTGGGTTATGTTATAAACAAGAAATAAGTTTATTAACTACAAAAGACAGATTTTAAGTGATTATAAGGGATAGAACAGAACAGATTACTAAGCAAATAAAACAAAACGCGCATATTAAACTTAAGATCTTAAAGAGACTGGTTTCAAGAAGTAATTTCTCACCTAAATGTTATTTTAGGCAAGTTGCAGAGTTTCTGTAGCTTAGAGTTCCAGTTATCTCTTCTTACAGACTGGACCCTGTCTTAGTCTGGACTCATCCCTACCTTTCCCTTCAGGTTAGTTCCTTTGTCTCTTCAAGTACTTTCAGCAGTCTTTCTTCTTGGGTACACAATGGAGGAGAGTCTTGAAAGCCTTTCTTCCCAGCCTTAAATAGCCTTTACATAAGGCGCAAAGCCTTTGTTTCCAGTGGAAAAGTACCAGCAGTGACCAAGGTGGGACTCCATACCAAGTGACGTCATCAGATGAGCCTGCAGTGTTAAAGCAACATCCCAGGAAACTCCTCAGGATGGTGGGAGATTAGTATCTCCAAAGTTCCATTGTCCTTTTTAAATGGCTCATTCAGGATGATTGCTTACTGTCTGGTGGGCATTTCTCCAAGTACACACACAGTTGTAATTGTTACATAGTCAATGCTCCTAACTTCAGATACAGAAATGATACATGCATACAAGTTAGATAATTACATTCAGTAAATTATAACCTTTCCAATGATATCTTACATGAGCCATCTTGCATGAAGTATATCTTAGTTATGCCATATTCATATTTTAAGCATATTTCTATGAAGAATATGGAGTGTCATGCCACAGTAAATATGTATTTACATTTTGTACTTTTCTGAATAGAAATGGACTTAAGCATGTGCTTAAGTGCTTTGCTGAATCATGGCCTGATGGGGAAACAAACCCAACAATCCTAGGTTTTAGTGGCGTGTGATCAATGCCCACAAATAATATCTATTTCTACAGAAAGATTTGTGACTATCACCTTGGCTTCTGAATAATGGATAATGAGTGTAGTAATTTATGCAAGATAGTTGAGGACAAGTATAACAGGATTTATTTTGAGAATGCTTAACAATCAAACAGAAATTGAAAGAACTGTGTACAGCATAATGCTCGTATTATAGCTCAGAGCCCTACTAACATTGATGGCATTTCCAAAGTATTGTGATTTATCCCCAAGGTTCTTTATAGCTTATACTGAGTATTCACGTTTTCTCTCTGTGGTTGCCACTACCATTTTAAAACAATGGACTGCACTTAACATGCTTGTATTATTTGTGAGTACTGGGACATAAGTCTAGGACCATCCAAAGCTAGAGGCCCCCCCTCTCAAACTGAAGGGGACGAGCCATTAGACCCAGACCACAACTAAATTCTGGGGACAACAAATGAAAAAACAGAGACAGGAGTTAGGTCAAAGGTTCAAAATCAGGATTCCAGAGGGGGACACCAAGCAGAGAACCCCTGACAGTACCCACTTCTCCTCAAAGGCATCTAAGGAGTCCATGGACACTGCCCAGAGGAACTCTGCCCGGAGGCCTCACAGTCACAAAGCAACCCCCATCCAGCTTCCTCCTCCTGGAATGAAGGATGGCCATCTTGGCCAGCGCCCAGAGGAGATTGATGTCTAGGTCTCATCATTTTGTGGGGCCACAGATAGGGTGTGCATAAATGAGGAGGGGAGGGGAGAAGTGCAGCCAGAACCTCAGTAAGAGATTCTAGTGGAGCTGTAAGAAGGGCTGCAACCTGATGCACCCTACATAGATGGGCTGCCAATTAATATGTGTCCAGGGAGGCTCATGGGGCAGGGGTAAGAAGGTCTGGAGGGCCAGGGTACGGTCAGTGGGGAGTACCCCCCTGCAGTACCCTCTCGAGGAAAGCAAGAGAAGCAGGAGGCAAGGTTGCCCTCTTGGAGCACTCGACAGGGGACGCACAGGGTGGGCAGCCCCAGGGGCTGGCCAAGCGTCATGGGGCCTGCCCAGTCCCTCTCACCGTAGTCCAGGAGCTCTCCAACTCTAGTGGCACCAGGCAGGACCATTCTTGGCCATACCATGGGGGACTCTACAACCTGCATATTAAAGTATGGATTGTGTAGCAGGGGTTCTGTGAGGTCATCCTCCTCGATGGCCGCTATGGGCTTGGTCACGGAGACTAGCTTCCAGATCCTGAGGAGGTTCTGATAGAAGACCAGCAGTCTGGAGAGGTTTTGTGGGACGCCTCTTAAGTGAATATAAAAGAGCTGCCAGTTATAACGGAGCCCTTGGAGGCAGTGAAGAAAGGCATGCACCAGCATGCTCTGTTCTGGACTACCTGCACTGTAAAGCAGTGCCTGCAGGGCCTGGAGATGTACCTGGTTGCAGATGCAGACCATGCCCTGTCTGCCCTCCCCCAGGAGGAGGCTCAGAGCACCCAGAGAACCAGTGCAGCCCCTGCTGGCCAGGTTCCCAGGGGAAGGCTCAGAATGTTGAACCAGTACCAGAATATGGATAGGACCAGCTGGTTGAGGACCAGCACCCGCCCCTGAAGTGAAAGACGCTGGAGCAGCCCCATCCACCTTGGTCTCTAGGTCAGTCCAATTCTCCAGCTGTGAGGGATCAGTGGCAGAAAGGTACATGCCAAGATAGAGCATTGGACCCGTGCCCTACTAGATGGTGCAGAACACAGATGGGAGGGAGCCCACCTGTCAAACATCCCCGACCATTAGACCAGAGCTCCTGACCTAGTTGACCCAGGTGGCACATTACATGCTTGTGCTGCCTTAGTTCTGGGATCATCCAAATGAGGGATAATAATACTTAATGACACTAACCATAATATTTTATATTAATTACATCTGAGTTGCAAATTTGAGATCTGGATTTGGATCCAAATCCAAATTTTTCAAAATGGAGTGTTCTGATTTGGTGTTTTGGACCAGCCTGTTATAGAAAGAGACCTGTGGCAAAGCAGAGAAACTGCCCACCAGCATGGAAGGGGTTAAAGAGAGCATGTGGGCCCAGCTAGCCCCACCCCATTATACCAGCAGCCAAAGCCAGGACTGGAGGGGAGAGAAAAGGAGGGAGCCTGGCACAGTTTCAGGCTGACTGGCGAAGAGGCAGGAGCTAGCTGCCACCCTATGTGAGGGAAGGATCACTAGCCTGCCAGCCAAGGCAGCCACCAGGAACCAAGCACTGTCTTTCTGGCCAAAAGAGGCCTAGGACTACCCAGCCTAAGAGGAAGCACGGAGACCTTGCGGGGTTCTGACCCCACCAAACTTTATACCTGCCCTACCTGGAGGAAGCTGGGACTGCAGCAGGATGCCCCCCAGGGTCCACGACGGGGCACTGTTAGAGACAAGCCGCCCCTGGAACTTGGACTATAGGGGCCATGCCCCAAACTGAAGGGGCAACAGTAGGAAGTAGTCCACGGCAGTGGACATAGACTTCCTGCTGGGAGCTCCCATGTTCAGGGATTGATTTACACAGGGCCTTGGGCTAGGACCTCCTACCCCACTCCCACCTTTAAAGACTGAGGCACCTTGACCATAGAAGCAGGGGACAGAAAGTCAAGCACTCCAACCACTAGACCAACTGCCCCTCCAAGCTCCCTGTTACAAGGCCCCACAAAGTTCAGATCTATCTATGGATCTGCACCTGAAGTTCCACAAAGTTCAGAGGTAGAGGCAATGAGTCTGATATTTGGGTCCATATCTAGTATTACCTTATGTATTTGATCTATTTATACCAAAAGAGAGATAAAATATTATCATACTAGATAGATGTAGAAGTGATATAGCCCCATAATTTACCTTTACGGAGAGTAAAAACAGAAGAAATAAAGAAACTACCGGCAGAGACAGAGCTGACTTTCTCAATAACAACAAAAGAGGGGAGTAAAAGACGAGACTGATTACTGAATTCCTCAAAGCACTATAAACAAGTGCAGCCTCATATAGAATAATTTTAAAATATAGTAACAAAATAAACGATGGGGTTTTCACACAAAACAATCATACTAAAAAAGAGAGGAGAGGAGTACAAGGAAAAGAAATCACATACCAGGGAGCTGTGCTGATTAGGAAGTGGGCAATTTAATTTCTTGAAGAATATAAAACTCCAGCATGAATTAATTTGCTTCATGCAGAGCCCTACTGTTTTCTCTTCTGTCCTCAATCACTATTTACTTCATAAAATCGCCACTCACCTATTGTCTTTGAGTATTTAATTTCAGCAGGATTTTCTTTTCACAAGGTTGTTTGTACAGCTAAGCCTTACTCTGCATGTGATATGTAAACACATTACTTTGGCCCATAGGAGCACTGGGACTATTTCAAGTCTGAAACAATATTGTTTCAATAATCAACCTTCTTATTGAACAAATCATTTCACTGACTTTTAATGAGCTAGCATGACATCTCAGGGCCTGATCCTCTTTTCCTTTTGGAACCACAACTCTCATTGTCTTCAGAGGGGGTACTGGGTGAATAAAGAATGGAAAATTAAGATCCATATGAGACCAGGGCTCATGTATGTAAGATGCAGTACTAAACACCATGGGAGTAGTCTAGAAGACTAGACTGTGCTTTTAGGACGAGGTTGCAGGAATCCTTTAGCGCTAGATCAGTATGGAGGCACACTAACACAGGCAGAGCACTAGAAGGCGCTGTGCTTTAGAGAGGTGTGAGGAGCATAGACTTATTATGGGGAATTAGTCAGGCTTTGGGCTGACTGGCTGGTATCTACCCCTGGTCTGCAAAAGTTCTGGAACTCACATTGCTTATTGAAAGAAAATGTCAACATATAAGTCAACTTTCCTGCTGAAGCTAACAGTGTTCCTGTTTGGTCACCAGTTATGGGAGGATTATAGAAAAGATCTAGCTCAGCATCCCCAGGAGCCTGAGAGCTAGCTTCCACAGCACCACCTTGCAGCCTGGCATAGGGATGTGTTCTGCAGATGTGCAGGAGTCATGTCTACAGTGTCCTGCACTCTGGTTATTCTCACAGTCAGCCGGTGCATATTACATCAGCCCCCATGCTGCTTTAACCTACATCCAAAACTGGGGCTGAGCAGCGAAGTAGACAACTGTCTATGTGATAGTCCCACGGCTGGTGCAAGGTGAGCACAAGTCTGGTCCAAAATACTTTTTATTCTTTATTTTACACATGATGGATAACACTTTAAAATTGACCAATAAATTGTATAATACCCAGGCTTCCATGCTAAAGGCTTTACGTAAATTGCCAGCACTTGAATGGCAATGGCTTCAGAAGCAGAAGTTGAAAACAACCACAGTGTCACCCTTTTCCAAGGTGCTATGTGTCCTCCTTCCATGAATGGCCAAATTAGCTGGTAGAGGCAGAGTGGGTGATAGGGCCATGGCCCTCTCTAAGACAGGAGGGTAAGTAGTACCAATAGTGACATTATTTTACAGAAGTGCTTGAACCTGAGCCAGCACAAAGGAGTCAAGCCAAGGGTGCACAAAGAGGAGGAATGCTCTAGTAAACCTACACCCAGCTCCATTCCAGCCAGGTTAAATTAGAGCAGCTCCATTTGTTAGCATCACCTTTGCATACACACAAATAAAAATAGGATGTAATCATGAAATGAAACACTGTGTATCATAATGCACATGTACAAGAAAATGGAATTAAGTTTACACAAGCAACCTTAATTCTGACAAGCCCTAACTTTTGAGTGCTTGACTTTGCAATCTGGATGTCCTTTGAATATAGATTTTTAAATGTAATTATATATAATATTTTAAAAACATAATCACTGCTGATGAATTATCTGCCAGATCCATTTCTAATGCTCTACTAGAAGGTTTATTCTGAACTTCAGAATTCTTTTTCAGCAAACAAACCTAGCAATTCTGATGGATGCATTTGCTTCACACTGAAAATGAGGTCTATGAATAAACACTTGGTTATATTAGAAGTTATGACATGGCACAGGATTATTTTTACCCTTTGGTCACCTTTCTTGTTTTATTCTCAAAGTGGAAAGAGGAAGAATAATTCACTTGAGCAATGCAGCCGTTAGGACTCCAAAGCACCAGAAAAGGATTAACAAACTCCTATAAATTAGCAAATTAACTATAAGCTCTTGTGGGTAAAAAACCCACTTCCTCAGATGCATGGATGCACTTCTTCAGTCTCCATGTATCTGAAGAAGTGGGGTTTTTTTACCCACAAAGCTTATGCCCAAATAAATCTGTTAGTCTTTAAGGTGCCACCAGACTCCTCGTTGTTTCTGTGGCTACAGACTAACACGGCTACCCCTCTGATACAAATTAACTATATCTGCCTAAAGGAGAACCCTTGTAGAAATAGCATAATATGCCTGTAAGTATGTTTTCAGGCCCACCTACAGGCCCACAGGCTACCTTATTAACCTAGCAAAGCAGACAACCACTGACTGCTGTAGCAGACGAAAACCATTTCTAACTCGAGTTGAAATCCAAGGAACAGGTTTATTTCAACATAGGTACAAAGGGCCATACCCCAGTGATCAATTGAGATATGTCAGGCCAATGATTTGGCTGAGTATATACAGACAAAGGCTGTTCATAAACAAAGGCAATGCCTTGAGCCTCCGTACATCCTTTTATACCCAAGATGACACCATGCTTTTTATAAATATCCCTCTCCTTTGATTTGTTACATAATAATAATTAATAACAGTTCTGACCAAATATAAGATTCTGTGTTATGTACCAGTTTATATAACTTGTTTATTAACAATAACAGAACTATCAATCTTAATATCTGACAGGGACTTTGGGGACTTTCCTTGTTTATCCTGATTATATCTGGCGTGTTCATCATAACCTCTCATTAACTTCATCCTCATCCTGTACCCACAACCAAGGACATTTCCAGAATTGAATAACTGGATACTTAGTGAGCCAAAGCCAAATGGCTTTATTTGCACTCCTTACCAAAAAGGGTTATTCAAAGGCCATCCTAAAAATTAGGCCAACCATTGTATTAGTTACACTGGTTATGCACTTGCTTATATAGTGCTGGCTATTATGTGATATATATGATCCATTAAATACATGATTAAATACACTTACTATTTTATCTGAGGTAAGTTCACCTAATCACTGTCTCACTTCGTTACAATGTCTCAAGATGATCCTAAAGAGCAGGTGAGCATCTTCTTGCCATCTGCTGGCTTCCTAACTCTAGAGCCCTTGAGAAAGTCACTAATGTAATAGTACACTGAATGAGGAATTATGTTGCATTAATCAAGGACCACACAAAAAGAGATGAAATACTGTTTCTTAGGTTTTTGTTGTGCAATCATTTCTGTTACTTCAGAGGCTTCAACACATCAGGATTTGCCTCACAACATCTTAAGTATCTTTCCACAGAAATACTACAGTTTTGAGTAACTTCCCTTTCTGTTTGGCTTGCAAAACAGAGGATTGTCAGTTAGTCTTCATTTCAACCAGTGTTAAACAGACATGCCACAAGAAAGGGAGAAGAGGAGATGTCTTCCCCTATTCTGGAATTAGCTACATAAACTCTCAGTTTACACTTGCAAAATTTCTGTCCAGTCACTGCATCAGGTGAGAGCATTTGTTTGAGTAGTGATCGGGCTCGCCAAACCTGTACGCATTCCTAGAACTATACATGTAGTGGAACACACA
This sequence comes from Terrapene triunguis, assembly GCF_002925995.2. NCBI lineage: Eukaryota > Metazoa > Chordata > Testudines > Emydidae > Terrapene > Terrapene triunguis. Next base: position 56,495,924 of record NW_020664420.1, read on the forward strand.
CATACCTTGGGCCATATCAACAGAACTCCTTGAGACACTCCCTTTCTCCCATGGTAGAATGGCCCCTCAAAAGCCATGCTTCACACACACACACACACACACACACACACACACTTGTCTTCAAAAACCCTTCGCCGCAGTTTGCTAAAGAAAGGAGAGACAAGGATCATCATTAACGTGTGTGTCACAGCTCCTGAAGGGTCATGAAGGGGGGATTCTGCCTCAGGACAGCTGCTATCCCTGTGGCCTCACCCCTCCACAACTCAGAGTCTCCTAAAGTTGATTTCCCTTCATGGGAAACAGAGCAGTCAACTCAAAACTCTAACAAACACTAGGTAAGCCACACAAGATTAAAAATTGCCACTCTGCAGTTCTGACCAGAACTTCACAAACCAGAACCAAGTACTCAGCTCCAGCTCAGGTATCTTGGTGAGAGAGTTAGGAGAGCTGGGTTTTAATTCCAGCTGTGCCACTTAACCACTGTGTGATCTTGGGCAATTAACTTAATCACTCTGTGTACCTCAGTTTCAATATTTGTAAAACAGGAATAATAATACCTATCTGATAGGGCAGCTGAGGCCTAAATCACTGACGTATAAGCATTTTGAGAGCCTCAAAGAAAGTTGTGCAAGTATGATGTGAGAAGTATTTGTACAGTAAATAGTAGAGCTGGCCAGAAAATGGAAATAACTTCTGTGAAATTGTAACTTTTGAAAAAAAATTGTCCCAAATTTGGTTGAAATGTTAAAACTGCAGAAGTTTTCATAGGAAGGATTTTCAAGAAAAATTCCATTTCACTTGTGAAATTAACAAGGTAGGTCTATCCCACCTTCTAGAGAGACAAAGAGTCCCACTGCTCAGCCTTGACCCAGCTCCCCGGCTCCAGGGCCAAAGAGGCTGAGGGGGATGGCAAAGAGGCTAAGCAGCCTCCGCAGCCTCTAGGAAAGCTTTTGTCAGTTTCTCTGAGGGACAGTGAAATTGACAAGAGTCTTCCAGGCAAGCAGCTGAGGAGCTGTCATTTTGATTTTTCTCAACTGAAAATCAAAATTTTTCAGCGAAACTAAACATTTTTGGTTATGCAAAAAGGGCATTTTTCATTGGGAAATAGTTCTGATGAAAACTTTTCTACCTTCTCTAGTAAATAGTTTATAAAGTATCACATGCTTTTTTAGTATTTCCCTGCTAGCATGAAACTGATTCTCAAACTGTTCTTGGCTCTTATATGGCTTTGGTTTGAAGCCAAAGAATCACATTTGTGGTTCCTGTTTAATTTGTTTTTTCCCATTCACTGTAAGTCTAGCTCTTTCGCATGAAGTTTCACCTGAGAAGTCTACAAAAATGCATATGTTCCTTATTTTTCTCCTGTGATAAAGTTAGCTAAGTAAATGGAATGTTATGTCTGTGGGCATCATGCCACTTAGTGTGTGGGGATGCCACATACTTGGCATCTAAATTTGCTTCTGTCTTACTTAGCATGGAGCATCTTATTCCTATATTTCATTAAAACATAAAAACAATAAACAAAACTGTTTAACTTAAAAAAAAAATCAGTTATAGTTGGCACTCCTCTTTTAGTTCTGCCTGAGTATCATACCAGTTATAGAATAATGTGTAAACTATCAAGGTGTGACACATGTTATCCCTTCATCAAAGTCTAGGCAAAACAGGGCAAATGAGTAAGAAAGAGTGACAGGCCATTTTCTGAGCTGCCCGTCTGAGCATGGGGGCAGGAATTCTGGGACCAAATGGAAGCATGCCTGGCCTCCTACTTGAGTCAGAGCAGTCTGTAGAACAGCTCTCTAAGGACTGCTAGTGATGCAGACTAGCCTGAGCACTCTGGGCACACCGCTTACATTCTGATATGCCCCTTATGATCTTAGCATGCTACTATGCTGGAATCTATGAAGGGAGAATTGCATAGGCCCACCTACACTGTCCTTTTGCCGCCTAGTGTTATGTTCCACCAAAACTTCTTGGCTGGGGGGAATCCACCAGGGTTCTGGCCCTGTATTTGTTACTGGAGCACTGTAAAGCAGCCAGAACTCATCCCAGAGTTGGGGTCTGAAAATTCTTCTTTGTGCTACTCTGCATCATAAGCCTTGTGCTCCTTCATCATTAACATGGCAGCTTCCATAGAGATCATTCACACTTACAGAGATGACCGCTATTTTTAGAAAAGATTTTAAAATTAATGCTCAAAGATCATTGAAGTAAATAAAGTTAGTCTAGAGTTACACTCCTGTAACAAAGAGCAGAATTTGGCCTTAAATAGGCAGATAATTAAAAAACCTTTATTGTATTAGCAGTCTATTGCAACATAATCAGTCTATAATATGAAGTCATTATGAGGCTAACAGGGATATGGATGCTAACAAAAATGAATAAATTTTGCCGTACATGCACAATAGCCAGTTACAACATCTATTTAAAATGTTAAAATGTAGTATTCAATTTAAAATGTTAACTACTAACACCTTTGCCTTGCAAAAACTTAGATGTGTGCTTAACTTCATCATTCATCTTCACATGCCTAAGCATTTTTGGGACTGGGTCATAAAAGGGTTGATTCATGTCCATCTATTAAGTAGTAAAGATCTGAAGAATTTTATGTTTTAAAAAATGTTTATTTGTGATGGGGAAAATATCTGAAACCAGTGTAACTAGTATTCTTTTTCATACTCTTCTAATTTACAAATTATCAAGTGAATTGATTTCCAAATGTTCTCATCCTTTTCATTTTGATATTTATTAAGGTCAGGCGATGATACAGCTGGATGAAGCTGGCATAATGCAAGTGCTCCACAGATATTTCCACCTATTATTATCATCATGTTTATTATGGTAGACCCAAAGGCCAACCAAGAAAGGACCCCCATTGTGCTAGGCACTGTACAAACACAGAGTAGTAAGTGATCTCTGTCCCAACAGCTTACAATCTAAATAGCCAAAACAGACACAGGGTGGAGGAAGGGTTAATACACACAAGCAGACTGAACAATGGGATGGTGGCAAATGGCATGTTAGTTCCATGGGGTTTTTTGTTTGTTTGTTTTGTTCTGAGTGGGTTTAGAAAAGGGAAGAGAGAGGGGACAGGTTAAGGGAAAAGTAGGTAAGAAGGGCATGTGTGGAGTGAAGCTGAGATGTGGGGGAGGAGCTGGAGAGTTGGAGCAAACAGCTAATCAGCATAGGGCAGAGAACATCAGTCAAGACTGCAGAAAGTTCTCTGAATGTCCCCAGATCCCTGCTTTGGCTGCTTTTGCTTCTACCAGCTGGAGTCTTTGGCCAGCTCATGTCAGCAGTTTTCCCCCAAGTCCACATCACTATGTCAATGCATCTTACTCATGACCTGCACTCACTGCTGGCTGCTTCCAGAGCTGGCTGGAAAATACATTTTCTGTCCCATGAAAAATTTCAAGATTTTGGAGAAAAAAATTGTCCAGATTCTTTCAGTTTAGTCAAAACAGTATTTTCCAAAGGAAAACTGTTTTGATTAAAATTTTCTGACTAGATCTAGTTCCAGGCTAGATCCAATCAACTTCCGGTCAGACATGTGTTAGTAGTTTTGTTTTATTGGCAAGTCTGCATTAGGTACTACATTAAAATGACCAGATGTATTTTCAGGTTTGGTCTGAGGAAGGGGTTGGAATTGTGACTAACATTAACACTAGGCATCAGGAGTCCTCGGCTGTAATCACAAGCTCTCACACTGTTCCGTTGAGACATTTAAACCATCCTGTGCCTCTGTATCAGCTGTAAACTGGAGGTAATATTTCTTACTAGATCTGACTTAAAGGAGTGTTGTGAAGTGTAATCAATTACAGACATATTTTCAAAAATACCTCCCAGGTTTTGAACTTTTGATGTTTATGTCTTCATAAAACAAGGGAACATTTTTACAACACACGGACAGTCCATATTTTTAAAAATGTCCCATTTTTTATGTATACATGTGTATGGGGATGGAGGCCATTGCTATACTGACAATGCTTTCATCCCCTTTCACTAAATATCACCCCCTCCCCACACACACACACACACATACACACTCATACTTCGTTCTAGTGACAAGCACTACAGCACCCTTCTCATGGGTTGCCTTTGGCCCAGCGTGGCATGCCAAGGACCCCAATGGCAACTGCCATGAAAGAAACCCCTAATAAGGGGAAGTGAAGCTAATGAATTCTGCTCATGTGCTATGGTGAATTACTGCATTTCTCAGGGTTTGCCTTATTGTTGTAGGCACCTGTATCCAGAATGATGCCACACAGTTTTAAATACATATTCTCAAAACATCATGGCCAGAGATTCTTGTTCCTATAGCTGAGAAGTCTCAGCACCTCAGCTTTTCAGTACATGGAGCTGTCCCAAGCATGGTGAACAGCACATTCCAATTCTCTTTTTGGGGGGAAAGGGATGGGGAATGGGGGATGGGTAGCAAGACAGGTACGGTCCTCATGCCAACACTCTCTTCCTCCAGGCACCTCGTGGTAAAGAGGAATATCAGAATGACACACAGCTAGACAGCACAGTTCTGAATCTGTCCATAACAACAAGCAAATGCCTGGCCAGCATGTCAAACACTCTTTGAAGTAGTCACTGGAGCTGTTCAAGAAGATAACATCCTCTGCCATTATACACCAAAAGAGGGGGGCCACCAACTGTTAGAGAAAACAGAGACAAACTTGAACCGGGGGCCATGTTGGAACAATGGATTTTTGAAGGCTTTGCAACCCTAAAAACTTCAGCCAGAAGCAGAACTGGAGGAAAGATAAACAGATGTGGGTGGATGGCTCCCTATCCCAGCTTCTTCTGAAGCATGAGTAACATGTAGAGAAGCCAATAGAGGTCTGCTGGCTAACCAGCTTCATTTATGCTTCCTAGCTTTGCTATGCCTCAATTACTACTAGACTGAGGGCAGCAGGACCTGCCTGTTTGCCCCACCTCCACCACAGGCCTGAAAAAAAAACTTTAAATGTCCATCAACCAGACCATGGCCCCAACTCAGCAGCATTCAAGCCCAAGGATGTTATTGCAACCCAGCTGCACCACACTACTCCATTTGAAGATCCTCAGGATGGTCATCCCCTTCTTGCCCCCCTAGATGTCTATCCAAATGACTGTTTGCGTCCAGACAAGCTTTTGAAAATTTTGGCCTTATGTTTGTGAAATATTTTTATATCTTTGGATGGAAAAATCACTGTGAAAGTGCTTTGGACTGAAAGTTTCCAGAGGTGTAAGGGCAGGATATTAATCCACTGCATTGTCTAGTGCCCTTGTCTTAAAAATGTATAAAGAAAATACTCTTCTGAGCATCAAGACCAAGTTTCTGCTTGAAGAGAATTTTTATGGCCAAGTTATTAACCCCAGAAAAATGTGGTTGAAAATGGAAATATGGACAGATCCTTAAAAGAAGCAGTCCTGGCAGGTGCCCATATATTTACCTTAATCGTGTCAAATTACAAAACTAAAGCAATTGAAAACCTACCAATTTACACTTCAGAGTTTCCTGCTTCATTAGCTTCCGATGCCTTCTTCATTTGAATCATTTTCTCAAACTGTTTTAAAAATCAGTTATTCATATTTGTCAGGATGAGAGTTACTGTATTGTAGGTTTTTATGAATGTCAGGAACTGAAATCATCAACTTTAGCTATGAATTTTTGCTATTTGCAAGAAAGCCTCTGTGTTCCTTGGCATTCAGTCTGCTATGCCTAGTTTTTGTTCTTATATGCAGGTGGCTCTTTCAGCAGCTGCAGGTGATACAGTATATGTTCATGAATAAGGGGAAGAAAGAATTCTGTGGCTAAGACAGTGTGCACTGTTAGAAGAATTACTGTTGGATGCCAGACTTTCATTGGCTTGATCTTGTTACATAACCTACTCCCTTCAACTGTCTTCTGTTACTGCCTTTTTTATGCAACCTGACAGCCCTGATGGGGTTGTAGTAGTAAATACATGCTGCCAATGCTTAAGGAAATTTTATCTTATTATCATCATGCTTATCAGACTAAATGTGATGCCAGATATATTCTCCTTCCCAGGCTGATGATACCAGCAAAGCAGCACAAATGTCACTCCCTCTGCCTCAAGGGACTATTCTGTAGCACACATTTGGCATTTTAAAAATTTGTTTCACATGGCTGAATAAGTCCAGACGCATTCTATAATGTGAGGCAGCAACTTGGATAACTGTTACAGCATAGTGGGTTTCATATTATAGTATTGTTCATAGATATTCTACATATGGAACTGCCTCCCACTCCATAGTGGTAAGTAAACATACTGGGGTAGCCAAACTAGGCATGTTCCTGGAATCCAACCCACGTGTGAAATTAGGCTCTATATTCCAATGGAAAAAAGCACAGATGCCAAGCTAAGAAAAAATCCTATGAGTACATAAAGCAGTCACACCCAAAACTTTCTTAATGCAAACAAGACAAGTATACTATGAAGGAGAAATTCCCTTCTACATCAGTTGTTAATATGCAGCAAGAATCACAGTTAGCACCCATCAGCTCTACAGGAATTATTGCCATTTTGGGGATAGTCCAATATATTTTAAATGTTATAAAAAGCTGGTCTATGGCATTCTGTATGCTGATAAAGACCAATCCATTGTTTAAAAATTATGATTTAGTTTTATTGATTTATTTCAATTTATAAAAATTCACCTACCCAGTATTCTGAGTTATATCAATTGCTGACCATTATAGGCCTATTGTATTTAAGTTGATCTTTATTTAAGCTCTGTTTCAGTTACAATTATAAAAAATGTACTTCTCTGTAAGATGGAATGCCACATAACTCTTATTATTTTATTAATATATGTATTTATTTAAATATGCCATGGTAACGCTTGGCGGCCCCAAGCAAAATCAAACCACCTTTGTGCTAGATGCTATACAACACATAGTAAGAGATCATATTTACCCTGAAATACTTACTGTCTAAAGAGACAAGACAAACAAAGCGGGAAAGAAAGTATATATTATCACAATTTTACAAATGAGGAGCCAAGACAGAGATTAAAGGTTGCTCAAGATCACACTGGAAGTCCATGGCAGATCTAGGAATTGAATGAGGCACTTCTGTGTCAAGTCCAGTGCCTTAACCACAAGACCATTCTTTGTCTTTGAAACACATTGGTTAAGTTGACCTTACTGTAGAATTATTGCATTGGTCACTGAAATAATAGCACAGACAGGAATTGCAAAAGTTAATGTTCCTTCAGTAATGGAAACATTATCTCATTTCACTCAGATTGACACCAATTCTGGGTTCCAGGGTGAGTCTTTTGCATGGGCTCCACCACCATAAAGGGTGTAAAGCTTGCTAAACTAGCCACTTGAGACTTCCCTTGATGCAGGGGGATTCCCTTGATGCCCTTTGCAGTCTCCAGGTTAAGGGTGTGTTTGAGGCATAGCTGGGATATAGGGATCTGGGCAGAGCACCTCCACGTTCCAGCCATTCTTGTCTGCTATAACTAGTTTGGGGGTCCTTTTCAGCTAAGCATAATTTACAGTAGCTCTCAGGCTCCTCTAGTTTATACCAGGAGCCAAATCAGTTCCTGGCTGACCACAGAATCCAGAGAACTGAAAAAGTGGCATACATCTATCTTGTGTTCTCACTCCTCCTGAGCTTAGCTTAGCCTCAGATCACATCAGTATTTTCTAGTCTTGTTTGTCTTGTTAAATGGTTATTTTACTGTATTATTTTGTGTTGTTCAATGTATTTATATATAATATATGTATAAATTGCCTTTCCCTGGTTGGAGAGGACAAGGTAGAAGAGTTACTATTTAGCCATTAACTTGCCTTTGTACTGACACACTTTCATTTGTGGAAGCCATTTTTATTTGGGTGGGTCCCTGTCAGTGGAGCTCCTGGAGAAATGGTGGGCAAAAAAATCCTGCACTTTGTCACTACCTAACAAACTACTAAGTTTGTTAGGGATGTCAAAGAGAATGGAAGCTATCATACTACTGGGGATAGTTTTGGTAACCCTGGATTTCATAAGCAGAGTGCTTACCTACTTACCTTCAGAACTGGACACAATACTCCAGTTGAGGCCTAATCAGCACGGAGTAGAGCGGAAGAATTACTTCTCGTGTCTTGCTTATAACGCTCCTGCTAATACATCCCAGAATGATGTTCGCTTTTTTTGCAACAGTGTTACACTGTTGACTCATTTAGCTTGTGGTCCACTATGACCCCCAGATCCCTTTCTGCATTACTCCTTCCTAGGCAGTCATTCCCCATTTTGTATGTGTGTAACTGATTGTTCCTTCCTAAGTGGAGTACTTTGCATTTGTCCTTATTGTATTTCATCCTATTTACTTCAGACCATTTATCCAGTTTGTCCAGATCATTTTGAATTTTAATGAATTGTATAGACAGCCTGGTCACACTACCTCCATATGCAGAATCTACTGAGCCAGTCTGGGCCTATATCCAAATGCCTGCTCAGTTCTGATTCAGTGGAAGCCACATCAGATTGTGGCAGGACCCCAGAAGAAGACAAGGACTTTGTTTCTGAGAGAGTGGATGAGGAGGGCGAAGGACTAAAGGAAAGGGAAGATGAGAGGAGCAGATATGGGGGAGAGAGAAGAGGAGTGAGCTGGAGAGTAAGCCAGCCAACAAAAGAGATCTTGGCGAATTTGGCACAATTCTATAGGCTTATACAAGAGTATTTATCTATGATAGCTAGCTGCCTCCATGCAGAACAAATCTAGGAATATGATGGAAATATATAATAGGTTCTTTCTTTTGCACTTATCTTGACTAACGTTTGGCATTATTCTTGTGGCTACAGTAAAAGTATTACCTGAAGATCCAGTCAATCAAACCCCATTATGTCACCATTCTAGATAACAACAAACAGGTGTGGCCTAAACAATTACCTGAATTCTCTAAAAGAGGAAGAAACATGGTGGGTAGGTGAAGACCTACACTACTGTTAAGTAAGGTAAGTCTATATCTAGCATTGTCTGAGTTATTTATGTTCTCACATCTTTACATCTATCTTACATAAGATCCATTTGCTTCTGGTGTACATTGTGGTGTATTGAGGACTGTATTGGAATTGTAAACTATCACTTTAAGAGTAGGGGTGGGGGTTCCTGATCCTGCTTGCAGGCTCAGGGGCTCTGTAGGGAAGGGGTTTAACTAGAGTGAGTTCAGCAGACAAACAGCCTAACGTAAGGTGGCTAAGTTATGACTGTTTTAGGGAGCAGCTAGCTTTGTCTGTCTCTGGTTTGGGGTTCTTATGTATTCTGAATTCTAGGAAATAAAGAAGAGTTACATAGCAACCTTCCAGTAAGAGTGTTTTATCTAACTTCTCTATGCATATTCCATGAAACACAACATATGTAAAGTTGCTTATCATGCCATTCCTTCTGATATTACAATTCGAACAACAGCCTCCCTGTGCAGTACTAAACTGAGAGTTTAGAAAAACTACCAGTTGAAAGACTATTTCTGCTTTCTCCTCTGCAGTTCCTAGTCAAGCTGCACAACCTGGAAGTGACTCAAGTAGTAGATGAAAACATACCACATTTTTCACAGTATTCCTCAGTCCTTTCCTCCTCCATATTAGAACAGTTTAAGAACATGGCAATAAAATTAAAACAAGAGCATAAAAGCAGTATATTGCAGCCAATACCCAAAAAATCGCAGTCATTCAGCAAGAAAACAGCAAATCGTATCCGCCCTCATGTCCCATTCACCTGACCCCTCTCTGAACATTTCTTTGAATAGATGGGCTTTGTACTATTTTCCATTCAATTCCATATTTTCTTCCATGCCCCAGAATTGTTGAACTGATTCCTGTGTGGAAGAATTGGTGAGCTTTAGGACCAGCTGCAAAACCAGCTGAGGTTGCAGGAGGATGAGGCTGACCCCTTCTTCCACATAGAAGGGGGAACTCCAAATGTAAGGATGCCCTTTTATGCAAATATGGGGGGAATAGTCTTTCATACACACTGAATCCCCAAATGCTTTACAAGTATTGTATTATATTCAAAGTACAGCAGCAGATTAAGTATGAGTGCTCTGCATACTTTTTTACAGGTGTTCCCTTCCCCACCCTTCTCTGTGTCCTTTGAGATAGTGTCCAAGGCCTTCTCTACAACAAATGTTTAAGTAACTCTTTTGTGGTTTTCTAATCTTTCTCTTGAATCTTTTTAAAATAATGGAGTTATACATTCTACTTTCCAATCCTCTGGAACAAATCCTATAGCAAATGAACTTTTAAAAACATGTCAGTTAAAGCTTTCCTTATTTCCTTGTTTATGTCCTTAAAGACTCATGGATTCGTGCCATCTGGATTGGGTGCTCTGTCTTCACTAAGTGTATCTAAGCTCTTAAGAACCAATTCTCTAATCTCTACATGGTCTAGTTCTTTCTCTGTCATTACTAGTAAACTGATCTCTGACTTGGGCTGATCTGTACTGTGTTACTCTGTAAATAAAGACAAAAGCAACTTTTGAACAACTCTGCTGCTATATTATCTCCTGATTATAAAATCTCCAGTATCAATTTTAAGTGGCCAAGTGGTTTCTTTAATCCTTTGTCGATTTAATCCTTTCCAGATAAAATTTCGAAAGGTAGAGAGGGCCATGTCCATGTGCAAACATACACCTGCCACTCTACTTGTGTTAAGCACAATTACATATACGAAGAAACCACATTCATGTATAAATGGTTGCATGCAAAAATATCTTGCTTTCCACGCACAATTGTGGTTGCACTCTGCAAACAGTTTTTGTATCTGTGGCATCCTTAGGCATCCATTTTTTTAAATTGACCATTAATGTCTATTCTGTATATATCAGTAATAGGGACCTTATTTTTATTTGAAGTTGTTGCTTGAGATCTATACACTTGTAATAGAGAGAGATACAAGGAAATTGTTGCAATGAAACGTCAGAGTCAGAGTGAAATCACACATTATGCACTCATTCTGAATGTGCTTTTGGATAGATCACAAACAGACATAAAGAGGTAGAGAGTAGAGAGGGTGGTGCCAAAACTGAATTTTTAAGGGTGATATTTTTGTTGCTGTTATTAACATACAATCTTTTTTAATGTCCTGAAAAGGTGACTACAGTGATCCTGACCAGGACTTTGTAAAAACTGAAGAAGAGACAGCATCCAAATAATCTAACCCATGTTTTACATGAGAATTGGCAAATTCTGGGAAATAACTATAAAAATTAGAGAGATGGTTATTATTTTTGTTAGTTAAATGCCAACAATGTGCTCAGTACCATACAAGTCAAAATGAAGTAAATTCCTACCATGGAGAGCTTACTATCTAAAAGACAGACAGAGAAATCAAAATGCACTAAGAGAGCCGGTGGAAGGAGTCACTTCAGATAGTTTTAAAATGTTAGGCCTTTGTTATTCCCCTCTCTGTGTTTACCCTCCAACTACAGAAATGTATTTTAGGACAAACTGTCTTCTCAGAGAGCAGAGACATACATATAACTGGTTCAACCCCAGTTGGTTTATAAGTGTTTCTTCCAGTTTCTAACAAAGTTCTGTTCTTAAACTCCTTTCAAAAAAGGCAAATTCTCTTTCCTTCTTTTCTTGGGCCATTTCTGGCGATTTGCTAGTGTAATGATTAGAGAGCACTTCCACCAGTAGATGGTGTTGTATCTTTATCTTAGTGTTAACTTGCTGTCTTGTATGTTATGTTGTTGATCTAACCTGGGAGGCTAGCAGGAAATTCAGTCCTGCCTGTGTGTACTGGAGTTGGTATTTGCAGTCTCACAGTAAATCTCTGAGCTTCTATAAGGTAGCCTCTCAGATTGTGTTATGAAACAAAAGCAAGCCACCTGAATTCAGGTAATCTCCATTTTGCTGCAGAGTGATCTTCTCTAAGTCAATGTGCTATTAAATGTCTTGTCATCTTAGGGTTGCCAACTGTCTAATCACACAAACCCAAACACCCTTGCCCCTCCCCCTGCCCCATCCTCAATGCCCCACCCCTGCCCCACCTCTTATCCAAGGCCCCACCCCACTCACTCCTTTCCCACTCCCTCCATCGCTTGCTCTCCCTCACCCTCACTCACTTTCACCGGGCTGGGGGTGCGGGCTCTGGGCTGAGGCCAAGTGGTTTGGAGTGTGGGAGGGGGCTCCGGACTTAGCCTGGGGCAGGGGATTGAGGTACAAGATGGGGATGAGGGGGTGTGGGCTCCAGCCAGGAGGCACTTACCTCAGGTGGCTACTGGGCAGCAGTACAACATGGCTAAGGCAGGCTCCCTGCCTGCCCTGGCCCTGCGCTGCTACCGGAAATGACCGGCACATCCAGGGGCCTCTGCATGCTGCCCACGCCCACAAGCCAATGGGAGCTGCGGAATCAACTCTTGGGCCGGGGGCAGCGCACTGAGACCCCTACCCCCTCAGGGCCCGTAGGTATGTGCCAGCCACTTCCGGGAGCAGCGCAGGACCAGGGCAGGCAGGGAGCCTGCCTTAGCCCTGCTGCACCACTGGACTTTTAGTGCCTAAAGTCTCCCGGTTTGGCTTCAGTAGCTTCCAGGAGATAGAGCCCGATTCTGGGAGACTCTCGGCAAAATTAGGAGGGTTGGCAACCCTATGTCACCTAATTGAGCCTTCTAGTTTGGAAATCGGGATTGTGAAATGGTTTTAAATTGTTGTTGGGCATTCTCTTCCCATCTTCTATGGAATACATTTAATTAAATGTAAAAGTTCTATATTTTTGCCATTTGTGTTGTACTACTGCTAAAGCTATAGCTTGTGTTTTCTATATTTTTAGTGTTCTACAAAGCTGAAATGGTTCTTGCCTCCTGTGAAGCCAAGGTCTGGCATGTATTTTGCAACACCCAAAATATTGCATCTGTAACACCTTGTGTCAAACTAGACATAATAAACATATTCGCGTAACAGAAAGTAAATGGATCAATACATGACTGCCACAGCACACTGAGTGCCATTTCAGAAACTACTGGCACTGACATTTGAAAATAAGATTGATTCTGTATTAAATGTTTATGAAGTTTACAGAACATGTGTGTGATATCGCTGAAGTTTTGAAGTTCTGGACTTATTACCCTTGGGAAGGAAAGCCATTGTCGAAAGAACAGTGCAAGAAGACCAACTGTCATACGTGGCATATTCGGCATATTCTCTGTATTGGCTGGGGCAAGAGTTCCCTTAAGAATGAGAACATTGAAAAGTAACTTTTTGAAAATGCAAAATCTTTCCAAAATGCAGTTGCTCAGGACAGACTTAGCATTGTGCAGGAATGGGACTCTGCCTGCATGGAGCAGGTTTGCAGGTCTGTGGTGGAAAACAGATGAGTGCCACTTCACAAGAACACAGTTTTTTAACAGGCAGAAATGTAGGTAGACTTGTAATCCAGGTGCTAAGTTTTCCCCTGTGAAGATTTGTTAACTCCTTGTTTTGAGTTCTGTAACCTTCAAAGGAGGCATCACATAATGCCACTGAAAACTGGGCTGTCACTCATAAACCCTTCCCTCAGTAAAGCATATTTTAACTGCATGAGGCTAAAATAATTCTTTCCTGAAGTGAGCGGATATTTTATGTACAAATACACCAGCAACTGTGACTTTTTCCAACGTGAAAGTGTCCTCCTGTCACATCTCAGCAAAGCTATTTCACTTGATCGAAAGTTTAAAAAAAAAGTTTTTTTTAAATGAAGCCAATCTGCATAAATTTAAAGAAAAGCTGCTGAATAAATAGGGTTAGTCAGGTGTGCAGAAAAAAACTCAACTAACATGGAAGCGAATGGTTGTGATGAGGGGCAAACCATCTAAAAAAAGATGAATCCTGTTTCTTTAACAGCTTCCAGAAACTTCCTCTGTAAATTGTTGAGCCAGAGCTCAGAAGTATAAAACTGAAGCTGAAAACACACAGGCTCTTTTTTAGTGGCAGCCAACTTAAATAAGAATAAAATGGTAGCAGTGTGACAGAGATGCTTTTTACATGCTGGTTTCTGAGACAAAAAGTACAGAAATGTAGCGTGAGATTCTGGCACAGACTAACCAAGTAAGATAATTTAGGTAGAGGTTTATAGAAAAAACTTAACTAGGGTCATGATGTGTCCCTGAAAATCAGGATTGTCCTTTAATGTCTCTGTTTTACAAAAATCAGTGCGTTGCCCTGTTTTTTGTAAATTCCTGCAGACTGACCACCTGCAGAAAGAGAGCTGCCAGGCATCTGAGTAGTGGCATTAATAGCAGCTGGCTGAGTGCATATGTGACCCACAAGGCCTCCCAATTACCCCCCTCCCTTCCACATCAGACCTTATTAATTAGTAGTAGTGGAAGAAGTATTACTGAACCACATAGGAGCCCAAGTCATGTACCAGGACCTCATTGTGCTAGGGGCAAACAGAGAACAAAAAGACAGTCTCTTCCCCAAATTCCAGTCTCAATATAAGACAAGAGACAACAGATGGAGATAGACAGACAGACAGACGGGGAGTACAAGGAAACAATGGTACTGAGCTTGCATCCATGCTTCTCCTCACCTCCCCTGTACAAGAAGTGAGCTTTGCATTGGGTCAGGGCACAACAGGACAAAAGGAAGTCTGATTTGTTGTCTTGGGGGATAGGCAATAAAGGCCATATGTTTTCCTTTGAAGGTCTTCTGTAAATAGCATTCAGGGCTAAATTTAAAAGAAACAAACGTGTGCAAACATACACTGGTGTAAAAGAAGTTGCCAATATTTTGGAAAATTTAACTCCTAGTGGCTTTCAGCCATTGTTCCTCAATTAAGATTCTGGGTTTCACCCCAGTTCTGGCAAAAAATAAATAAATAAATAAAGAGAAAGATTCTGCTTTGGCTACATCTGCTGTAAAGGTCCCTGTTTTGCATCCTTCATTCACAGCTCATTAATACCACTGAGAATGTCATTACTACCTTGTGACACAGTCTGTATACTCACAATGGAAAATGACTAGAAATCATATACTGTACAGTAAGTAAATATGGTAACTAATCTTCCAGAAGGTGCTGCTGCTGCACATACAATTCCTGACATTGACTGATGAGCATTATAGCATGTAAATTGAAGATGACAAACTACCATGTCAAAAAGAATCCTATGAACATTAATTCACACACATTTACACCTGCCAATGGCACCACAGCATCAATTAAACGGCGGAAATGACTACGTAAAATAATCAGAGGCAGTATCCATTTTTTTTAAAACTATTTTATTTTTTAACAAAGGCTTGCTCATTTGGTTTCCTCCTACCCCTTTAATTGGTAAAGAAACCCTCCAGATCTTGATGGGAAAAACTGTTCCTGGACATATGCATCTCATCCTCTGCACTAAGGCATGTCCTCACATCCTTACAAATTTTCTTAAGATTTTGCAGGCTACCCTAACCAGCTACTGCTGCCAGGGGCTCTTGAAGACTTGTATTAAATCCTGATTTGGATGCTAGACAGATCTTCTGAAGGCAGAACTCCTGGATAGTAGGTGTGATGGGAAATTCTCCTTTTGTCTTGTGTGAGGGGGGGAAAACATTGAGACTCCTGACTAAAACAGTCATTTAAGACAGGCAACCGTATTGCATTAATTAAACAGACCAATTAAGGTAGACTCTAAATGAGATGTCTGAGAAGGGGTAAAAAGAGAGAGAAGGCTCAGACAGCTCCAGGAAACTGAACTGTGGACAGTTTCTTTTCTTGGTTTAGTTCTAGGTTTTAATAAAACTGTATAGGGAATAATATAGCCCATGACTGCACAGTGCTACACTTTATTTTTAGGTCACTCAAGCTGTGAATAAAGCAAGAAATTCTGGAGAGGGTTTTATTTGTATTTTTCAAACTTGGCCTCCTAGTAAAATATTTCTGTCCAACTCTGCTGATGTGGGCTTTCCATAGGCCTCTTGTTACCAGATTTGCCCGTTACTTTGGGGTATGCTCATTTATTCGGGTTATTCTTCTGGGGAGGGGATTCTGTAATTCTATCAATGTACTGCTTGTGTCACTTGTGTTTTCATATGGAGCTCTACTTCTCCCTTTTGCAAGTCCCCTCCCAATGGAGCTATCCTGCAGGACCTAGGTTCCCTAGGGCTGGGTTTCTCCACCCCCAGAACCGGATGAACACCCACACACCCACACGTACATTAACAGAGCAAGTCTGAGTGGACCGGGTCAATCAGCACTGTCAAGCTGAGCCCTTATATGTCTCTGGACTCACTGGGCTGGATGAAGCAGCACTTTCAAGCTGCCTCTCCTTATATGCCCCTGGACACCATGGACTGGGTCAAACAGCACTTTCAAGCTGTTACCCTTATGCGTCCCAGATTCAGCATGTCCCTATCCCCACTCTCACATCACAATTGTACTGGCAGTAACCTACTTGATGAGCAAACTGCACAGTATTTTGGGCCCTGCAGGGATCTTTAGCATAGGTAAAAGAAGTGTTGCTGTAGAGTGAATGGGGGAATCTAAAAACACAAAAGAGTTAAGTTCAGCAAGAAAGAGAGAAGCAACCAGCTTAACCATAAAAGTTATTTATTGAATAATAGTGATAACTACACAAGGAGGGCTAAACCAACATAACATACATTATTGAAGGTTAATACCTAAGGTAGAAAGGAAAACAAAGAGAGAGAAAGAGGGGGATCTCACCCACTCCATGAGGCTTGAACTGGTCGGGGTTCCCAGGTGATGGTGGTAGCTCAGAGTCCTGAGTGCTGGAGACAGGCAGAGCCCCCAGCACGATCAGTCAGGAGAAGATGGAGTCCCAGTGGAACTGATGCATAGTTTGGATCTAAACATCAGAACACTGACTGGAGGGTGAGTAGGGATTTTTGTAGAGAAAATACAATGGTTCAAGGGAGAACACTAGATTTATTTATAGGTAAGCTGATGACTCAAGGATTTTCTTTAGGCTAGACAATAGGAGTTGATCTCTCTTGTCTATGGGTGGTGTTTTCTTCCAGGGAGCTCATAATGCAACTAGGCTGCTTCAGTATTTTGGATATCAATCAAGGATTCATTACTAGAATTGGTCTGATAATTGCTGAGCTGGGTGTGTGCAGGCATAGGTTCATTAGCATCTGGAGCAGAGATTCCCATGATGCAGTGCTTCCCTGCTTTTTCTGGTCCCAGAGTTCAGTGCGGGTCTCTGTTGTCCATTCTGTATGCAAATTGAGATGTCTCCCTGTCCCATCTTTCATGCAGATGAGGTTAGGGGAGTTGTCTCTGTTCTTCATTCTGAATGCTAATGGAGATGTCTTAATCTTGTCACCCTTGTCAGGAGGGGTCTAGGTGTGTCTCCCAACGCCCTTCACTGCTCTCTGCAAGTTTTTTTTTCCTCTGATGGGTTTTGGTTTAAGCAGAGGCTGGGGGAGGGGGGTGTCTTTCATGAGTCAGGCTGGATACTGCACCCTGGTTCCCCAAGAACACAGAGCTGACTGGTATCACTCTACATTTGGTTCCATTTATTTTATTACCGGAAATAATATTGATTAGGAAGATAGGAAGATACATAGCAACTGCCATAAGTCACATTTAAGGGAAAGAGAAGGGGGATTTGAGGAAGCCTTGACAAAATATCAAGTTGGAAATTATCAGTTAAGAGTATCCTATGTGATAAGGAAAGAGTGACTGGGCCCCTGACCTGACCAATCTTGATGCACTTAAGTTCTCATGACATAACCCTTTCCTTCATATCTGTGACTAGCACAAGGTTCCACTGAGTTTTCCTTGGCTCTTTTTCATAATCATATTTACTGGTCTAATTTATTGCCTCTTGTGAAATTCTCCATTGATTTTAATTTTGCAAATGTAGCTATTTTTAATATTATTAAGAATAATAATTAATAAAAAGGTGAGGTTAATTTTGTCAGCTTCACCTAGAGGTATAATTACCAGGGATGGGTGAATCAGGTAGGACAGAAATCTAATTGAGTGTCAGGTTTGAAAAGGAAGAAGCTGGGATTGCCTGCTGTAGAATTCTAAAATATAAGAGGGAGCAATGTCATGACAACATCAGAAAGCGAAAGGAAGACTGGTCTCGTGTCTAAGATACTGGTTTGGGAGACATGATGTTAATGTAGTACAATAACTGATAATAAAAAATCTAAATAACAAAAGCAAGAAGACAAGAATAACTTCCATTTCCATATGTTAATACACCAGAGTAAAGTTGTCAGAAAACCTTTATGCCTCAGTTTTCCCCAGATCTCGGCCTGCAGATCAGTGGAGGCTGCATGAATCAGTTTCATCTACCCTTTTTCAGATTTCAACAGTCTCTGCTGCCATGAATAGCAATGATAGATGATGCAAAACAAAGAATACTTAGTAGTACATAGGCTCATGGTTTGGGCAAAAGTTGGAGTGGTAATGCTAGTAAATTGTATAAGCATATCCTGGTTTACATACCATGTGTACGAAACCTAAATAAAATAATCTGATTCTGAGATAGCTAAAATTACATCCACAGTTATGACTATGTTGTGCGTGGATGACATTTTTTTGGAGACACTGCTCCATGTACACATAAGGGTATGTTCAGTCTGATAATATAGATTTTATTTGACATAGCTGTCTATATATATGATAATACCATCTTTTTTAGGACACTTCTTTATATAGGATCAGATATAAAGGTCCTATATGCAGGGGTGTGGGGGTGGGGAGAGAGAGAACATGCAAGGAGCCTCCCCTCACTTTTGGCGCTCCTGACTGCCCATGAAAGAGCCATCATAGCTGGATGCCTAACTGTGGGCTCAAGGAAGTGCAGAGACTTCTTCAGTGTACTCCCTGTCACAAGGCAGACAATGGCCTAAAGGGGGCAGAGAAGAGGCTGGGCCATGACCCTGCCCATTCCACTGGATCTGAGCAGGCTATACCATCCTGCTGCAGTTTGCCCAGTGCCCCTGTGCATAGGGACTCTCAAAGGACAATCCCTCTCTGAGCCTTTCCAGAGGGCAGTGAGGTCTCTATTGCACCCAACTCAGTGGATAAATGCTACAGCTTAGCATATATGTGTAAAATTACCGGTAAAACAAAACATGCTCCAATTCCACAGGCTGGAGGATGTGTTGACTGGCTATCAGCTAACACCCTATTTTCCATTCTATCTGCAGCTTATGAGGACCCGTGTTCAGTTCTAACCTTGTTTATTAAAACCTCACTTTTAACTCTCTCTTTCATTAATTCTTAGTTTTCTTTTAATTTTTCATATCTCTTATTCCTCTCTTTTTTCCCTTAGAACAGTCTGTGCTTTGTTCTGAAGCAGCATGTAGTTCACACTGATCCCTGGAAGCAATGTACTGGTATGATTCTCATTGTCAGTCTCCAGAAGGAGGAATGACTCCTGATTTCTCTGGAGATCAATACCTTGCACACAAGCTGGCATAGCTGCAAATTTGAAGTGCTCTTGAGGGCAGCCTATACTTTCCCATACTGGCCACAAGCTCTAACTTGGTTGGTATAGTGGGTTTTGTCCCACTAAAGAGGAGGTAATATTTGACATTCAAAGTAAGGTTTTAATTTGCTTTTTGGCTGCAATCTGTCACTAAATATGGTGCAGTTTCAACAATGATTAATTTCAAGTTATTTCTGAATCACTGATATATATTAGGGGATCCGAGTTTATTTTTTTAAGTACAGTCTCTTTCCAAACACTGTAGGCATACCAACAACATAACAGGGACATAATTACTTGTGAGGGGAATGTGTTTGTTAGATAAATCACTTTTCTAGATTATTCAAAATATGCATACATACTATAAAAACCATTTAAATAAATAGTAAATAAAAGCTATTACATTTTTATATAACTAAAACCCACATGTAGTAAATGGTGTAATATAATTACTGCCTAATCTGTTAAATGAACCAACTTTCTAAGGGTATGTCTACACTACGAGAGTAGTTCGATTTTACTTAAATCAAATTAGTGGAACCAATATTACAAAGTCGAACGTGTGTATCCACACTAAGAACAGTAATTCGACTTTGTGAGTCCACACTAACGGGGCAAGCGTCGACATTGGAAGCGGTGCACTGTGGGCAGCTATCCCACAGTTCCCGCAGTCCCCGCTGCCCATTGGAATTCTGGGTCGAGCCCCCAATGCCTGCTGGGGAAAAAAATGTGTTGAGGGTGGTTTTGGGTAACTGTCGTCATTCAACCGTCACTCCCGCCCTCCCTCCCTGAAAGCGCCGGCGGGCAATCAGTTCACGCACTTTTCTGGTGAGTGACAGCGCGGACGCCACAGCACTGCGAGCATGGAGCCTGCTGCGACCATTGCTGCAGTTATGGCCGTTGTCAACACCTCGCACCTTATCATCCACCTTTTTCAGAGGCAGATGCTGAGAAATCGGGCGAGGAGGCTACGGCAGCGCGGTGAGGACATTAAGTCTGAGAGTGGCACAGACCTCTCGCAAAGCACGGGACCCCGCGCCGTGGACATCATGGTGGCAATGGGTCATGTTGATGCTGTGGAACGGCGATTCTGGGCCCGGGAAACAAGCACGGACTGCTGGGACCGCATAGTGCTGCAGGTCTGGGATGAATCACAGTGGCTGCGAAACTTTCGTATGCGTAAGGGAACTTTCCTTGAACTTTGTGAGTTGCTGTCCCCTGCCCTGTAGCGCAAGGACACCCGGATGCGAGCAGCCCTGACTGTCCAGAAGCGAGTGGCCCTAGCCCTCTGGAAGCTTGCAACGCCAGACAGCTACCGGTCAGTCGCGAACCACTTTGGCGTGGGCAAATCTACCGTGGGTGTTGCTGTGATGCAAGTAGCCAACGCAATCGTTGAGCTACTGCTTTCAAAGGTAGTGACCCTGGGAAACGTGCAGGTCATCATAGATGGCTTCGCCACGATGGGATTCCCAAACTGCGGTGGGGCTATAGATGGAACTCACATCCCTATCCTGGGACCGGAGCACCAGGCCAGCCAGTACATTAACAGAAAGGGCTACTTTTCAATGGTGCTGCAAGCACTGGTGGACCATAGGGGACGTTTTACCAACATCAACGTCGGATGGCCGGGCAAGGTTCATGACGCTCGTGTTTTCAGGAACTCTGGTCTGTTTAGATGGCTGCAGGAAGGTGTTTACTTCCTGGACCACAAAATAACTGTTGGGGATGTGGAGATGCCTATGGTGATCCTCGGGGACCCAGCCTACCCGCTAATGCCCTGGCTCATGAAGCCCTATACAGGCGCCCTGGACAGTGAAAAAGAACTCTTCAACTACCGGCTGAGCAAGTGCAGAATGGTGGTGGAGTGTGCTTTTGGACGTCTCAAGGGGAGATGGAGAAGCTTACTGACTCGCTCTGATCTCAGCGAAACCAGTATCCCCATTGTTATTGCAGCCTGCTGTGTGCTCCACAATCTCTGTGAGAGCAAGGGGGAGACGTTTATGGCAGGGTGGGAGGTTGAGGCACATCGCCTGACTGCTGATTACACCCAGCCAGACAGCCGGGCGATTAGAAGAGCCCAGCGGGACGCGCTGTGCATCTGGGAGGCTTTGAAAGTAGGTTCCACAGTGAGCAGGGTAACCTGTGACCATTAAGGTCGTTTAAAGAGAAGCTGAACCTGCCCCTGTTTCTTTACCCACTTAATGTTGACTATCCTCTCCAGTTACATACCCCCTTCACCCCGTTGCCCCCCTTCCAACACACTTTTAAAAATAAAATAAATGGAACATTGTTCATTAACACCGTTTTCTTTATTAAGGGTTTCGTGGTAAAGGGTTGAAACTGGGACGCAGACTGTGGTGGGGAGCGGGTGTAGTGATGGAAAGGACACTTCTGAACTCGAGGAATGACAGGCTCCTGCTCCTAGAGCGGTCCGCAGTGGTGGACTGGTTGTTTCAACGGAGCCTGCCACCCCTCCTTTTCGGGACTCTGTGTGTGGGGGCTATGTGACTTTGTGGCGGGGGAGGACGGTTACAGATCCCCTGCTGCGTGGCTCTGTCATCCAGGCTAAGGACCGGTGCATAAGATCTGTAACCGCCCTCCCCCGCCACAAACTCACATAGCCCCCCCACACAGAACATGAAAACCACCTCCCAGACTGACCAGGGTGCCTAGTGACTGCAATGTGTGTGTGACTTGCTGCTGAACCTGCCCCCGTGTCTGTACCCTGGTAAAGGTGACTGTCCTGTCCAATTACCAACCCCCTTTCCCCCCTTCAAACACACTGTCCTCTAAAAGAACATGACGGAAACAGTAATTAACAGAAACGTATTTTTTATTAACAACTACACAGTTAGGGGATGACACTGGGATGGGGGCTTGGGTGAGGTGCTTTTGGAGTGAAGGAAAGGACTTATCAAAACTTTGGGAATGAGAGCCGTCTGGTACTTGAGCAGTCTGCAGGGGTGGAGTGACTGTTTTCACGGCCCCTGCCGCCCCTCCTTCTTGGGACTTTGGGTGAGGGGGGGATGGGACTTTGTGGCGGGGGAGGGCAGTTAGAGATAGACTGCAGCGGGGCTCTGTCCTCCTGCCTCCGGTCCTGCAGAACATCTACAAGGCGCCAGAGCGTGTCCGTTTGCTCCCTCATTAGTCCAAGCAGCGTTTGAGTCGCCTGCTGGTCTTCCTGCCGCCACCTGTCCTCCCGTTCGCTGTGTGATCGCTGGTATTGCGACATGTTCTCCCTCCACTGGGTCTGCTGTGCCGCCTCGGCTCGGGAGCAGCCCATAAGTTCTGAGAACATCTCGTGCCGTGTCCTTCTCTTTCGGCACCTAATCTGCGCCAGCCTCTGGGAGGGGGATGCCAGGGTAGGTCGGGAGACACTCGCAGCTGTGGGATGGGAAAAAGGGAGTGAATTCCTCACAAAGATACATTTTTGTTAACAATGAACATAGTCTTTCTCTGTGAACAAGACGATGCACAGCACCTATCACATGCGCACTCAGGACAAAGTCGAATTTTCGGTCTTCCCATTCAGTGCCTGGGGTCTTGGAGTACAGATCACACAAGCAGGGCAGGACAGCGGAATTCGGGTAGCAGGCGGACATGGTAAGCCGTAGACTTTTGGCTGCTGAAAGCTTAATTTATAGCAGTGCCCTCCTTTCACGTTCAAAGCAATGCCCCTAGCGTTGGCCAGTTCCTGCTGCCGGCAATGTGGCCAGCATGAACTCTGCCCCTGTCCCACCCCCCTCACGGCTGTCCCTGGGAAAGATCCCGGTATGCTGCCCCTGTCCTGCCTCCACCACGTGGCTGTAAACCGCCGGTTACAATTATGTAAAGGAACAGGCAATCAGTCCCAATACTAACATTCCCCTAATTTAAAGCAGGTCACCAGGAGTGATATCACTCTGATGAGGATTTCGGACACAGAGAAAGACCGCATGCTGCATGAATGCCAGCAAAAACCAGGGCCGTATGCGGCCATGCTGTGCGAGGCACTGATCCCGGAGTACTTGCTGCTAGCCTGGCGCGGAAAAGTTTCCTACCATGGAGGACGCAATAAGGCCGCTCTCCCCAGGAACCTAATGCAAAGGCTTTCAAATTACCTCCAGGAGAGCTTCGTGGAGATGTCCCAGGAGGATTTCTGCTCTATCCCCGGACATATTGACACAATTTTCCAGTAGCTGCACTGGCAAGGACTAAAAAGTAGAGCGCCTAGGGCAAAGTAATCATGCAAAACCGGACATTTTGAGATACTTTTGCAGTAGTTGCACTGGCAAGGACTAAAAAGTAAAGCGCCTAGGGCAAAGTAATCATGAAAAACCCATTGTTAATATTCCATTCCTGTTCTGATCAAAATAAATGTTTACATGTTTAAAACACTTACCGACTGATCCTTCCCCTGATTCAGGGTCAGGGTTAACGCCTTGGGAGGGTTGGTAAGGGATCTCCATGAGGGTGATGAAGAGATCCTGGCTGTCGGGGAAATCAGCGTTGTATGCGCTGTCGACTGCCTCATCCTCCTCATCTCCTTCCTCATCTTCCCCGTCCGTGAACGTCTCCGAGGAAGTGGCCGTCAACAATACCCCATCATCAGAGTCCACGGTCAGTGGCGGGGTCGTGGTGGCAGCCGCACCTAGAATGGAATGCAGTGCCTTGTAGAAACGGCATGTCTGGGGCTGGGATCCGGAGCGCCCGTTTGCCGCTTTGGTCTTCTGGTAGCCTTGTCTCAGGTCCTTGATTTTCACGCGGCACTGCGTTGCATCCCGGCTGTATCCTCTCTCCGTCATGGCTTTGGAGATCTTCTCGTAGATCTTCGCATTCCGTTTTTTCGATCGCAGCTCCGAAAGCACGGACTCATCGCCCCACACAGCGATCAGATCCAAGACTTCCCGATCAGTCCATGCTGGGGCCCTCTTTCTATTCTGCGATTGCATGGTCACCTCTGCTGGAGAGCTCTGCATCGTTGCCAGTGCTGCTGAGCTCGCCACCATGTCCAAACAGGAAATGAGATTCAAACTGGCCAGACAGGAAAAGGAATTCAAATTTTCCCGGGGCTTTTCCTGTGTGGCTGGTCAGAGCATCCGAGCTCGGACTGCTGTCCAGAGCGTCAACAGAGTGGTGCACTGTGGGATAGCTCCCGGAGCTATTAGCGTCGAATTCCATCCACACCTACCCTAATTCGACATGGCCATGTCGAATTTAGCGCTACTCCCCTCGTCGGGGAGGAGTACAGAAATCGATTTAAAGAGACCTCTATGTCGAACTAAATAGCTTCGTTGTGTGGATGGGTGCAGGGTTAATTCGATTTAACGCTGCTAAATTCGACATAACCTCCTAGTGTAGACCAGGCCAAAGTGAATAAATCTGCTGGGTATTCATATATTGCAAGGCACATAACTTTGTGATTATATCATTAAGGTTGAGAACACATTCCCCTTTAAATCAATGTTAATAGAATGATTGCTAAAGTTGAGCTTTAAATTTCCTGAGAATCTAGCATCATATTACCATTCAAATGCCAACTTTAAGTCTGCCCTTATACCCCCATCCACCTTCCACCCGCAGACACGCTACCGCATCTACATTTTCAACATGGGCCACAGATACTAGTGCTTTCTTTTTTTTAAATTTTTCCTACTTTCTTTAGCTGATGGTTGCATGTTATAATAACATAGCCATACTATGCAATAAATTATTGCTACATTTAATGCTTGTTCACATTTTCCTATTGCTCTTCCTTTTCAATAAAAGCCCATGTTTTGCCCAACTGCACGGGCTCTACTAAACAGCAGTTGAAAATCCTACATTCTTTTAAGAAGTTGTGCCCTGAAAAGCTGTGGTATGAAAATCAACACTCCAGGCCTGCACCAATTTAAGTAATGAAAAAACTTCCATTCACATTAATGGGAGCAGGAGCTGGATCCAAGCAAGCTCCAAGAATTTTAACATTAACATACGCAGCTTTGTAGGTATATTGGATTGTCCATCACAACCAATAGCAATTCCAGTTCCAGATTGAAAACAGATGGACAGTCCATCTATGAAGCAAAAAGGGTCTTTTAAGTTTGCATTTTCTATTTCAGATCCTGTAAATACAAAACACATTAGTTATGATTCAGAATTACCATGTGCAAATGTATTTGATGAGTGAAACAGATAAAAACCTATGATATGAAGTTGTACTGTTACATACTCAGTACACATACTCAGAAGAATCATCTGTTTCATATCAGCTTAAAAAATAAAGAACAGATCTCTGTATTTTGTTCATGACCAAGTCTTTTATATACGTTTTTGAAACTGCTATCTGTGATCAGGCTCCTCCCAGTCTTGTGGTATGTTTCCATTCAAGATTTTCCAGTTGCAAAGAATCACCTGAAGTGAAGGAAAGAAGACAAAATTGTGTCATTTAATTTAATCTTGAATCCCTTGTTAATGCTGATGAATCTTATTATTTAACATTGATATAATGGTAGTGCTCTAAGACTCAGATCAGGGTCAGGGCCCTGTTGTGCTAGGCACTATACAAATATAGAGGTAGACATCATACCTGCCCCTGGATAATCAGTTAAACAAATTCAGACCGGCTGACTGGTTTTGAAAACTTCATATGTGATTTTCAATTTCTGTTACCCAAGGTTAAAAATCTGCACCAAATTGCCTTCCTGCCTCATACACTATCTACTATGGGTGCGGGGGGAAAAAACAAAGTAGATATTGAGTACTGTACATAATGCTGTAGGCTCTGCTGTTGCAGTCCCCAATTTTGGTCTGGAACAATAAGCACTTTTATAAACCAGTTTAGTATTGAGCAGTCTAATGCTAAGTCCTTGAGACATAAAATGTTGCAAATAAAATATAATAAATTTAACTTGCTTTACTGGTACTTCTTGGCACATTGTGGACCAAAATGTTAACGGAATAAGCAAAATCTAAATTACTGAGTCATTTACAAAAATGTGCATTTTTTTCACGCTCACTTATATTGAAGGAAGATAATAGTTATTTTACTGTTTTGCCACTACGGTTATACTTAGAGGTAGATTTCAGAAAACAAACACATTGTCCTTTTGATTCTAAAATAAACTTGCAAGAGCCTTAGGAAACAAATGTCATTTCGAAATAAAGTCACCAGGAGTGAAAAATCTCTACAAAACTGTAGGAATCTCTACATAGTCATGCATCAGTTAAACCCCTATGTAGAAGCAGTTTCTTCTCAACTAACAAAGCTGTTCACTGGTGTACAACTGGCAAAATTCCAAAAGCAGAAATATCCCCACTTGAAGTCATAAGAGGACTATTTAATTCTAGTTCATGTTCCTGACTAGTTTGGATTTTGGTCTTGTATATCATAATCTAGCAGTTTGAATCAATGCACATTGCTGTTCTTAGGTTCTGTCATGGCCCTAATACTCCTAGAAGCTTTTGGTCCTATTCAGCTCAATGTTCAGCTTCTGAAGGAGACTTTTTGGGTATGTCTACACTACCCGCCGGATCGGCGGGCAGTGATCAATCCAGCAGGGATCGATTTATTGCGTCTAGACTAGACATGATAAATCGACCCCCCAGCCCTCTCCCATTGACTCCTGTACTCCAGCACTGCGAGAAGCGCAGGCAGAGTTGACGGGGGAGCGGCAGTTCACGTAGCTGAAGTTGTGTAACTTAGATCGATTCCCCCCCACCCAATGTAGACCAGGGCCTAGTCTCCCAGATATGTTCGTTTTTTTTATAGGAGAAAATACCTTCTCACCAGGCAAACAGAATTGGACAAAAGAAGTTTCCCCTTTCAAGATATAGTCTGTGGTCTCTATTTATACCAGCAGGAAATTGCATGTGTAGCTTTCTTAGGCTGGTTAATAGGGCCAACCCTAATGGCACTCCAAACAAGCTCTTGTGAAGGTAGAAAGGGCACATAAGGGTGCAGGATTGCTGTAGGCTCATTTGTCACCCTCAAAACGTTACTACTTACTTCTGTTCCTTTAAATTTCAGATAGCTGCTGTCCTCTGGCACTTGCCTAACTGTTTGCATTTCGAACTACACGCATTCAAGCCTCTAGCTTCCTGTGCTTGCATGTCAATTATGCTATTAGTATTTCTGCCTGCCAAGGTGACAAGGTAAAGATGTGCTTCTCTTAGCATCTTTTCTTAGAAATTAAATTAAAAACCAAAGCTCATATTTTGTTGATGAGCTTGCTAAAAATCTCCTATATTTGACTCCTTATGGGGCATTAGTCTGTATTGGGAAAACAGAAGGAATAGCCAGCATAGCTGTAGTTAGAATAAAAACCAAAATTATATTAGAGGAGTTGTAAAGCATTAAGAACATTTCTTCAAAAGGCTCTTTTTTTTCTGATTACAAAGAACAGTGTTATGACAGAACCATTTTCTCTTCTACGGGGATTTACCATTATCTGACATTTTATCAGCTTCATCAAAATAATTAAATCCAACATTGTTGTTGTAGCTTTCAAGTCCAATTTTAATGGGTAAGACACATTCCAGCTATTTGAATCTAGAAACATTGTCATTCAGCAAAAAACAGCATTCTAGAATTACACTTTAACTAGATTATCTAGCCTATACACTTTCTTAACTGGAAATCAGAAAGTCTGTACAAACACAAACAGCTATAAGAGATTATTTTTTATCATTTATTAACTGCTGACATAGTAGAGATTGAGAAATTGTGTGTAGGAACTGATGAAAAGACTAAGAAAAGGGATATATAGGAATAAACAATTGTTTTGGAGTAAATAAAGGTGAAAGGTGAAATGTAAGAAAAAATGTAAAAGATGGGGTGATGTGGTGAACAAGATAGTGGCTCTTGGTAGACTTGTGGCATTTGTTAATAGTAAGGTACATTTTCCCATGCCATTATGTCTGGTGCTGCAGGTTTCTTAATGTATCATTTGGGGTACACTCTGCCTCTCTGTAGGGAGTATTTTGTATTTTCATTTTATATCTAATGATAGAAACCAATATACTGAACTAAAAATTATATTTCCATTTGTTTAGGAGAGAGTTCAGGACATTGATTGCAGAAAGTGTTGAGCCTCTGCCAGCCAGTATGTGTGAATATTCCAGTTTTTAATTTTTCCTTTTATTTTTAATTATAATTTTATTCATATTTACAAACATACATGTCACGTGAATAATTAAGCAGAAAAAAGAGTTAAAAACTCACAGAGATTGAAAATAATTCATTGAAAAAAGAAAACAAAATGGAGTTAGGAAAAAGTAAAAGGAAATAGATGTCTGGATGATGCAACACTTCCTTGCAGTTATGATAATTCATATATTTCTTCCCCATATATTTCCAAAAATTCTGCCTGTAGCTCCTGAAACCATTAAACTGATGTATCAGCCTCTCGAAATAGGTTATTTCTTTATGCACTGAAACAAATCTTTAATATTGGTAGATCTGGATTTCACTCTTTCCATAGCAAAAACCTTTTCACACATTATGGGCCAGATTTACAATGCCTGTAAAACAATGCAGCTCCATTGAGGTCAAGAGAGCTCTGCCAGTTTGCAACTGCTGAGGGTCTGGCCCTGTATCACTATCTGCAATCCACTTCAGTTGTGATGTGTTCTGAATTTCAGTGAAATCACGCAAGAGTATTAGGGCAAAATTTTGTAATCCTTAAATTTGCTCATGCTAGTATCCCTGTTGTAGTGAACAGGAGTATTTGCATGAGTAAGGATTTCAGAGTTGGGTCCTTAGTTTTCTGGACTGAGAAATTACTGTTCCTCTAGCATTTCCATTATCTGTACTATTTTGTGCTAAATAGCCTATATTAGCA
This sequence comes from Terrapene triunguis, assembly GCF_002925995.2. NCBI lineage: Eukaryota > Metazoa > Chordata > Testudines > Emydidae > Terrapene > Terrapene triunguis. The sequence continues at coordinate 56,525,104 of NW_020664420.1, forward strand.
GGTATGTCCACAGCACATGCCCAATATCAGAAACGTCTGCTCAATACCTCTGCAGTAGATCATCCTCAGGAAGGATATGTTTTAACAATCTACTTGGAATCCAGTACATCAATTTGAACTAGACTCTCTTCAGCTAAATTCTGAGGTGTTTGCAGAAATCCTTCCCACTACTGTATTTGCTAGTGAAAGTTATATTTAAAGTACTTTCATATTTAAGTCTCCTATTAATCACGTTGTTGAGTATATTCATTACAAAACTAAGTTATGTGCTTCAGAAACTGAGTTTCCCCAAGCACTTTTGTAACAGTGCTGAACAAAAGATTATTGTCTAGCGCAAGGTTATATCTGTGACGACATAGCAAAATCTGAAATATGATGGAGAGGGGTGTATTCATAATATGTTCCTTTTGCAAGTTTGATCTAAAGACATTAATAGATTGTGAACTGCTTAGTCCCAATGGTGAGCTCATTAGAAGTAGTCTGGAAAGAGACTTCTAGAGACATCAAACAACTCAGGAATCACTAACCGTGCAATTCTAATGGAGTTGCATTTTCAGTGAACAGGAGGGCAGCTTGGGGGTAGAACTGCTGCCTGTTTTATGTGAAGAAAGTATGTTCTCCACCAATGGAAGAAACCCAGGAACCCTAAGGAAGATCTTCAAAAAGTTTTTGCCTCCAAAGCTCTTGTGGAGGAAGGTGATTCAGCATCTGATAAGGATTCACTAATATTGTTCAATGATAATATCAAGGATTCATATTTGCCAGAATGTTGTCATTGATCATGCTTTACGGTGTTTCTTCTCCGCTATTTTCCCCTTCTTCTTCTTTTTTTTTTTTCTTTTTCTTTTTTTGGAACTTTCTTAGATAGGAATGTTTCTGGATTGAAAAATTGTGTATGTATATATACTCAAGTCAACACAAGATGAGTTTCTTCTGCTTTATTTCTCATATACTAGCTGGTGTAATTGTTGGCTATGAATAATAATATCTATTCTTCTACAACATATTTCCCACTGCCCCTTCCCCTGCTGTTAAAATGGAGGGTTTAATGATAGCTTGTTTTAATTATGTTACTCCACCCCTGCTGTTAATAGAGTTGAATGGAGACTTAGCCACTTTGGTGTCTTAAGATATATAGCATCTAGCTCACACAGGGACTGATTATGCTGGTATTTTGTTACTGTGCCATACCAAATAGGTGCACTCTTAAAAGATGTGGTTTTCACAGGATTAATATTGTTATTCCTAAAATCCTGATTACATCTATAGTGTGATGAAAAGTTGAGGTGAATGAAGGCTGGCTGAGAGGAACATGCATACATACATTATTTTATGGGATTAATCACTGGCACTGGGGGAAAGTGATATTACCCGTGGGTAGAAACAGTAACTCTGATCCTCAGATGTGGCCAAGGGGCCTAATCCTACACTGCATTATACCATTTTTGAAGTCAGTGGAGCCACACCAGCAGAAAACTGCTGTAATGGAGTAGAGATTCAGGCCCAAGGAGCACAAACTGCAATTCTGGAGGGGTGGTGGTGGGAAAGTAGTCTACTCAAACAGATGCCAGTGGGAGTGGCATAGACTTTATTACACTGGCTCTCTACTTAATTTCTTAAACTACTAATAAATTGAAATAAGATATTATTAAAAAGTTTACATCCATAGCTTCCTCAGCAAACTTTCTATAAAAATAAAAATTTTACTTATAAGGAAGTTTGTTCCTTTTGCTGATGGATCTCAATGATGAGCTATGAACTCTAACCTTGAAACAAGCTATTCAAAGTTCTCAGTTTTGCCTCTCTCTTCTATCTCCTTCATCTGTGAATCTGGGCAACAATAGCACAGCTTCTCGCTTTTGATTCCTTAACCATGTAAACACACAATCTCCCAGTGAACTTTCCAATACCTGGCTGACTTTGGATCACTTTGGGCTCCTGGCAGAAGATACTTCAGAATGTTTACTTCTTGGTTGCCTTAAATGTCATGTGGTCAGTTCTTAAAATTCTGTAAAACCTGGCAGAAATGGGAATACTTATCTATTTTGCAGGGTTGTTGTAATGATTAATTAGTTAGTCTGCACCGTGATCAGAAGATATAAAGCACTAAGTAATGTTAACTATAATTAATTTTATTTCACTTATCTTTGATACCAAAGTTGTACCTTGTTCCTTTTTCTTTTAATCTCTGCATATCAGTTAGGGTTTATCTTTCAAAAACTGCTTTTAGCATAAAATAAATTAGCTCCAAAATAACCTTAGCAATCACTAATTGTTTGCTCGATAGATTTTGTCCAGGTATTTAAATAATTTTAATGTACATTCAACTAGGGATGTTATATGGGATAAGGTTTGTGTCTGGTCTGGTCTTTTCCTCTAACTTCAATTCTTCTCCTCTCCCCTCATTCACAGACATCCTACCTTCAAGACTTTATAATGGAGTCTATCAGATCTCCACTCTATGCTGAGTGGCTACTCCATTGAAATATAATATACTTATGGGATTTCCTCATGAGACTCATTAACAGAGAAACCCAAAACACGTAGGGTACGTGCACACTCTTTATGGCAGCAGTCGGCATGTACAGTACATACACTGCATATTCCCCAAGCCTGGGTATAAATAGCATTTTAGACAGTGATACACTGATTAGGCAATTAAAGACATGCCTGGACTATACAGGCATGGCTTTAATTGCTTTCTACACACCCAGGCAGGGCCTACACACCCTACATTGCTTTCTACACACCCAGGCGGTACGTTCCCCATCTACACTACTGTTTTTATCAGTGTAGGTCCTGCTGCCTCCCTACTGACTGAGCCTTTCCCCACTGCATTCCCCCTGCCAGAGCCTTTCACTGCTACATGTTGCTACTAGAGTACAGGCGCATCTTGCTCTACACTGTGGTGGGTAGATATGTGTGTGTGTAATGCTTGTACCCTTCACACCACTGCTGCCGCCACTGTAGACAAGGCCTAAATGTAGCAGGTCCCAGGCCTATCAAGGAACAATAAAAGACCATTAAAAGTTAAAAAAAATCTTCCTTTTTAATAAACAAGACTAGCACTATTAAAAATAAACCATGTGTAGTGACCCATGTCTCTGCAAACTGAAGCTACTACCCTGCAGCCCTTACTCAGTTGGGCCTTTCGTGTAAGGGCTGCAGAATTGAACAATGAGCTGGGTACTTACAGTAATCACTACTTAATGTAGTTCTGTTCAGTTGGTCAACATTTTACTTGTTTTTTTACACTTAAAATTCTTAAGGCAATTTTAGATATACAGTCTTGGGTCTGATTCACAATTGCTTGATGCAGTGCATAGGCTTAGGAAGTCTTTTACATTATTACCATTAGGATGTGTGAAATCTTCTCCAAATAAAATAAAGAAAAAGGAACTGAGAAGTGTGTGGAAAAGCTCTAATTAAGTCAGGTGTGTTCACTGAGTCTGCAAGTCAAGGGAAAAGGATGCATTTGAAGTCATGGGAAGAAGCCTAAGAAGGAACTTGGATAATTTCCCAGAAAGAGTTCTGTTTGGTTGGCACATACAGTAAACCCATAACTAACTGAATGATCTGCATTTGGGCCCAAAAACTCACTTCTATTTCTTACATAGTTTATGTAAGTGAATTTAGGGTGCACATCATATCTATTTACAATAATGTGAAATTTCTTTTATACTGTAAGACCAATGTATATTTAAGACACCAACAGCCACGAATGTGAAACAAGTATTTACTGTTTTGATGCTACACATTATTGGAATCCATTATCAGATGTATTTAAAATGTGATACACCTTCAGACAATATACTGGTAGGCTATAACATGTCCTTATAACGTGGATACAATTTATTTATTCATTTTTAAGTGAATTTAGTGTTGGTTTGGCAGACCTGAAGATGGAAATAGTCTGTCCGCAAAAAAATTACTGCATAGGCAACAACAATGCAAACTTCTCTCACACTTCCCCCAAGACTTTATCTCACCCATGATCTGCAGAGATCACTTACAGCACTGAGGAAATAAAGCAATGTCTATGCCATTCAATGATAAGGATGCCAATATTAATAACTGTTTTTGTTTAGTCCTCTGTTCACCAGGGACTGAACTAAGACCAGCAATTTGGGTTTTAATATATTTGTTCTGTAGCATTTTTGTATTTTGTTGATGTATAAAATGTTTAAGTATCAACTACTGTAGATATGCATTACATATCTCTATATACATATCCAGCTTACTGAGACTATTTTTTTAAATTGGAATTTATCTTGGTGAATGGGTGAAAAAAAAAAGAAAAACTTGGAAATAATGATGAATAAGATTGTAGCCTGAAGGAGTTAATGGGCTGATTTCCATTTTCAAAAGAGCTCTTCAAAGACTTTCATCCTTTATGCTGCCAGCATGCTCTTCCATTTGCAAAGTAAAATCCCCATGCATATCTCCAGACGCAGACTGCGCTTCCTATACACTAGAGGAACAGTGGAGGCTAGCATTCGGCTTAGCCTATGAAACAAAAAATGAAATAACTGGAGCAAATGATACACATTTCAAATAAGCAAGGAGCCAAAAGGCCTATAAAATATATTTTCAAATATTTAGTTACCCAAGTATATGTAACTGTACTTAAATGATGCTATATACTCTGAATGGTCTGCCAGTGAGGGTGCCATTGTGTTGTGCAAGTATGTGGAAGCAATAGAAGGATGTGATCCAAAACTATTCACCGAGTGCATAAAGTGCTTTTTCTTCTGTCTGGAAACAGCTAGTGACAACTGCATGGGTAGTGAGAGCAAAATTAAGAAAATCTTCAAAGCATAAGAGCAAATACCACAAAATGAGAGCATAGGACTGGAAATCGAGCCTCTTGTCCGCTACACAACAGTGTAGTGCATTATTACTAGACCAGAATATCAGCCCTAACAAACATTTTAATTCAGTATTTGAATAATCAACTGTTTCATCTCTAAGGTCCCCAATTTAACAAAGTACCTAATGTGCCCAATTTCAAGCATGTGATTAGTCCCAATGCTTACGTACCTTACTGAATTAAGGCCTAACACAGCAGTTTGCAGAGTTAAAAGTAAAGATTTGCCAAAAATAATAAAAAAAAACCCCAGCCCCCTCCCTCCCACACAACATGTAATGTTCTTTTTAGTATAAAGGCCCTACCCTTAGATGAATCATCTTGTTATGAAAAAGAACATGAAGAACCACTTTATTCTTACTGGTACTCATTAAAGCAGGGACCCAATCATGCAAAATGCCAAATCTCTTCAAGTCTCAGTGAAGCCTGTCTTGCAGTAGGTGCTCAGCACCTTACAAGATGTGGCTCTTGGTTACCAGGTGTATTTATTTTTCCATACTTTATGCCAAGAGGCCACAGCTTAATAATAAAATGAACCTAGTTTCCTTTGACTGCGCTACACAAGGAACTGCCAGGTTATGCTGCCCTTATTATCTTCTTACGTAAGTCTGGTGTGGACAAAGGACAAAGGGGCAGAAGACAAGTTAAACTCCACATTTCAATGTGTGCATTTTCATTGGGTTTGTGAGCTGGTATGTGATCACTTAGCTCACAGATCACCAGGGCCAATTTGGGTGGGCCTGTATAAGAGTGTTTGACTTCCGTGGGAGCTTTTGGGGCTCATCACTTTTGAAAATCAGTCCACTTATTTAGAAGCCTAAATACAGACGTGGGACCTGAGGTTTAGACACCCTTTAAAAAAATATACAATCCCTCAGTAAAACACACAAAATGGTTATGTTCCAGTGAGATAGCTGCAGCTGAGCTGAAATATGTGTAATCACAAATGAGGAAAATCCCCCTACTTTCTATGAGATCCTAAAATGCAGTATTATGGCGCAATCCTGCAACCCCTAGTCAAACCAGTGGGAGCACAGATCAGTGGGACAACTCGTGTGACAATAAACTTCTTGTGTGAGGCAAGGTTGCAAGATCAGACTCTATTGGTAAGGTACTGTCCTCATTGAAACTGTAAATGAAAATACTGAAGTTTATAAAATGCTACAACTACATTTTTACTACAATTTTGGTATAAACATTTTTGTGAAACTGTCATCATCAACAGATATTTCTATTTCAGAACAGAATTATCCTTTTCATTAATGGCATATTAAGAAAAAATTAGTGACCCTAGTTGTCCTTATTGTTTTGATTTTAAATCTCAGACTTCACAGAAGGATTTATATGTCTCTTTTACTGCTACGTTGGGTAATGGTTTAATAGTTTGAGATTATTACTTGTAGGAATTGAAATCTTGTAACCGGGACTCTTAGATTAAATTACAAATCTATTAATCTGTAATGATTTATGACCTTCCATTTTGTGTAAGCTCACCAAAGCTGTGGTAGGTTGTGGAACTTGGTTTTGTAGCAGCCAAGCTAATTTCCATGGCCTAGCTAATTTTTTGTAATAGCAGAGAGCAGATTGCATATAAATGAGTCCTTCCACACCAGTTCAACTCTCTGCCTGATTCATTATGGTTAAACTTGGACATCCAGGGTAATTTTTTCTTATAATTAAAAATGAATACACCTTTAGCATGGATTAATTTTGATTTGCTACATCAGGCTTCTTTATAACCACCAGCAATAATGCAGGTCTTCACCTTCCAAAGATAGGGGATACAGTATTTAAAACAAAAAAGCCTATCAATATACCTTAATCCTGGAAACATGAATTATGATTACGCTCTGGAAGTGTCAATTCATAGAGTCTGTGCACAGCTGGTACCTAGGGAGCCAAGAATTTTAGATGAATAGCACCTTTAGTATTGATAATATAACTGCTCTCTGCAGAACCATTGAAATATTCATTATACAACCTTCACTCACACGGAAGTCAGTAGGGCTACTTATGGAGTAAGGAGTAACTACTCAATGTAAGGTATTGAATGTAAGGAACAAAGTCATAGAGGTATAGAGGAAGTATCATTTTAAATGGCATAAAACAGTTTCACACAGTGCATGCACAGTGCACTAGAATATTTCTGGGATGTAATGGAGACATAGGTTCCAATCTTCCAAACGTGGAGGTGGACCACTACATTATTGCAGTGAGGCTTAACATAGGTGTAAAGATCTGCTTGTATGAACCAGTTGCAGGATCAAGGCCTTAGCCATTCACTTACTTACTGCTTTGTGTGTCAAGCTTAAGACATTTAATTTAAAAATAGAAGCTGAATGAAAACACTTATACGTTTGCTTAACTTTACTACTGTGAACAGTCCTCTCGAAATTAATGTTTGTATTCACTAGTATTCTAGTTCAGTGGGCCTCCAAGATAAATTTAGGTAACACATTTCTGAACTTTTAGTTTGAATTATCAGCAACTCATTAGAAATGGTTTAAGAGTTAGCTGTGCACTGGTCCTTTTCCTATTTAGGTCCCACCCTCCTTCCCCCCGCCCATTTATTACCCAAATGGTCAAGCAAACTGTGCACAAGTTACATTACTCTTATCATCTTTAGGGTGGATTGGCATACAATCTAATATACACTTCAGAGAAACCCAAAAGTAATCTCAGACCTGCCAACATTCACTCATTTGGAAAGAACGACTTATTTGTGTCGAAATTGTGCAACCCTTACTAATGTTGGTGAGCATTTACTCACATGATTATTCCTATTTAATTTAATAGGACAATTTAGGCAAGTAAGTACTCACCAATGTAAGGAGACTAACAAATTTATTTGAGCATAAGCTTTTGTGGGCTAAACCCCACTTCATCGGATGCATGCAGTGGAATTTGTTAGTCTCTAAGGTGCCACAAGTACTCCTCGTTCTTTTTGCTGATACAGACTAACACCGCTACCACTCTGAAACCTGTCACCAATGTAAGGGTTGCACAATCTAGCTGTTGGTATTAATTTTAAATCTGCTTGAAAAACCTCTCATAAGGTATTTGGTAGAGTGTTTCATCCAGACAAAAACAACGAGGAGTCCTTGTGGCTCATTATTTGGGCATAAACTCATTGAGTTTGTCACAGCTGGATCATCCCACTACAGAAGGGGCACTGCAGTCTTCCTCACTATCAGCTTTCCAAAAGCCAGCCAAAGCTACTTTTTTCTCTGTAAGATTTGAAAATTACAGTTAATTTTATTCCAAAAGCATGACAACAGCGCCAGCATCTAGAGGATCTCTAGCTTCTCTTCTTTGCATGTTGTCATAACAAATCTGCTTTCAGTTATTGATGCTGTTGACTGTCCAGGAGCTTTACCAGTGAGAGCAATGTTCTTTCCTTGCCTCTAGTGTAGTTTGTCCCCCTTTTCTCCAGATTGTTTACAATGAGAATTCCGCCTGGGAAAGCACCAAACGGCAGGATGTTTTCAAGGATTCCCCTAGCAGGGAACACCCCAGACTCCCTTAAAAGGAGTCTCTCAGCTGCTTGTACCCAGCCTGCACCAACTCTTCCTCCTCCTCTCTCAGACAGCATTGTCTGAAGAAAAACTCCCAAAATCAAGGGACGGTTTATGCCCTCGAAGACACCTTCCCCCTAGCAGACTCTCTTTCTCTCTGATCCCTTATGACAGCTCAGGATGTTTCCCCGTGAAATGCTCCCTCCCCTATGCCCAGCACTGGGGGCTCTTCCGTAGAGAAACACTCACGCCCCAACACACGGGTTTATTCTATTGCATATGCTGCCCCCCCCCCCAACCCTGCGACATTCTGCACGCCCCCATCCCGGCGCGGGCACACTGCGCACCCCATAGCCCAACGTGGGACTGACAGGCTGCACTCCCCACCCCATAGCCAGCGCGGGGATGCTGCTTGCACCCCGGTGTCTTTCCCAGCCCAGGCTGCCCCGGGCGGGCAGGGTTCGCCGGGAGACGTGAGAGGCGGCTCGTCCAGCTCTGGGGAGGCTGCTCCGGCGGGCGGGGTGCGCGGCTGGCTCCTGGCACTGCTCTGCGGGGAGGGACGGGAGGCGGAGCTGCGGCCGGGCAGGAGGGTGGCTCTGCCTAGGGGCGGGGCGGGCTCGGCGTCAGGCAGGGGGACGCGTCGGGCAAAGCAGCGGCCGCGGCCAGGAGGAGCCGCCAACGCCGGAGCCGTTGTGGGCAGCGGGTGAGTGCGCGGGACTGCGGATCCCGGAGAGTTGTGTCGTTTCCTCCCTTCCCCGGGGCTGGGGGCGGCCACCCCCGTCCTCCCTTCCCCGGGTATCTGCAGCGTCCTCGCCCTGCCTGCCTGGCACAAGCGTCCCCTGCCCAGGCACCCCCCGGGCACGTGTTTCCCGGCAGGGAAGGGCACCTACCCCGCCGCGCGCCCCCTCGTTCCCCGGCCCGGGCTGGGCCACTGCATGGGAGCAACTTTTCCTGGGTGCTGCCGCCCGCGCGTCTGGCAGCGGCCGGGCCGGGACTGGCCGGGCTTGGCTTGGCCAAGGGTAGAGTGTGAGTCGCCCCCAAGACTCAGAGGCCACTAGCTGCTCCGCTCCCGGGCCAGGGCTTTCCCCGCTGGTTTCCGGGCCGAGGGTCAGTGCTGAGCGCGGGGGAGAGGGAGGCTCCTCGCCCAGCTGCTGGGGAGAGAACGGGTCCCCCCGGGATCTGGCTCCCTCTGCTCGTGCGGGCGGGGGCGGTAGTTGAGGTCTCCATTGCAGCCCCTGTTGCTTAGTGGTTTGTGTCTCCTACGAAGAAACGACCATTTTTGTGTTTTCCTGGTTACTTCGGGGTTTAGAAAGTCGCTTTATGGCTTCCCGTTTAATGGAAGACTCACACCCCTTCCTGTCTTTGGAGTGGTGGATCAGCGCTGCTTGACAAGTGTGTGTTTCTCATCCTCTAGCTGTACCTTGATAATGCTGTTCTTTCTACCTTGCCCAAGAAACACTTCAGCTTCCCTTTAACCAAAGTTTCCTATGCTGCATTGCTTACATATATACACACACAGGTACATCTTTAATATGATCGTAGCACAACAAACCTCGTAGTACTTGTCTTGGGGTGAGAGGAAGAGTCGGTAGTAGAGTCGGGTATATTAAGGGTGGTGGTGCAGCTTTTTAAATTGCAGTTGTGGATAGTGCCATCTTGTTTATCATGGACCTGACTTATCCGCTATTGGAAGTGCTTTTTCATTCTTACACTTTTCATGTTTGAAATTGTTTATGCTCTGACTTCTGTGCACCTACAAGCTGAGCAATGAAAACCAGTTAAATGTAGGCTTTTGGTCATAGTCAGTTTCACTTTAAGCTACCCAGCAGTACAATGTTCTGGTTTCTTCTGTCAACTGGAGAATACTTGTTTTTAAAAAAAATCTGAATTCTTCATGTGAATGTTTAAGAAGTAGAAACCTTCTGGTGTTAGATTTTATAGAAGTTTGTTTTTGAAAAACATAAACATTAGACCAAAATGTAAATTGACGCTATCCCTGTAAAATTTTGCATCTGGCATATTTTGGATGACTCTGTAAAGATGACATGAGGACAGGAAGAGGCTCACGTGACAAATAATGAGTTACACATGCACACAGCTCTTCAGAGAAGCACAGTATAAATTACAAATTTTAACCTACAATGTAACTCAAGCACGGGTATTAAAATGGAAACACTAATTATCAAAGCTCCTTATTCAAAACCAAACAAAAAAATCACAAAACCACAGGCATATAGCTTGGTATTCTGAATCCTTCCTACACTGCCAGATGTCAAACAAGGCTCCACCATCCCTATCTGCCCTGGGCCATTCTGTACATGTTCTGTGTGGTAGTGTATTGAAAAAAATATAACAAACCTTTGATGGTCCCAGCTTCCAGAAGCCAAATACTGACTTTCCAGAAATCTTAACCCAATTAGCACTTTTTGGATCAATTTAGATTTATTTAAAAACAAAACATAAAGTTCCTATCCAATAATTTAAAATTCACAGTACAAAATAAAATATAAATGACTAGTCATCTCACCTTGTTAACAGAATGAATCAACTAATTCCTGGATGACAAAATAAACTCAGAACAGGGTTAGGGGTTAGATGATGTGGTGATTAAAACACTCCTGAGTACCTGGCACCGTCCCTGGTCTAGTGCTCCCACCATGGGAGTTGCACCAGTGGTGAAAAGATGAGAAATTTCAGGGAAAGGGCTAATAATTAACTAAAAGGTATGTGTAATATCTAGGTCTTGCTCCTGCAATATCTAGGTGGAGACCTACACAGAACTCATTGAACTCCGTAGAGGTTTGTGCAGGGTTCTAAATCAGGGGTCGGCAACCTTTCAGAAGTGGTGTGCCGAGTCTTCATTTATTCACTCTAATTTAAGGTTTTGCGTGCCAGTAATACATTTTAACATTTTTAGAAGGTCTCTTTCTATAAGTCTATAATATATAACTAAACTATTGTTGTATGTAAAGTAAACAAGGTTTTAAAAATGTTTAAGAAGCTTCATTTAAAATCAAATTAAAATGCAGAGCCCCCCTGGACCGGTGGCCAGGACCTGGGCAGTGTGAGTGCCACTGAAAATCAGCATGCGTGCCATAGGTTGCCTACTCTTGTTCTAAATCCACAGATCGAGTTGCAAAAACAAGGCTTTATATTATATTTATTAGCCTGTTAAATTTGTTTATGAAGCAAGGGAGGGAGCTCCAAATCCGGGGAGTCCCAACAGGGATTTAGTTTGACACACCTCACTTCGTCTATTATTTTGGGAGTGACTTAAGCATGTGCAATGGGTGTCACAGTGTTTAGACTGAGACGAAGTTTGGTCTTGAATATGTGTCTATAATTGCCATGATTGCAATGAGTTATACGCATGTATGTAAGGGCAGAACATATGTTTAGCATATTACCTCCTTGTTAAGTATTGTTGTGACTCAAAAGCAGGGGTGAAAGTAACACAGAGGACTTACTGGTAGGGGGAAAGGGGCGGGGCGGGGGGGTCAATGTCCCCCAGCCAGCCCATATGCGCTGCCCAGGGCTCCGGCGGCGATTTAAACGGCCCAGGGCTCTGGCCGCTGCTGTGATAGCGGCAGCGATGGCCGGAGTCCCAGGCCCTTTTAAATTGCCGGCCCCGGGATTTAAATCCTTTTGTCCCCCACCCTTCCTCTGTCAGCGGCCGGGGGTGGGCAAAAGGGGCAACGATGTTAAAGTGCTGCCACAACAGCGCTTTAAGCAGGGTCAGCTGCGTGCGGGCCGGTACTGGCGGCTGCTTTTTACCGCTATGCCGTACTGGCCCGTACCAGCTTACTTTCACTCCTGCTCAAAGGGAAACAACATGTTATAATTGTGCAGGTTGTCATTGTCTCAGTGAAAGAACATGGGGGCATTCAATTAAACTGAAAGGTAGCAAAATCAAAAGTGTAAGTGGAAAAAATATTTTCTGCTCACATATAATTGGACTATGGAACTCACTCTCATAGGATGTCAATAGAACATGAATTTAGTAAGATTCACAGAGGAATTGGATGTTTATATGGATAACAAAGATATGTAGAGTTATAACAGTTCCAACAAAACTTTGGAAGTAAGATACAATCTCATGCTTCAGGGGTTAAGCCAGGGCTTAAATTTTCATAGAGTATTTCCCAGAGCCCCAGGACTTGTAGCTTCTGCCTTGGAGATGTGAAAAGCTCTGAACAGCTCCGGCTGAATTTAAGCCCTGGTTTAAGCCAATATCTAACTTTTAGGATAAGACTTTATGAGGGCAAGTTACACCTCACTTATGTACTGTGGGTTTTTGTACTTTGTCAGAGGCATCTGGTTCTGGCCACTGTTGGAGACAGTTTACTGGACTATATCATGGGTCTGATCTACAATGGCAATTCCTATGTATATTATCCAAACTTGCTTTATTATTATTTTTTTGTTTTTATTCAGTTACTACCATTTCAATCCAAGTTGAAATACTTTCAGGCAAACAGAGAACTCTAGTGTAAGACACAGAAATAACAATATAGATTATTTGTAAAGAATAATAATCATAAACATCTTAGTCCATTAAACTAACACAAGCAATATTGAAAATATTCTGCTTTAAATTAAAAATGGGGAAATCTAACGCTATATTTCACTCTGCTCCTCACATATCAAGCTTAGTTAGCTGAGTTCAATGAACATTACATATGTTGCAGTACTTATGCCTAACAAATATAAGATTTTTCTGAGACAGAGTTAAGTACTGGGTTTGACTGCAGAGAATTACAGTTTGGAAGGGCACAACAGAGATATTCAGCCTGTATAGGTGAAGGCTCTACCAAGCTGATTTCTCTCTTTCAGTCTTGGCTGCTCCACATTTCTCCATCGTCTCCAACTGTGTGCGCATGCACACAGTTCAGAGCTTTTGGGCTGACGTGAGAAGGAAAGATCTACTCTATCTGCAGCCTTGGTTTTGAGTCTTACTCCTTGGTGGATAGCTCCAGTGCCTTTCTCTAACCTGTTTTTGTGGATATAGGGAGGCCTTTTTCCAGATTTATCAATCTGATGTCTTTTAACCAATACTCATTTCATTCTTTTCCCCCTCTAAACTGCCAGGTGGTTTGTGGCCAAAGATATTTAAAATTAATACATAAGACAGAAAAACTTAAATTGGTGCTCATAAAAGCAGTGTCATTCAAAATTATTGCCGATTATGGCACATTTCTTTAGTTTTTAAGGGCTGAATTTTCAAAACTCAGCTAAATTGTGGTGAGGTAAGAGTGGTATTTGGTTAAGGTACAAGACAGATATACCCCTGTCAGATTTGGGATTCAGTTCCTTGTTCTGTCTCAGACTTCCTGGATGGATAAGTCTCTTCATGTCTCTTTACCTCAGTTCATCATTTTTAACATGTATATAAATATATCCCTACCTCAAATGAGAGTTGAACATAAATTCATGAATATTTGTGAGAAGTCTGGACACTACAGTGATTGGGAGGAGGAATATAAATACATAGATAAATGGCCAAAAATGCTTGTTGCACATGAAAAATTAGTATCTGCAATCACAAGTACAATGTTTGCATATTCAAATGGTATCTTCTGAGCACAATGTTTGCAAGTGTATATTTTGGAGTTGCAGTGTATGCAGTGATTTCTTAAAAGCTGATCCTAAAATCTGCACACACAGTGGGGACCCTATTGGTATTTGTATACAGAGAGCTGGGGTCTGAACATGACATGACCTATTTGAAACAGGAGTAGGTAGAACACCTTTAGACAGAAATTATTTCAGTGGGTATTTCTGCTTTAAAATCACAGTAACCTGGCATATTTCTGGTCCATTATGATCATGAATTTAGTGAAACTATTAGAGCTGGTCAGGAATTTTCCATTTCAGGCTTTTCAGTGAAAAATACAGTTTCTGCAAAATAGATGTTTTCTGCAGGGAAATTTCATATTCCCCAAAACATTTAAATTTTCCATTGGGGAAAAAAAATCAAAATGAAATATTTAGTTTGGGAGCTGGTCAACATGAATCAAAATAGTACAGTTTGTCAAACTAAATCAAAATGTTTTTGGTTTGTATCCATTAGACCAGAGGTTCCCAAACTTGATTCGTGGCTTGTTCAGGGTAAACCCCTGGAGGGCTGCAAGACACTTTGTTTACCTGAGCGTCCACTGGTATGGCCACTCGCAGCTCCAGGTGCTGCGGTTCGCCATTCCTGGCCGTTGTTCTGTTTTTGCCTGAGCAGTTGCAGTGCATTATGGGAAAAGTGGTTTGGATACTCATGCCCCCATTCTCAATAAGCTGGGTTTCCCAATATCAGTTCAACTGGGGGAGAGGGGGAGGGGAGAGGAAAGGGAAGCGGGTTCTTTGCTGCATCATGGGAAATGCAGTCTGCTCAGGAAATCTTGCTGGTAGATGAGACTAGCTTGTGAGGGAACCAAAACCAGAATTCCCATGAGTTACCATGGCAGCTCAGGGTCACAGATAAATGTTGAAACAAAACATCTAGATCTTGTTTGACACACCAAAATGAAATGTTTCTGTTCAGGAAAGTCATAATGTTTTGTTTCAACATTTTTGAACCAACTTTATTTGAACTTTCTGTTGCATGAAAAAATGTATATACCACTTTGTCCCAATTTAAGATAAAAACAAATGTCAAAATATCAGAAGGGATGGGAATTCTGATTTTTGAACAGTTGCAGTAAGTATACAGGAATAACAGACACTACGGAGAGCTGCTCTTGTACCTAAGGTTGTAGTGGACTGTTGTATTATGAGAAAAAGAATATGACCATGTAATTAAAGACAAAACTGTAATGTACATACAAAAAGGGTAGGGTTAAGGTTGCATAGCCAACCCCAGCTTTTGGATATTAACGTTCTCGAAACAGAAGTTTTTGAGTGGAACTTTTTATACTTGTCAATTTTCAGTTTTCCTTACAATGAGTGGAGTAGAAGTGGCTTGTTTATAACTTTGTTGCATGTAAGGCTATTGCTGGCCCTTTTTGTTCAGTGTTATATATTTCTGCTTTGTTTTTCAAATCTGTCATCTTTTAAGAAGATATTTTGATATTATTTTGGTCTGCAGTCTAGTGAGCTACCCTAAATGTGCAGATAAATAATTTGTAAATCGTTTCTAGAAGGATGCAAGTAGACAATGTGCAAAGAGCCTTCTGTTAGGAAGAATTCTTTTCACAGCAGTGAATAGAAATGAGACGCTTGACCTCTGTTTAACGAAAGGGCTCTGAAATCGTCAGTTTAGAAGAGCTTTCTCTTCACAGCAGGCATCAAGTTATAGACCCTGGTGGCTATAATAATGTCTAATAACTATAGCTCACTGTCTTTTCCTCCCATAGCATTAATTTGCTTCATTATTGTTATATCAAGATATTAAATGAGATTAATCCACAGGTTTAGGTAACAGAGATATAGTGCTCAGTTTTTCAAAGAACAAATTTATGTAGACAATAACTTAGTTAATTTCTGTTATAATATTAAACTCTGTGTTCTATGTGATACATCTTTCTGCAACTGACAAAATAATGTAAATAGTTTGTTAAATGAAATGACAAGGTTGAAAAGCTTCATGTGTTTTATTTCTATTTCTAAAGTTCATATAAATAAATATACTTAAATGGTCCTTGTTTTTCTTTTAATAAAATCAGTGCCAGAAGGCCAATACTCACGACAAGGCAGACAATAACAAAAAATTATGTCTGTACAATAGCATTGAGGAATTAGATGAGAGGGAGGAGATCTTAACGCCACGTTTCAAAGGGTTCATGCAAAGAGTGAGTTAAAGAAACGTCAGGTTAAGAATCTGAGATGTTAAAAAAAATCCTCATGTA
Organism: Terrapene triunguis; assembly: GCF_002925995.2. NCBI lineage: Eukaryota > Metazoa > Chordata > Testudines > Emydidae > Terrapene > Terrapene triunguis. The sequence continues at coordinate 56,541,321 of NW_020664420.1, forward strand.
TTGCTACTAACACACCATACATTATTAAACGGAACTTTAAAAATCTGTTTTTTGCTACTAATGCTGTTTAGTTTACTATGTACACTCAACCACTCAGACAATGAAGATAGCCTACTCAGTTTTAGTATCTCCTGCAGTAGCACAATGCTGTAGATTTCAGATGCTTCAGGAGTGGGAGTTTACTGTAAATAAGTGTGTTTTTTATTGGCCAGAGGTTTGGGCTTAGGTTTCATGAAACCTTGCTTTTACAGTGATGATATACTTACGAGTAAAGATATGCCCAAACTAACTTATGAAGCATAAGGACAATGAATTAAATGACTTAAGACTTCTTCTATAACTTTGATAACTAGTGTTTGAAGGTACTTTTACAGGTGAAAATAAAGCTTTTTAAACTGTTGCAGGGACTTCTTTTGAGGAGTGAAACCACAGTTGTGGCTTCGAGAGGCATGATAGAATACCATGACGGCTGTGTTGTATGGAGGAGCTGGTTTGCTATGCTTTTGGAACCAGATATTTAAGACTTCCTTTTTTGCACTGCAAATTATAATCAATTACTATTCACAATACAAATGGCTGTTTTGCAATTTTGTATGCAGTTATGAATCTAGCCTACCATAAAATTATCCTTTTACAACTCTATTGCTTTCTTCATCTGCATCTGGCCAGCAGGCTACACCACTTTCTTACAGAGTCAGAGCTCCTTTACTGTGGTGCATGCTTTTGTCCCCTTGAGTGTGCTCTGCACCTTTAAGCCTGTTCATATTCTCAAGTTAGTGCAGAATGTGGCTGTGTGCTTATTGAGCTGAGCATTTTTCCCTGAATGTCTGTGTTCCAATGCTCCCGGACTGTATTTAAGGTGTTGATTTTGAGCAATGAAGCCTTGAATGGTTTTGGACCAACTTAATTGACAGAAACCTTTTCTCCCCATGTGGTATATTTATGGTCACAATCAACAGAGGATCCTAAAATAGAAAATCTTCAGGACTGGCAGAGCATTCTCCATGAAGAGCCCTTAATCAGTGAACATTCTTATCACACCACCACATTCATGAATTGCCTGAATGTCAATCTTCAGGGCAGGCAGCAAGGCTCCACTATTTCTTGGGCTTTTAGGATATGGTAAGATGTTTCAGAAAGTTGATGTCTCTCTTTAGAATAATGAGGTATTTTTCATCTCATGGCAGATTTTTTGTGGGTGTGGTGTACATTTTTGCATTTGCTTATGTGGACCATAATTTGAAACAAAATCTACTAAACTTTTGGAAATTACCTTTTTAAAATAAATGTTATTTTTATAAAGGGTCACATTTTCAAAAGTGCCCAACTCCATTTTTAAAAAAATTGAAAATATGACCCTTTATAAAAAAAAAATTTAAATGGTCATTCCCAAGCAGTTTAATAGAAAACAAGTTCTGAAAAGATTAAACACAAATAATAGCAATAAAAAAAATCCCTTCTTCTAGATAACTTAGATATTTGTATTTTTAAAAAATCATTGGTACACTATGAACTGGCTTTCAAGTGTATACTCCCTATCTTCAACAGGCTTTTTGAAATTGAGGTGACTTTGGTTAAAGCCAGTTAGTTTTATCTTTGCACATGTGTTCTTTGAAGTCTGAGATGCTGAATATAATTGGACTAGGAACTCCTTCCTCACTGTGGTAGAAGCTGAAGGTTAGAAATGCAGTACCAGTCTGTGAGGGTTTGATATTTTTTATATTTAAGACATTTTTCTCATACTTCTAATATTAAAATACACTTGATGTTTGCTTTTTGCTCGATTGTGAGTGTTCAGATTGGAAAATAGTGTAAGGTAACTTGCTTCCAAAATTAGAGGTTGCTCTCCTGTTCCAAGTTATTGCATCTGAAAATGATGATAGCCTAGATAGGTACTATTGGCAAGGCTATTTGCAACATTTAACTGTGGAGAGGCTTTGTCTCTACTCTATCTGTATGATATAAAATACATAAGCATTGCTAGTTATGTCCCTCTGTCACAAGCTGATGTGTTAGTTGAGTGAAAGGCAAAAAGCACATTTCTGGCTTTCTCGTCTCTTTTTTTAATATAGAGAGAACCTGTTCACCAGTCCAAGCTCACTTTAAGGGGTGGCATTCTCTCTGAAGACATTAGTTAGGAAATAAGTGGAAGTCAGTAATTTTATTCTAAAATGATTTTAAATTATAATTCCCTGTACTATCCTAGTTACAGTTCTGGAAACTTAAAGAAATGGTGGGTTCTCTTCAAGAGGTCTGTCAATGATTGACAGCTTTGACTGCCTCCTTTGCTGTGCAATAAAGGCCCCATCCTATAGGAACAGATTGATGATTGTCCCATTTCTGATAAGAATCTCAAAGGCATGAAAAGGTTTTCTTTATGACTCAATCACAAAATCTAAAGTGGGTTTAAATTGCTTGTTAATAAGGCACAGTGATTTATGTAAAAATACCCTCTAATTCCATAATAAAAAATTGCCCATATAATTTACTTGGGAAGGGCAGTTATCTTTCATATTACCCATAACTCTCAAGCTGTGATGATGGTGGCAGTGAGTTATTATGGTCTTTCCTTTGTGGAAAGGAGCTTAATAACTTTATCATGCCAAAGGTGTGCTAAAGTTATGGATCATGGGAAAAATAATAATTCTTTTTGGTGAGAACAATCTGTATTTCTCTCTAAGTGGTCAGTAATTCACAGCAGTGCATGCAGAATGGTCACTTGCTGTAGCTGGGGTAGGGGAGAAATGTCTGTGAAACATTAGTCTCTTCTGAACATAGACTGATATCACTTGTTAATGTGAATGCTAGTTATGTTTTCTTAAAGTTGCTGAATAAAATATTTTTATAAGTGTTTTACAGTTTATTCCAGATATGGTACAATAAACCTGTAACCAAAGACTACTCTTGCAGATCATCTTTGTGATGCATTTGGAGCTGCTCTGTAATTTATTAATATTGTATATTGACATGGTTATTGAGATGTGTTCTGTATGACTGTTGGTTTTAACACAACATGAGACTTTCTGGAAAAAAAAAACAGGCAGGAATAGAAAGAATGGCTCAAGATAAGCTACCTCTCTGCACACCTGTGAGTGGTTAAGGGGCAATGCCAGGACTACTAGCTATGGAGATTTTTGCCTTCTCTCCAGATAACTTACAAAGCTGGCTTAAACCAGGACAGGAAAAGGCACCACAATGCAGATGGTCAAAAGAACTCTGGCAGGCTTAAAAAAGAACACACTCTTGAGGGAAACACAGTGGGGAAGATAGCTGTTTTGGAGAGTCAGGCTGAGACACAGGGTAGGGGTCTGAAGAAGTTAGGGCTGGCTAAATTATTAGGGAATGGTAAGTCTTTAGGTAAGATAGACATGTGTAGGGTGTTTGCTTTAAAATATTTTTTCTTGAAATGCTTTGTTCCTACTGCAAAATAATCAATATTGCTGTTTTCAGAGAACTGTCCAATCACCGTATACCACTGGGGAAGAACGGCAGGTACCCAAAGTCATCCGGACCTGCTGGGTAGGAATGATTGATACACAGGGTACTGTAGCCCAGGGCCTGGTCCAAGCATGGGAGAATTTCTGAATTCCATCCCAAGATAGGTAAAGGCATGAAGCCTGATACCTGAGTGTACTTGGGGAGACCTGAGAGGGATAATGGTGCAGCTAGCCCTGAACGTTGAAACTCTTGTCTTAAGAGACATCCTCAAGCTATCCCTAAATGTAGTGGATAGTTTGATATTTCACCTCTTTAGGAGAATGCCCTGTTGTTGTTGTTGTTGTTGTTTTTGTTTTGATTTTGTCCATCAAGTAGCTGCTTAAGGCAGGTTTCAATGACTCTTGGTTTGAGTAAACCCTTACTTTTTCATGTTAGGATGTATTCAGTTCAGAAGTAATGTCTGTCTCAATATTTAACTTTAAATCACTGTATCAAAAATATTCTTAGCAGCTTATGCAATGGTATTAAAAATAACTGACACCCAAGAATACACAAAGGCAAATAAAAATATTATCAATCTGAAAATATGCAATCCTAGAACAGCAAAGAGAAGACAAAGGAGTCTTTCATATACTTAATTATGTTTTCCTCTTTTTACAGAGCAGGCAAGAAGTTGCTACTGCAGTGTGCATGAGTAATAAATATTTCAGGTTGGAAATGACTGGACATATGTAACACAGGATTTATATTTTGACTATTTTAAAATTGTTGTGCAAGCTTATGTAATTCTCCTGGTGAATCACAGCTGCCTCGGGATAGGTTGTTAATAAACTAGTTGAAGGCTATTATATCTTATTGTCTGGAGTGCTTGACTTTCTGGCTTCTGTCCATAGTTTGACTTTATCAGTACAGAAGGCCTCATGGTTTGATGATAACTTGAATTTAAATAATTGAACCAGAGGTTTGAGAGGAGATGGCATATGAACTTTTGCAAATTAAACTGACTTCTTTATATACATAATTTATGCAGGTTTATAGGAACACTGTTCTTGAGATTAGGAATAGATACAGCAAGTAGTTAACCATAAATGTTGTGTGCTGGCAAATCTGATGTAGCTGGAATGTCTCTAGTCTCGGACAAACATACCAGTAACTCAGTCAGTGACAATATACTATGTGAGTAGAGTAGAAAAACCTGGATAGAGTGTATCTCACTCTGAGAATTTTTCGTCTTTCTGTGTGGAGAAGATTAATCAGGTAGGAACATCCTGTTTATCTGGCTGAGTTGTGGGCTATCTTTCTTTTTCTCTTCCTGGCCTGAGAAGTTTGATATCAATCCTTGTTTCTCATTTGGGATACATAAGGCCTACCAGCTCTTCTTTACCCCCATTATCAAAGATGAGCTCCAAATCAGCTTCAGAATAAATTGAACAGAATGAGCAGTTAATTCACCAGAAGCTACCATTGATGGTCTGGATTATGGAATAATATCACCCCATTTGAGCACAGTCACAAGGGAATCCACAACTTTTCTTGACTAATCCAGATGATACTTTAAAAAATGGATTTAAAAAAAAGCGATAAGGGGCTAATTTGAGTCTACATCCCAAATCTTGTCATGTGATGTGATGCAGAGTTATATCATTTCCCTACTCATATTATTCAGTGTTAAGTGAAGCCTTTGGGCAAAATGATTGAAAGCCAAGGAGTTAGTTTCATTGACTGATTTCATCAAGCTGTATAATTCCTGTCATGCTCACAATATGTAGCAGTCTAGAGGGCAAGGGGCCTATGTGGATGTAAATCTGAACTGAATTAGCCAGAGTTGGCTGTTGAGCCTAATCAAGGTGAAGTGAAACAATGTGTTCTGGATCTGTCTTATCTGTGTGTAGGGTACAACCAGATCTTGTAATGTGTTAATAAATTGAAGATGGTTCTTGGCTATTCACAATCTTAAGGAATCAGTTTTCTGAGGAAGTCAGGATGTTTCTACCAGACTTGTAACCTGGCAGATTCTTCTTCCTCACAGTGATCTAGTTCCTGTCACATAGGATTTTGCCATTGAAACTCCTTCTGCTGTGAGCTACCAGCAAGGCATCTCCATCACTGGCAGAATGTGGCAATTTGTTTAGTCACTGATGTGACCACTTGTGAATATTCTTTGCACTGGCTGCCAGTAGAAAAATGAGTGAATTGCAAATATGATTTGTTGAGATGCAAAGGCTAAAAAAGACTGGATCCAACCTATCTGAAGAAACTACTTTGAAGAAGGTTTATTGGCCTTTCTGGACTGTGCTCATCCTCAAACCACCACATGATGGTGCTGTCTGCTCACCTTAGTTTGGAGAGGTGGTCCCAGAGCTATGAGGAAGCCCGCAACTGGAGGTCTGTGTTAATCCTTCTCTCAGGAGGAGGAGGAAAATGAGACAATAAAACCTACTTCATTTTATAGGTTGTATGGTGCTTGAGGAACTACTAGTATTTTTGTTTGTTATTGGAGTGTTTTGTACATATCTAATTGTATTTTTAATAGTAAAGCACTCAATGCATCAGAAGGACACCTATTTTTTTCCGTGTATAAATATTTTAGTGCCTTAGTTTTATGTAACTTATGTGGGAAAAGAATTTTAGATATTCTTTGTAAGTTGATTTTTGGCTTTATTTATCTGTCAGAGTGTCAGTCATTTAAAAAAACATATTTACATTTTGTATCTGTTTTTATCTAAAATTTGTTAGCTATGCAAAACTTTCTGTGATGAACCCATCACATGTTTCTCAATTTCCATTATGCTTTATCCTATAAAAAGTAAATTATATGGATTATTGTGGGTGAATAAATAAGATTGTATTGAGGTTTGTTTGTTTGTTTTTAGTTAACATAACGTTTACATGTCTATTAGGAATGAAAACAAATGTGCATCATCACAAGAAATAACATTTATTTTTAGGGTATAAAATACATAAAATTCAAAGTTAAAAGTAAATCTCTTCAATAATTTGAGTTCAAAGGAGATTGTTTGGGTTTTTGTTGTTGTTGGGTTGGTTCAAATTTCAGGGAAATGTCAGCTGGTGTTTATTTTTTCAATCTTCGTCTAACTTAGAAATGGCTTTGTTCTAAATCCAGAAAATGTAGGTAGCTATCAAATAACTGAAACAAATCTTAATAAGTTCACTTTTCAAAAGAGAATCATCCACATTCATGATAATTATGACTATTTACATCACGGAAACTGATGGAGAAAATATTAAAAGTTGACAAATAAAATTGATTGTGTCAAATATTGACATAACTTCATATATCAAAGCTCTGATGTTCAAAATTGCACACCTCAGCCCTTTTGGTAAACTTCAGATCGTTGGAGAAACAGGGTCCCTGTTCAGATATAGGTTAGAAGCTCTGTTGGATAGGCACTTGTGCCAGCAGGGTGCCTGCAGATTTTGAAAAGTCTACAGTCTGTGAAGTTGTAGTCTGGTCACTAGAAGCTAAAGGTATGCCAAAAACCATTATAATTATAGATGGCAAGTGTCTTCTAGCTCACATTTACTTTCTGTAGTACTTAAAGCTTCAGTGCTTAACTAACTAAGCAGGAAGCGCCTTGCCTTTTACATCTCCAGTACTTCCATTAATTTAGTAGTGTAAGTGGATTCCATAACTCCCTCTATGCCATAAAGCTGCTACGCTCCTCAGGCTCCCTTTGCTACTAAGTTGTGCTACTGCTCCTTAGGAACTCAACAGGGCAGTAAAAGCTAGAGCTAGGAAAGGTGGGTGTAGGTAGTGGCTCTGTAGAGTTTTTAAAATTAGTCAACATTAGGAGGTGAACTTAAACAAATAATAACACAATTTAGAAAAAATAAATATTTGTGAATTTCACATAAGCTTTATTTTTATTTTATAAATACAAAGGAATGTTGAACAAATGTAAATCCTCTTAAACATTCAGGATGACCTGTATGAAATAACTAACATGTACTTTCCAGAAGCCAAGCTGAAGTGTTTGTCTTCTGAAAATATATAGTGACTTAATTAACCTTGAATCCAACTCTTTATTTGTATGAATGTTGTTTACTGTCATTTTGAGTCAATTTGTAGATTTTTGCAGCTATAAATAGTGTGCTTGAAACAGTTAGTTACTGTTTGCAGCCATTTTTATTCATTTTATTCATACTGTTTGCAGCCATTTTTATTATGAACCTGGAGAAGCCTTTATATTGTTAGTTCCTTTGGATGGTGGCAGATTCAGTTTTAAAAGATGCAATTTATTAATTGCTAAGATGAGACTGCAAATTTTTTGGGGAAGATATTCTGGGGCAGAATGAAGAGCAAAGGTGGCTTTAAGTCACCTTTTGGCTTCCCATATTTTTGTCCCTACCAGGGCCTTACCCAGCCCAAGTTAGAGCAGCCTTCTGGATGCAGTTGCACAAGTACCCTTGCCCATGTCTCCTCTCCCACTGGCTCCCAGGCCCAGTCTTTCTTCTTGGGCTCCTCGGCTCCTCATCCAATCTCAGTGTGTGTGTCTCCGACACTTTGTCTCAGTATCTTTGTCTTCCCCGCCCCATTGGTTTTCAGTCCCAGTTTGCCCCCAGCTCCTCATCTGATCTCAGACTTCTATTCCTCCCTCCCCCATTTCCCTTGCTGGTTCCAAGTGTCCCCCTCCCACCCCAAGCTTCCATTCTCATCACCCCCACTGCTCCCTAGTCTCCTTGTCCCATCTACATTTGAATTAGGCAGCTTCCTCCTCCATGTTGCTTGAACCCAGCAGAGAGGTCATTGAGAACACAGGAGAGATGGTCTCTCTGCTCTCATTTCAAGTGTCTGGACCAAATCCAGCATAGCCCACTGCAGTGCAGAGCTGCAGTTGCCTAGAAAGACCTTCTCAGCTGCATGTTGGAACATGCCCAGTCTGATGGAATCTTCAGGGAATATAGCTGCTAACATCTAAGTAGTCTCTACTAAGCATGTGTGAACTTCCATTATTTTCCCCCAAAGGCTTATAACTTGGCCAAATTAGGGCCCACTTTCATGGGGGCGCTGCATCTGCCAAAGTTTAAGTTCTAGATCCAAAGCCTGGGGGCACGAGAGTTGTTCAAAGAAATGGTCGCTAAAAATTTTTATTATAGGAAAAACATATTTTTCCCTAGCCTTGTTCTTGGAAATGGCTTAACAGTTTTGGATGAAATTTTCTCAAACAAATTCACTTCAGCCCAAATGGTTAAAGTATGACAAAGTTTTATAAGCAACTGAAAACAGGGACTACTTTTTTAAAGTGATAACTGTCAGCAAACATTAATAACAGGTGGTACCACCAGCCCCGTCAGTCATTAATTTAATACTACAGTTGAGAATCTTACTTTTCCTAGGTAGCTTAATTTTCTCCTCTTTTTTTTTTTTTCATAACTCTCACCTCTATAGCCATATCATCAAAATATGTATTACCTACAGGTGCTTGTCTATAGTTGGCTCTCTTATATCTGAATGTTTTCCTACATGTTTGAGTTTCCAGTGTACTATAATTTGTGAATTCTGCACCGTCTGCTGTACTAGGTTTACTTTTGTCACATGGCTTTTGGTATGCCTAATTAACTGTTAATGATTTTCAATTACTTAAGCAAAGTAGGGAAGCCAACATTGAAGTGTTGTGTTATTGGGATTTAGAAATCTTCTATTTCAGAATACAAGTTTCTCCACTTTAATACCTATCTTTAGCTATGGATCCTTTTTCTGAATCATATTTTTATTAGATGAACTCAGCCTGACTGAAGTTCATAGTCACGGAGCAGATTAGCATAGAATGGAGCGTGCTTCCAGAGGACATGTAAGACTCCTTATCTCAGCACTGTTGGGAGATTGTAGGCAGGACAAGACTCTCTTCCTACAATCACTATGAACTTCCAGTGGAACAGTAAGCTTATGTTCTTAGGGCAAAGGTCTTTCTTCAGAGGAGTCTTTTCAGTGCTGGGTTCTCTGGGTTCTAACCACATGATAAAATTGGCTGCTTTAAACTGTGATTTATGCCTCCATTGTTACATTTCTTTGGTGCGTATGAAGACTAACTTGACCTACCTGCTATCTAGGTCAGTTTGTGGTTGAACAGATGTATTTATCTATGCTAGTAGTTCAAGAACTTGAATAAGACCATTGAAAACATCAACTCAACCCTGTGATAATACCTTTGAAAGTTACCGTAATTATTTGAGGCCTGAAATCCTACAGTATCAACTGTAGTAATTTGGTATATTAGCTTTCGTTAGACGCTAATTTTTATTGCACCCTCTCTTATGAAGGGCTGGGAATATTATCAAGGACAATAGTTATACCTCCTGATTTTAAACTTGTGGTACTTCTCAAATTTCACTAAAAGGGACATTAGATTAATGTCACTTCTGAAGCTGGACTACTTAAATTAACTTACTACATTTCTACTTCAGTGAAGTCAAGAAAGTTTATTGATTGTTTGTCACATAGATAGATCAATGTGAACATGACTTAGTTGTACCTTTCTGTTTGTTTGTTAAATCTGTATTGCGGAGAGTTAGACTGACACAGTATTACTTCCCCTAACTAAGGCCAGGTCTATACTACAGATGTGTATCAGTATAACTATGTTGCTCAGGGGTGTGAAAAATCCACACCCAAGTGACATAGTTATACTGACCTAACCCCCGGTGCAGACAGCGCCTATGTTGGTGGGAGAGCTTCTCCCATTGACATAGCTACTGCCTCTCGCACAGATGGATTAAATACACTGACAGGAGAAGCTCTGCTGTCGGCGCAGGAACCTCTTCACTTAAGCGCTTCAGGAGAGCAGTTGCATTGGTGCAGCTGCGCCGATGCAGTGTTTTAAGTGTAGACCTGCCTAAAAGGGGTTATTGGGGTCTACATTTCATTACTTCCTTTAACTTTTTTTAAATTTTGTGGGTCAGTATTTTACTACATGTCAGTATTCTGTGTATTGCTAGCAAATGCATTCCACCGTTGAGGCTATTTACTTAAAAACTAGCTGGCTGTTTGATTTTTTTTTTTAACGTACTGAGTGTTTCCTGTTTTCCTTCCAGTTTTTAAGACGTATAGGCAAATTTAATCTTTTGGTCCATTTCTGAATTGTATAGGGTTACTTTTATACCAGTCCACCTGGATAACAACCACTGTACACCCATAATTTAGCAGTCATTTATTTCAGTGGCTGCCATTGTTACCAACTGTGCTTTGCCCAAGGGTAGTGTTCTTGCTTCTGATGTACACTGCAGTCAGCTGTCTACCTTGGAGCGTTTGCTTCTTCCTGTCAATCCAATGTCAATATGAAGACAGGTGAAATTGCTTTTAAAGAAAAAGTATGTTGGCCAAAATATCACATGTCCCAGGTAGCTCTTGTCAACTTCCATTTAACCTGAATAACAGAATTGCCCATAGTGAGGATTAAAATATACATTGTATTAGTATTTGTGTGTACTTGGGTTTGTCATCTGAGCCCAATTAAAACAACTACTGTAACACTCCTATTATCAGTAATTTAACATATCCACCAGAAACGGGGGGCACTAATGGAGACCTTGTAAGTCAGCTAACTGGGTCTCATCTTAAAGCAATCTAGTATCTTACATATCTGAATCCTCTGAGGCTTTTTTTTTTCTTTTCAGTACAAAGCTGTCAGTTTCTTTCCTGTCCTCACACTTGAGGTATCCATAGTGGATACAAAATGTATACTGTACATATTTCCACTGAAATAAACCCTTTAGTTAATCTTGCTGTAAAAGCAAAATACATTTTGGCACAGTTTGACACAAATATGAAAGGAGGGGGAAGGGAAGGAAGTAGACTGACTAGTTTGCTTAGAAACTCCCTGTTCTACAGCACATGGAATAGGGAAAGCAAATACATCCCTTTCTCTTCCTGATGATGATTTATTTAGAAAAGAATCTTTTAGTCTTGCTTCAGTCTGCAATTTAGCCTTTACCTAGCAGTCTGATATCTTTTGGAGTTTATTTTCCAGGTCATTGATTTTTTTCTCTCTCAAAAAGCTATTCAGAGTTTTCAAGAATGACTGTTGTGATGTTGTCTAAAGGGGAAGGTGACCGTCTACACTAATATGGTCACCACTGTTACAAAATTGTGATAAATCTTGAACAAGGTATGCTTTGTGAGGTATTGTTCAGAAAGTTATCTCCTGCGTATTATTATCTTGTTATAATGTGTGTGTATCGAGTGTATTGAGTTACAAACATATAGCAAAATTTCATAACTCCACATGCAGTGTCGATACAGGAGCACACATTTGTTGCTGGTTTGGTTAAATCTATAGAATATACCACCAGTGTGGGAGTGTCTGCACAGTTTTTTAACAGTCTGACCTGAGATTGGCTTTCTCAACTATGATCCATAGCAGGCATGCTGATAACTATATCATACCCATCAGTTATCTTTTGACAACTCTGGTTTATTCCTTGGCAATATGAAGGATTGTGGGTTTTTTTCTTCCCTGCTACTAAGAACAAAAGTTGTAAAAAATCTGGGTGGGTACAGGTATCATGGATACATAGGGTCTGGTCTATTCCCCAGGCTGTAACCAATCTCTTGTGCTGAATCCCAAAGGGTCACACAGTTCCACAGGGGCAGGCCTGTGGTCTTCAAGACTCTGAGACTGGGCCTTCCAGTACCAGCAATCTCTCTCTCTCTGGCTCGCTGCATCAAACCCAGCTAAGTCAGGCCCTTGTGTGAGGCTTGTACTAGTCCCCTTCAGGGTGCACGGCTCTCTTAGTATTTGCAGCAACAGCAGGCAGCTTTTACAAAACAAGGTAACAATTTATTAGTCATCTAGCATACAGAACCTGAAAGTCCTTAGGTTAGCAAAGAGAGAGTCGAAGGTTAAACCATAGTCTATCCTGGCCAAACCAGTGCAATCAGCCAGCCAAGCTGTTATGGACTCCCTTTCCGACTCTGGCTCCCTTCCTTTTGTCCTTAGTCCCAGGTGAGAGCTGCTGAGGCCCTCCCAAAAGCCAATTCTTATCCCCATATCCTGACACCTTTCAGTCTATTGATCTCAAGCTGGGGCCTCTGCTCTGCTTCCCTGTTGAGATGTAGGGGAAAATCTCCTTTTTTTTTTTTTGGTTGCTAGGTGTGAACATTGGCCATTGGGGTTCCCATTGTCTTTCTGGATTCTCCATAGATACGTATCAGGTTTTCAGTCAGTCCTTGTAATGACTAGAGTTCAAATTCATGGCCATGTAAAATGCATCACGGAACATGAAATCTGGTCTCCCCTGTGAAATCTGGCTATTGTAGAGGGGTCATGGTATTGCCACCCTTACTTCTGTGCTGGCCAGGCACCTAGCCCAGAAGGCAGCACTGCTGCCAGCAGCAGTGCAGAGGTAAGGGTGGCATGGTATGGCCTCCCTTACTTCTCCGCTGCTGCTGGGGTCAGCACTGCCTTCGGAGCTGAGTTTTTGGCAAGTAATTGTCATTCTCTGCCCACCCAGCTCTGAAGGCAGTGCAGAAGTAAGGGTGGCAATACCACAACCCTCCTACAGTAGTCTTGTCCCCCACCCCCTGTGTCCCTCTTTTGGATAAGGGCCCCCACGGTTACAGCACCATGAAACTCAAGATTTTTAAAATGCTATGACCATGAAATTTACCAAAATGGGCTGTGAATTTGGTAGAGCCCTATTAATGACCCATCCATGCCACCTCAGACAGTTGTGTGACATAAACACCTACAGGAGGAGGTTCTAAGGGCATGTCTATGCTTAAAACGCTACAGCGACACAGCTGCGCTGCTGCTGCACTTCAGTACAGACACTACCTGCTCTGATGGATTCTCCCATCAGCATAGGTGATCGACCTAGGGAGGCAGCAGGTCAACAGAAGAATTCTGTCGATCTAGCACTGTGTATGTACACTGAGAGTTAGTTTGGCTTAACTACGCCACTCAGGGTGGGTGTGTATTTTTTACATCACTGAGTGACTTAGTTAAGACACCTTAATTTTCTAGTGTAGACCAGGCCTAACCCTTCTTCAAGAAATACAAACTAGAGAGGGAAACTGAGGCACACATGGGAATAAAAATATTACAGAAAATTGTCACTTTGTCATAATGGGCTTAAGATCATAAATATTTTTTTAAAAGCACGACTTCAGAAACTCTTTCTTGTATGCAAGTGTGTATTGCTAGAACATTCTCATGTAAACCCCACTCCTCTCAATTTTCTTTTTAAAAGAATACTGGTTCTTTTGTAAAATTTTTGGCTCATGCCAACAAAAGCTCTAGTACTAGTTAAATAGCAAATTTTCTCCTGGAAGCAATTTTTCCTAATATTTTCCAATCTAGTGCATACTTAAAGTTCAGTATTCTTTTGCAGGAGACTTATTATACATATTCTACACAGGCAATTTTACATTCAAGGGATGAGGGGTAGGGAGGTGATCTATGGCAAGAGAAAAACAGGCCAAATGTCACCGTTTCCAGATTTATTTATCTTTGTCAGAAAAATCCCACTTCAAATATTTTTGTGGTGATAAATTCTGTTATTGAGATGGATTCATAGTGATACTATTTATCCTTGGAATGTCAAATTTTCAGTCTTCAATCTCACTTATTTAAACACATACCCTTTATTTGAATTAATTAAAAAAGAAGTGTCCATTCTCCCTTTAATAAAGCAAGCAAACAAAATTGGACATTTTGAATCATCCTTTCTAATAAAAACTTAAGAAAATAGGCCTTTCAATGTGTCCTGAAGGTGAACAAACTTAGGTCATGTTGGATCAAAGCGGGGAAGCAAATTCCAGAGTTGAGGACCTTCCATTGAGAGCTCCATGTCACAGCTGAACAAATCTATGGACTGGCAGCGTCCCTGCTAATCTAGGCTGCCAGATGGCGAGAGCATGTAGAGAGATGGTGGTTTCAGATGCCTGGTAATCAAATAATGAAGTCCTTTATTGATCAGAACTAACACTTGTAATTTGCACCTGGAAATTATTTGGTAGCCAATGCGTAGAACACAGGTACAGCATGCTCCATGTGTGAAACACTGTAAACCAGTAAAGAGTTTCAGCATAAAAAAACTGTCAGATGATCTGATTGCCTTTTACAATGGTCTCTAAGAATTGTATCTCTTGGTCACTGGAATCAGACAACAAACATCAAAATTTGACACAAAAATAATCTCTAGCTTGGGATTTCTTCCCCACACCCACAGCCTCTGGGTTTAGGAGGATGGCCTTCTCTCAGGCAGTCTCTCCTTACTTGGAGCAACTGTTATGGCCCCTCCCTGGAGTATGTGTGTGAATCAGGAACAGGCTAGGCATTCGTGTATCTGCACACTGTTACAAATGCACTGTAATTCTCACTTTAGAAATAAAATCTGGAAGTGTCCAGAGGCATGGATAATGAAGACAAGGTCTGTTGCACCCAGGGGAAAATTTTTCAACCTCTCTGCTAAGCATAGATATAAAAAGCTCTCTTGGCCACTGACACTTTTTTTGGACATCCCGAAGCAGCAGAGAATTCAACAGAAGCCCTTACAATATGAACTTTGTAAAAAAGTGGGTATATTCAAAGGAGCAAATATTTCTTTTTTTGCCATCCCCTCTGGTTTTCCGTACAGCTAACCAGCATCTCCTTTCTGTTCTGGTTTGAGCTTTAGTCAGTTATCCGTCTTCCAAGCACCAGTTTCAGCCAGACGCTAGGAAAAACCAAACAACCTCACTGTTTGTGTCCAATGAAAGAGTTATAAAGCTGTACTGTCATATCAGTGACTATACTGGAAGCCTCAAGCTGAACATACAGGTTGAACAGGAGGGTTGACAGAAGAGAACCCTGTGATTCTCTACATAAGTAGTCCTTTAGTGTTAGTATATGCCTCAGAATAGCATGCGCGCACGCTCTCTCTCTCTGTGTATATATCTATAATCCTATAAAAATGAGCGGTTGGAATTCTTGACCCCCCCCCCCATTTTCTTAGCTATTGAGCAAAGCAAACCAATTGAGACAGAAGCCTCTTCAGCAGGATCCTAATTGAAGTGGTGCATACTTCAAAAAACCCATACAAACACTCCCCTCCCACAACACCCCTTTCACCTAAATGTTGATAGGTAGATCTGAACTTTAAAATGATAAATTAAGGATTGGAATAACTGGGTGAATATCACACCATGTTGTTACCTGGTGTCATCTGGGATTTTTGTTCATGCTGTGAGCAAGGCTTTGTTTCTGGTATTATAGATGAATTATCCGATTGTCTTTTACCAGGTAAAGACTTTCATGAAGAGGTTATCTTGAGTTTAAGGAAGAAGAATAAAATAACGTTTCCAGAAGTGTGTGTATGTTTCACAATGGGTGGAACATCTGTGTCACAGTGGTATGTGCAGGAATGAGTGGAAGTGCTGCATTTAAGTCTCGTCATGGTCCTGAAAAGTCTTGGGAGCACTGTTGTCATGTTACATTGGCAAAGGTCTGTCTGGCAGACCCTACCCCATAAAATTCTTTTTAAAGAAAAAGGCAAATGTGGTCACATGTCTGGCACTATAGGGCCTGAAGTGGACCAGACCAGGTAATTGAAATAAATGTGCTTGCTCTTAAGTGGTTGTGCATGTAGTCCACCTGCACATATGTTCCATGACACAAGACATGTTAATGTTGAACAATGAGGTGAAGTGAGCCTCAAACTATGTCATCGGAATGTGGTATTCTGGAGCCCATTTTCAAAGTGTTGCAAACACTACAACAGTTTGTTCTCTGCACACAAAGATGTTGGGGTTTGTGACAGACAATGCTGTTTACATGAGTACAGACTGGAAAGAGAGCCTGGAATGAGCTACTTAATGGCATACCATGTAGTTTGTGCAGTATACCTGCTAAACTTGTTATAGGGCATTTAGATGAACTTCTCAGTGTAAGTGACCTTGCTGTCTCTTTGTGTTTATATATAGAAATACATCCATTTGATAAGATTAGGGCATGTGACAGCATTGTAACTTTGTCCTAATTACAAAATATCAAATGTGATATTAAAGGTATAGCACTGCATACAGCTACATTATTGCAAATGCTTAAAAAGTATAAATAAGGTTCAGTGAAAAGTCTCCTTGTGTGTGGCAAGGTACTGGGTTTTGTTAACTGAAGTCACAGGGGAAGCATTCAAGCAAAGAACTACAAAAACATCATGCCAGGCTATGGACAAAAGCTGCATGACTACATTTTGCAGATAAAAGTGACTATTCTACTCTATGTAAAATTCATTGAAGCCTTTGAATTTTTAACCCTTCAAGGTATTGTAAACTTTTTGTGGAGAATCAGATCTATTAGAATTTGTACTTGGGCAGTGTAAAGAAAAGAGAAGAGTTCAGATTTAGTAGTTAGGCCAACACTGAACTAGGAGAGGTTGACTTGGGTGTGAGGTGGGTGTGTGGGGTTGGCTTTTAAGCGTGACCATTATATTAGGTGGTGTATTGCTACTTCCCCATGTTTATAAATAGTGTAATAAAAACAGTTACAGTAAAAAAAGTGTAACTACTCTTCTAGATTTAAAAAGTGACTAATAGTTTGACAGATTTATGTTACCAATCTGCCTGAGGTGTTAGATCTGCAGCCTCAGCCTGATCGATTGTTAGCAGAGGAGGCTAGGGTTACAGTTGGCCTTTTACATAAACAGCAATATAGCACAAACAAAATTATTAGGGCGGCAACCATTGCATACACCAGCCAGTAGTGGCTTTTGGCTTTATTAGTAACATAGCAGAGCACATTTTTTTGTTGGCATAGATGTTTTATTTGGATGGCTGTGGTAAAGGCAGCTTTTTTTAGATTAAATGTGTGCTGCAACACCGTAAAGGAGGAGGCATTTGTTTGGAACACGGTTAGTTGGTTTTGGGTGTGCGTTAAGGGCAGGAAAACATTGGGTGTAATTTATGAAAAATTAAACACAACATAATTAGAGATATTAACTATACTTTGCATAACCGCTGGCCAATGCACCGAAAAATTTTGTGCCTAAGAGTGTAATAGCACATTGAGGGGCAGCCTGGGGTAGGTGGTCCTCCCAACACACGCAGAGGTATTGGTAAACACATGAGCTTTAGTGAGGACATATTTTGATGCCTTTTCAGCAGCTGTGTTACCCACCTTATAAAAGCAGCCCGCGTTGCCTTTTTTTTACACATTATTTGAGGGGGCTGCATAGGCCACAATTGCCAAGTGTTGCTTTTTGAAATTTATACGTGCTGATAGTTTGAAGATGTAGTTAGCACATACCGCTTAGCCATGTTATTGGGGGCCCCACCTTTTGCACGTTGTGATGGATTACTTAGTTTTAGAGGCAGCCTTTTTAAAGGCCTGGTTGGATTTTTATAGCAGGGGCCCATACTTTTTTTATGGGACCAAAGGCCGTGAAGGAGCAGGCTATATTTGTGCACTTTTAATTAGTGAGCCTTTAGAAATAGCGAAAAAGCCATTGCTCCCGGGGAATCCCTGAGTGGGAATGGATTTTTTTTGGCCAGGCTTTATGGAGCACATTTTTTTGAATGCTACGGATTTGTTGGGTTAAATATTGCTGGAGCTGGGAGCACACAGAATTTTATGTTAGTTGGTTTTTGGCCTTAATTATGATTTTAATTAATTTTTGCAAGGTATTTTGCATGTGGAGGGCCAATTTGGCAGTATGTTTGAGGGCGGCGGTGGCCACTGTTAGGTGGGTGAGATTTGCACTTGTGACCAGTTTTATGACCTTTTTTAATTGTTTTAACCGCTTGTTTTTATACAGCTGTAAATAGATTACATTTATATTTATTTGGGGGCAGTTAATTTTTAATAGACACCCCATATGTTTTTTTTTAGCAAATTTGACTAAATTGTTTATAGTTAAATGATTTAAATTAGATTGTTTTTTTGCCTGGCTTATTTACAGAATTTTTTTGGAAAAGGGCCCATTTTTTCTTTAGAATGGGTGCAAAGAAACCAAGAATTCTTTTTCTCTAACATTTTTACAACCTTTAACTGCTTAGTTTCCTCCAGCATCTACAGAGTTAACTTTTTACTTTTTTCTTAAATTACTTGTTTATTTTCCAAAATGACACCTTAATTAACTCAGATTTTACCATTTCAAGTACTGTTTCAGGGATTTAAATTTTCCATGTTTGCACTTACTTTTTTTTTCACTTTTGCCACTATGCAAACAGGGCTTTTAACCTGTTTTTAATTTTTTTTTATTTGTTGCCTGCCTGTTTGTCTGGGCCCAATCCTGTTTTTTTTGTTGAACCGTTCTTTTCTATGGGCACAGGCTTTGTTCCACTAACAATTTAGCAAGGAGGGTGGGCTTCTTAACTAGCCCCCACCCATCCTGGTTCTTTTTTTTTTTTTTGGTAATCACCCCACAGGGTGCTCTTCTTCATAGCTCTTCTTCTCCCCCTTCACCCGCCATAATGGCTGCCACCTGGACAGAACGTATGGCCAATTGACGTTTTAACTGTTCAATTTTCTTTTCATGGTGAGCACATTGCTGTTGCGGCATATGCTGAGCATGGATAGTGATGTTTTTGATGAGTCCCTGAAGGACCAGTACTTGCTTAGCCAGTGCTTCCAGGCAGGTGCGTTCTGCCTTTTTCTGCTTGGAAGTTTTGTTTCAAGGCCTGCAACTTGTCGTGGGCATAGGCTTGGGTTGCCTCCTGGTTAGTAATTTGTGCTTTCTATTGCTCAATTTTCACTAGTTGTCGGGTGCACACTGCTTCCCTTTTCCCTAACTCCTTTTTTTTGTCCCAACAACATTTGGTACCACATAGCCTCTGCAGTCCATATCAATCCCACAGCTGTCCCTAGGTTTACATGCTTCTGCTTTTTATACTTGGCATACAGGTCTAATAAATCCTGCCAAGTATGCATGCTTCTCTGGAGCGCCGCCACAGAACCCCAGGGATTGTATCCCACTTTGGTGAGAGCCCTCTCCAGCCGGGAGAGGTCCTCACCCGCCTTTCAAAGAGGCAACAGGGTCCCATCCCTTTTTGTTGCCTTCCCCGTGGCTTGGGCATTAGTTTCACCAGCCGCCTGTGACACCAGCGGACCGGGCAGCCGGACTCCCGTGTCCGCGCTCCCTAATGCCTGTGCATCCAGCCTTGATCCCATCGTTGATGCCATTGCTCACGACTGCGGGACTCCCGAGTCCACAGCTGTACCCTTCTGTTTTTTGAACATATTGTCACAATCCGTTAGTACCACTCTTAAGGTTTTTTTAATCACTTGAGATTTCACGTTGCCCACACTGGTATCGGGGCTTTCAATGTTACCCCACTGGGCCAGAGGGAGGGGCACTAAACCTCCCTCTGTATTACTCAGCCTCTACCACTGAGGGACCATACACCCAATACACACACACACACACACCCCGGGGCAGAGCGAGAAACCCTAAGTTTTTTTTCTTTTACTTAGTTATGCTACGGCTGAGGGGGTATGCACCGAAGATTTTATTCTTCTGCTCAGAGCGAGGATCTCTAAGTCCTCCTCCTATTACCCGGCACTTCTGTTATACCAATAGAATAAAAACCAGCAGGATCTTATTAAGAGGGATAAGGCAAAGATGCCACATTTATTGTAAATATAATGGTAAAGCAAAAGATAAAAGTAAACAATGTTGTTTGACTACTTATTCCTATCACTACTTGTTCCTTATACACACACACACACACACACACACACACACACATATATATATATAGATTCATTCACACAATCATTCATTCAAGTTCTGTATAGGTGTTATAGTTACCAGCCTAGAAGTTGCTCATGCCAAGTTACTGGCCAGGTATCTTGGTCATGAGGATGGAGCCGAGTCTGTGTCAGATGCACCTTATGCTCCTGGAGGTTGGCAGCAGAACCAGAGACTCAAAGTCATCAGTCTTGAGAGTCCATTCTTATAGGAATTAATTCCTATGTTAGTCTATGGGAGCTGTTTCATTCTGCTGTTGCTGACTCAATCAGCAGATGGCACATTTCTGGACACATTCCTGGTCACATTCCTGGTGGCTCCAAACCGTTCAAAGTTTGTGTTTCTCATCCTTCCAGGTGATGGGGTGGATCCCAGTTTACCCTCCGGGGGTTGTCTGGTCATCCACTTGACACATTCTTCGGCCGATGGATACTCCCTTTCTAGGCTGGCACCTTCCTAACCATTCATGTATATCAAGCATTTATCAGCATACATTCCATATCTTAACCATATTTTAATTTACTGTCTCCACCACTTTCGGGGTGTGTGCTAATTCATTTGAGACTCCCGGCCCTTTAATCACAGAGGACGGGGGTCTGTCCTAGGAGCCGTTGCTATTACAATGAAGTGAAAGTTACTTAACGGCTTATAGTGTTTGTTTACATTGTATCAATTACTTCAAGAACAAAGTCAATTAACTTGTTTGTAAGTTTTACATAGTAATAAAGTATCTTTCACAGGATAGATACAATCAATGATTTCTACAGACAGTAGCTTACAAGTTTTAACAGAAGACCCAAGAGATTTTTGTACTTGGTGAAACTGTTGGATTTTAAAGTGTGGGGGACAGATTATGAGGGGGTCACTGTCACTTGGGGGAATCACTGTTAGTACCTTCTTTAATATCCCTACACTTCTACAGCCGGGGATAGACCCACCTGCACCCTTCCCCCACCAATCGGGGTGGAGAGAGGACGCTAAACCTCCCTCCATTTCTCAGTCATACTACGGCTGAGAGTGGGGCACACCTTGAATCATAAAATTCTCAACATGAAATACCAACCGTGCCGGACAGAGCAAACCTGAAATACCAAGGGCAGACCAGTTGGTGTGCTCTGCAGGCCCCGCCCCCCCACACACACACAATTCTCCACCAAAACTGTGACAGATTTATGTTACCAATAACATTTAGTATTTAAAATTAAATTAGCCTTTATTGAGCTTTGACTTAGAGACGTCTAACTGTTTTAATGCAAAACATGCTTGCTTTGTGGAGAATTGGATTAGTTAATCATGAATGGTGTGGAGAAAGTGAACAAGGAGGTGCTATTTACCCCTTCACATAACACAAGAACCAGAGATCACCCTATGAAATTAATAGGCAACAGATTTTAAACAAACATAAAGAAGTACTTCTTTACATAACACCTAGTCAACCTGTGGAACTTGTTGCCATGATATGTTGTGAAGGCCACAAAAAAATTAGAGAAGTTCATGGAGGATAGGTCAATCAATAGCTGCTAGCCAAGATGGTGAGGGATGCAATCCTATGCCCTGGGTGTCCCTAAACATCTGACTGCCAGGAGCTGGGACTGGAAGATGGGATGAGTCATGTAATAATTGCCCTGTTCTGTTCATTCCCTTTGAAGCATCTGGAACTGGCCACTGTTAGAAGACAGGATACTGGGCTAGCTGGACCATTGGTCTGACCCAGTCTGGCTGTTCTTATGTAAATTCTAGCAAGACTCCATAGATGAACGATTGCTTGGTTTGTTTGTGCAACAAATTCTCCCTTTTGTCTTGTTCAGAACAAACATTTCATTGACATGGTTTAATCATTATGACCAAGCTACACTCCACCCAGCTTAGCAGAGATTGTTGGAAGGTTGTTGCATACGGTATGTGAGAAGGAAACTGAACAGTGTGCAAAAAACATTGACGAGAAATTTGTCTTGATGAGTGAAGCCATGTATACAATGATCCAGTAATGTGCTTGTGTGACAAAAGAAGATGGGATTGTCTATCTTAAAGATGTAAGTGATGTATCAGGAAATGCCTATATAGTAGAATACTTAAAAGCAGTAACAGTAAAAGCTTATAACAAACTTTGAACAAAAATTCAAGTGTCAGGTATGTAGCTTTGTCATAGACAATGCTGCAACTGTAGTAAAGATGAAAAGAAATGTAGAAGATAATGAAGAGAACCTGAAATTTACAACATATGGGGGTAGTGCTCATTTGATGCATCTTTTAGTCAAAGATGTGAGTATAATTTTCCATGAACTGGAAATCTTGAGTTTTGCCCAGCTCTAGCAGTGACATTTGAAAACTGTCTGATTTCCAAGCTAAGAACATGGCCTTAATTGAGTTAACTCGAGTTCTAATTGTACAGTAGAACCTAGTGGATGATTTTGTAACTAAACTACAAAATTTAGAATGCCGGCACAGATCTATTTTGTAAGAAACACAGCATGAAAAGATGAGTTCCTAAACATTTAGCCAGTAGTACTGTCAGATGGCTCCAGCTCTCTTAGCTTCCTTGGGTTGGTAGGACTTTCCTTAGCCCCTTTCACGCTTTGTCAGGATGCATAAAATCTTTATGGTCAGAGAGATGCTACTTATCTGGCTACCAAGTGCATAAAAGGCTTAAATTTGTTTTCTCTGCCTTATACATTATGCTTAAGCACTGTATCTAGAAATACTTCATAAAGTGTGTCTGTTTGTATTGACTTCTGTACATAAATACTGGTGTTATAGTCAAAGATTTAAGGAAGGTTAAAATATTAGAATTTACTGTGAGGTACTAAAACTGGGACTTGCTTCCCATAATTTTAAATGCATGCATTCGGGAAAGGTCACTGCTTATGTCCTACAGTTCTAAAAATGAATTAGATTTGATCTGTGCTAACATGGTATGAATCCGATACTAAAAGAGAGAGCCATGAACAAGCTGGACATGAATAATTGAGAATGATTGTTTTCAACAAAGCTAACATTTTTACCTTTTGCAATAACTGTATAGATTTCATTGTTTCCTTATTTAGGATTGAGAATTTGGATGTAACATTATGCAGAAACCCTTAATTTCATTTTGTGAGTCTCATTTCTCCTCCCTTGGTTTGTGCTTCACACTCTTCTTCCTCTCTCACTCCTTGTTTCCCAACAGTAGAGGATTAGCCCTTTACCCCTACACATGTTCCGGGGGGGGGGGACGACTGAAGGGGGGTCAAACACTTTTATGGCTCATTATGACAAATCTGGAGTCCCCTGCAAAGCCATTTGATTCAGTCTATAAACTGAAGGGATGAACACTCTCAGTATGCAATCTGCCCAGCTGCAGTTCTCCTACCTGTCCTAACCAGCAGTACCCCTACAGTAGGAGAAACGTGGAGGGTAATTAATATGACAAAAAGGAAACTAGGAGTATGACATCTCTGGGTATTTGCTTAAAGTTCATGAATCTGTTTTAGTATGATCAAATAAGTATGTCTTCAGCAAGAGGTGTCAGGTGGCTCTTGGCAGGGGGTTTTTGATGGGCAGGGTAATGTTAGTGTTTCTAGACACTTCCTCAATAGGTGTGAGAGAATTCAGTCATGTAATCTTTGAGTTAGACATACTTATCATCGAGCTCTGAAGATTGGACTTAGGTCAGGAGGGGACACTGCCTGGTCACGGACTGGTGACAGTCATGCTACCACTCTTGATTACTGATTTGATGCAGCCAGATTAATAACCTTGTGGAGCTCTTAGATGCCTGAAATAAAGCTGTACAGTGTGGTCATGGACACCCAGCACTATGGACCGCTGCTGTGTAAGTGGTGGTGGTGGTCATGCTTGTATCATGTTGAAGACCTCCTTTTGAGAACATTTTGTATAGAATCCTAGAATATTAGGGTTGGAAGAGACCTCAGGAGGTCATCTAGTCCAATCCAATCCTCTGCTCAAAGCAGGACCAACACCAACTAAATCATCCCAGCCAGGGCTTTGTCAAGCTGGGCCTTAAAAACCTCTAAGGATGGAGATTCCACCATCTCCCTAGGTAACCCATTCCAGTGCTTCACCACCTTCCTAGTGAAATCGTGTTTCCTAATATCCAACCTAGACCTCCCCCACTGCAACTTGAAACCATTGCTTTTTGTTCTGTCATCTGCCAACACTGAGAACAGCCTAGCTCCATCCTCTTTGGAACCCCCCTTCAGGTAGTTGAAGGCTGCTATCAAATCCCCCCTCACTCTTCTTTTCTGCAGCCTAAATAAGACCAGTTCCCTCAGCCTCTCCTCATAAGTCATGTGCCCCAGCCCCTAATCATTTTTGTTGCCCTCTGCTGGACTCACTCCAATTTGTCCATATCTCTTCTGTAGTGGGGGGGAACAAAACTGGACACAATACTCCAGGTGTGGCCTCACCAGTGCCAAATAGAGGGGAATAATCACTTCCCTGGATCTGCTGGCAGTGCGCCTACTAATACAGCCCAATATGCCATTGTCCTTCTTGGCAACAAAGGCACACTGCTGACTCATATCCAGCTTCTCGTCCACTATAATCCCCAGGTCCTTTTCTGCAAAACTGCTGTTTAGCCAGTCGGTCCCCAGTCTGTAGCGGTGCATGGGATTCTTCCTTCCTAAGTGCAGAACTCTGTACTTGTTGAACCTCATCAGATTTCTTTTGGCCCAATCCTCCAATTTGTCTAGGTCACTCAGGACCCTATCCCTACCTCCAGCTTAGTGTCATCTGGGAACTTGCTGACAGTGCAATTCATCCCATCATCCAGATGATTAATAAAGATGTTGAACAAAACCGGCCCCAGGACTGACCCCTGGGGCACTCCGCTTGATACCGGCTGCCAACTAGACATCGAGCCCTTGATCACTACCCGTTGAGCTGGACAATCTAGCCAGCTTTCTATCCACCTTATATTCCATTTATCTAATCCATACTTATTTAACTTGCTGGTAAGAATACTGTGGGACCGTATCAAAAGCTTTGCTAAAGTCAAGCTATATCACCTCCACCGCTTTCCCCATATCCACAGAGCCAGTTATCTCATGATAGAAGGCAATCAGGTTGGTCAGGCATGACTTGCCCTTGGTGAATCCATCTTGACTGTTCCTGATCACCTTCCTCTCCTCCAAGTGCTTCAAAATGGATTCCTTGAGGACCTGCTCCATGATTTTGCCAGGGACTGAAGTGAGGCTGACTTGCCACACTCTGTGGTTTCATAATACTTGTAGTGGGGGGGGGAGGAATTAAATTTCAGAACAGTTGAAAATCTATTTAACATTAAGGGAAAACATTACTTTAAATGAATGTTAGATTAAAAGCAGTTTGCTCAAGTATGGAAGAAAATACTGGTGCAAGCAACTATTTTTCCTATTAATAAATAGGTAGTTTTAGAAAATGTGCCACTTAAAAATGGATTAATATTAAAAAGTGAATTGTGTCACAGGTGTTAAAACTAGAAATATAAAAATAGTGTAAAAATATATTTGGATTTCAGCTTGCAGGTTGAATTACAAGAAACAGATAAAACACTGATCCAAGTTTTTATGTTAAAAATAGAAATAGAAAGGGATTTTTAATTGTTCACTTGTGCTCAAGCAGAGCATTAAGTTGGGAAATAGCATGGGAGGGGGCTTGTGTGCATGCTCCATATACACTAAATAATTAAAAGCTGAGTGACTACTTGCATCATTGCTTTCAGGCCAGTATCTTAACTGTCATAAGCTAATAAAACTGATTTCAGATTAAACTTTGTCACAATTTAGATAAAGCTATAGAAAATGATTTTTCTAAGAAACAAAAAGGCAAACTGTTCAGTACTAAACACCTCAAATCTGTGTGTGTGTGTGTGTGTGTTTGTGTGTGTATGGTTTTTTTTCTTAAAAGCAAGCAAAAACCCTGAAAACCAGGATGAATTCTTTATGGCAAGATGTGAAGTGACATTAGTGGATTCACTAGAAATCTCTACCAAAGAAACCTTGCTATATAGGCTTCTTTTGATATCATGTCATTATACATTTCTCTCTGTTAACTTGAGCTTTGTCCTTCCAAAGTAATGTATTGGCAGATTAGTCATAAAAGCTGAGACATGAATGAAGGATAACTATAGTGTTGTGGTGTACGGAAGCTTTAGAGCATGCCTGTTTGTATTATACAGTACCTGACCTATAAGTAAACGAGGGCTTCAGTTTCTGTTGCTACCAGTACGTTGACCCTTAAAAGCATACCCGTACATCCTATTAAAACAATGTCTTCACTTTGAAGAAAAGGAAGTCTGCCTTAATGTAATAATATTAATATGTGTTAATTGGGAAAACAATATAGGACTGCTTATGAAATTGATATCTGACAATATTATTACTTGATCTGTGACTTCTGTAGATGGTGGAAGAATATCAGTAATGGCTTCAAGCTATGACTCTTATCATTAAAAATCACATCACAATTAATAGATTCAGGATTCATTGAGTTCTTTCAGCTCAGTGTCACATTCAGTGCCTCTGTGACAACCTTCATTTCCTACTTAGCGAATCGAAGCCTGGTAGCTAGAGCCCCAGGAAGTTGTTAAAGCAATTAAAGGCTTCTGTCTCTCAGCACATTGCATGGTTACCATAGTATCCTCTGCCTCCAAGTCTTTACTGATGATGTCAGTATGCATACAGGGGTTATTCAGAGCATCTACATGAAGATGATTCACCCCTCGCTAAAGATCATAAGCCCCACTCCATATGCTGTATCTTCTAGTATCATTTTGGAAACTCATAAGCTTGGAAGGTAAGTGGCTTCTGCTTCATATTTAACCATTTAAAAATATCCTTATGCTGTGTGAAGTAGGAGGTTTTTTTCCTCATTGCATCACTAGCTTAAATTCAGAGTGTCTCTGTCTGTCTGGTATTTGAACCAGTTCCCTGGAACACAGCCTTTAAACTTACCAAAGCTTTTTTAACCTTATAAAATGTGTAGGAATTCAAACTAAAAACAAACTTATAGTTAGAAATTGGCCTGTACCCCAGTAAGTAAGCAAAGTCAACAAGGACTTTTTATTTTTAGTGATGAAAATAAATGCAAATATCTAATATAAACTATTCCTACTTTTAGGACAGTGGGTGTCTTCATAAGCAACAAAAGCACACTGTTTATAAACAAAATGTTTAACATAACTCTACTACTGCATGTTCAGACTGAAAAAAAAAACAAAATGTAAAAGAGCTTGAAGTATAACGGAGATGCTTAGATGCTACCTCTAGCCTCATATGTTAGCTTTCCTGTAGACTGTAAAAATCAAGCTTGCACATATGTTAGATTTCTGTTTTTAAAACCTGAAGAGGCATCCACATGTGATGCCTCTTTAATCACCTGCCTACTTTTCTGTGTGGACTTTCTGCATGCCTCTTTTTTTGTTTTATGCAGTGGTATTGTAGCTGTGTTGGTCCCAGGATGTTAGCGAGACAAGATGGGTGAGGTATTACCTTTTATTGCACCAACTTCTGTTGGTGACAGAGACAAGCTTTCAAGCTGTTCTTCAGGTTTGGGAAACTTACTCAGAGTGTCATAGCTAAGGCTAAGATGTTGTCATGTACAGTCATGGACAAGTACAAGACATGGACAGGTCACGGGCAATAAATAAAAACTAATGGAAGCTGTGACCTGTCTGTTGAGGTTCCTTGGTTTCCCCCGCCACCATGGTGGCTGGGAGTTGTGAGGTTTGCCCTCTGCCCGTTGCAGCTGGAAGCTGCAGGAGGGCCCCCCTGCGCCCACGGCGGCTGGGAGCTCCAGGTTGACCATATTTCCCAAAGAGAAAGTGAGACACCCCCAGCCTCTCGCCCGAGGCATCCCCCTCCCACTCGAGGCTGTCACCCATCGCTGAAACTTTGCAGGGGGCCTCTTGTTGCTGCTGTCACCGGAACCCTGCTAGGGCCCCATTGGCTGCCAGCTCCAGAGTCCCGCAGCCCCTGGGGCTGAAGCCGAGAATGTCACGGAGGTCTCTGGAAGTCACTGATTCCGTGACTTCCATGACCTCCGTGACGTAAACGTAGCCTTAGTCATAAATACATGGTGGAACAGAATATTTAGCGTAAGTAGTTAACACATGCATATATCCTAGACTTTCTCTTCGGAGCACGTTCTATGGTATCTGAGTGCCTGGGTGTAGATAACAGATTTCTTAGTGTGTTTGGGATGGTTACTGGATCTATGGAGGTAGATGTGGTGATCCGTGGGTTTCTTGTATATAGTTGTCTGTAGGGTTCCATTGTTGAAGCTGATTATGGCGTCCTGCAAGTTGTTGCTGGTGTGGGAGAGTTCTAGATAGAGTTTAATTAATGAGTGATGGTTGTTGAAATTGTGGTGGAAATTTATAATTAATGTATCTCAGGGATATCTCCTTAACACATTCAAACCCACCTTCACCAAACAAGGATACTCCACCAGCAAAGTAAATCACATCATGGAATGGACCACCGAAATACTGCAGGAGAACCTGCTTCAATACAGAAATAAAACCTGTTTCGACCACACACCGCTCGTTGTCACCTACACCCCACACTGGAACCCCTATGGGGGTATCCTCAGACAACTATAGCCAAACAACTTTCATCCCACCCTGAAAGAAATGTTTCCTGAACCCTCTCTTCTGGCCCTCAAACAACCCCCCAGCCTCTCCAAGCTCATCATCCAATCAGGTTCCTCACAAACCAGGACACACCAATTCAAAGCGGCACCAGACCCTGCCAGAATAACAGATATAAAACCTGCAGACAAATCTTCACTGCTACAATGAGCAACACACCTTTCAAGATCCAGGGATCCTACATGTGCCTATCACAACATGTGGGGTACCTTGCCCAGTGCAATAAATGTCCCAATAGCAACTATGTGGGGGAAACCAGGCAGTCACTATGCTCTCAAATGAACTCACACAGGAAAATGATAAAAAAACAAAAGCACCACCTCACCTGTGGATGAACACTTTTTACAAAGGTCAGATATAGAGTGATCACTATCAGTCCTCATCCTTAAAGGAAACCTGCACAACCAAAAGTTGAACCTGGGAGTTTAAATTCATAACTTTGCTAGACATTAAAAATCATGGACTGAATAGAAATGCTGGATTTATGGCTTATTAGAACAATCTATAACCTACTAACAACCCCCCCCCCCATTCCTTTCCTGTCTCTGAGTGGAGGGGTGTTAACAGGCCACTTCACCTTGAAATATGTATTAACTACTTATGCTAAACATTCTGTTACACCTTGTATTTAGCTGACACTTTGGGTATGTCTGCACAGCAAAGAACACCACGGCTGGCCCATGCCAGCTGACTCAGGCTCTCAGGATTCAGGCTGTGGGGCTGTTTCATTGCTGTGTAGACTTCTGAGCTCAGGATGGAGCCTGGGCTCTAGGATCCTCCCACCCCACGGGGTCAGAGAGCTCGGGCTCTAGCCCAAGCCCAGAAGTTTACACAGCAATGAAACAGCCTGAGGCCAAGTTGGCTGACACTGGCCAGCCTCGGGTTTTTCTCTACTGAGTAGACATACACTTTGAGTAAGTGTCTCAGATCTGAAGAAGAGTGCTGTGTGGCTCAAAAGTTTGTCTCTCTCAGCAACAGAAGTTGGTCAAATAAAAGATATTACCTCACCCACCTTCTCTTTTTTTTTTTTTGCCTTTTTTTATAACAACTCCATCCTTTCTACCTGAGTGAATGTAAGTTATTATTGAAAGTTGTTATACCTGTCCTGATCAATAGAAATATTTTTATTGTGTACCTTGAAATCGGGAAGTATGTACAAAATGTTACAGAAGCTCTACTCTTTCTGAGGAGAAATTTGCATGACTTCTAAAACATTTTGTTCTTGTATATTTGGTTTAAAATAATTTGTATGGGCAGGATCCCAGCGTGTTGTCTTCCCCTTGGTTTCAGACTTTCAATCTCTTTACATGTCTGATATGGCAATATTGTAAGTTGATTGTTGCTTCATTTTTAACAATAAATACCTTTTAAGAGAAGATCTTTGGCAACTTATTGGGATGAGTTCCCATCAATACCCTCCTCCTCCTCCTTTCTTTTTAAAAGACAGTTCCTGTGCCTTGTAGCTTTTTGTAATTTTAGGTTTGCTGTGTCCTCTTCCATTTATCTGCCCTGAAGAATTCTGTGGATTTTTGTGTATGTGCTAGTAATTCATATCTTAATATTTTTTATTTTATTTTTACTTTTTTGCTCACTTTTAAAGGCCAAATGTAAATAAACTAGGACAGAGGAGATTCTGTTATGCAGGAGATTGCATATTACCATACATGATTCTGGGTAGATGTGCGTTTTTCCCTCAGATAAATGTGTAATAAAAATTTTCAATCTACAGCTTTCATTAGTCTGTTTAGATCCTAAATATTTCAGTACACGGATCTTGTGTCTGTCTGCATCTTTTACTGTAAAGTGCCTAGTATGCTGTTGATTCATTCATATGCCAATGTGAAAAATAACATTAAAGGTCGACATCCAAGTTTGTCATCCTCTCTACGGCTTCTGTTGACATAGAATGAATCAAGGGTGTCTCTCTGGAGAAGGACTGCAGAGGGCATGGGTTCACTAGATGTTCCATGGTTTGAATGTCTTTTCCACATTTGCATATTGAGCTGTCCTTCATGTTCCATTTGTGTAGAAGGTACTGGCAATGCCAATGTATGATCCATGTAGTGAGGACATCCATCTTCTGTTAGCATAGCAGCTTGGTCAAGTAATTATATTTTGCAGTGAAGAGGCCTTCATTGTTGAGTTGGCATACAGATAGATATGAGCCTGTGTTTCGATGTTTGTTTGCCCTGAAAAAGACCATTTCGCTTGAGTTGCTTATAGATCACGAGGCGATTGATCAGCATTCAGTCGCCATGTTGATGGCCTTGGTCGTGATGAAGTACTTAACAGGGAGGAGGACCATGTGAAGGTTGCCATCTTCTTCCCCCTAATTAGGATGCTATAGAAACAATAAAAGAATTCAGTCAACCCTTACCATACACATTAAAAGTTCAGATATGCAATCATATTAAAATGACACTAGAGATGATGATGTCTTGGTCTAGAGACAATTGTTTCCATATCCCTTTCAGTTTTTTAAGTGCATGCAGAGAGGAGCTTTCTTTCATGAAAGTACAGACGGTGCTTCTGCTTATTCTCCCACTGAGGATCTAGTCCTTTGTTAGATGATGATGATGATGATGTAGTGAACAACTCGGTCTCATTTAAAGGCAAAAAATAAGAGTGCAGTTAACTTTTGCATAGCCTTACTCTTCTTGACTATTTTTTAATGAATAAAACAACTTAAGCTTGGTCTCATTACACTTCTTGTATGTTCTGTGGCTTTATGACTCATTTAAATGGAAAGATGTCATATTAATCTATACATGTAACCTGAAAAGTAGGTTTTGTCAAATACAACATGTATGCAAAATGACTGAGCTTAAGTAGCTATTGGAACATTAACTGTTGTACATCACAATTAAAGCAGGGTATTTAAAAAAAAAACAACAGAATTTTGAAAATTAACATCCACCTATGTTCATGACTTTCTGTGATTTGAAGTGTACAGCTTGAAGTTGTACTAACACTTCTATACATTTTTTCTTATTTAAAAAAGGAAATTAAAGTATGAGAAGGTTATGTTCTCACTTTTGCTTTTTCTTTTGAATGCAGAAAAAATTGTAGCAACCATAAATTAAGATCCCATTATTTTGCACCTTCTATTTTTTCTTGTCCCTCATGGAAAAGATAGTGGAGTTATTTTTGAGAATTTCACTGTGTGTATGTTTTCCACTCAAGTTCCTTTTAGGTGTGTTCTATCATATGTATATATGTTGTTAATTAAGTGTGTGGATGTATTTTGTGTATGCAAACCAAAGGTTACATTTGTTTCCAATAAGGTTGGAGCAAAGCTTAGTTAATGGAGTTCCATATTACAGAAAATGTAGAAATATGTATAAAGTGTTGTATATAAAGGTCTAGGACTTAGTCCACTCCTTCTGAAATCAGTTGATGATTTCAGAACAAGCAGAATTGTCCTCTTGATTATTGGAAATAAATTCTTAAAGCCAAACTGACGAGATTTTTTTGAAACAATGTAGATCCCAGTCAGAAACATTATATACTAACTTTACAGTTTCTCTCTCTCTCTCTCTTTCTGTAGACTGACAGGTTGTAAGTGTGATATAAATGCATTCAAGTAATTTTAATTTATCAGTGAACAATACTACATCTTTAATACGTTTTTAGGAAATCATGTTGCTTGGCCAAAGTACAGATTTGAGATTTTTTTTCACTTGTATAAGTTTTATTAATCAAAATACAATTGTAAAAAGAAAATGGGAAATTACAGAAAGTGAAATAAAGATAGTTATGTGACAGTTTAAAAAAGCTTTAAAGAATGAAATCTAATAGTCAAATATTACCAAGAAGGAAAGATCAAAGTACTGCAAACCAAAATCTTATACTAAGCATAATCACAGAATGTGAATTTATCACAAAATATTTTCATAGTTAGTAACTTTATCCTAAAGTCATCATATGATGGAGAAGCTATCCTAAATCTCTCATCCCTAAGTAGGAAATTTTGGTAACCATATGAAATTATGGGTCTTAAGTATAGATTCTTCAGCTTTGCCAATCCAGGTGTATATAAATCTGTTCAGTTACTTATTGAACATTATTCTTACACCTTTGGGTTAAAATGCTTTCTTTGCTAGCAAAATACAAACATATTTTACTTTTAAGTAATTCACAAACATTACTTTAGGTATGTAGTATATGAGTACTTAAATCAATGAAGCCCATTGTTACTGGTTCAAAACAGAAACATGTATAAAACATTTTTTTTCTACTTATGAGTGGAAGCTGATGTAAAAAATGGATTCTCTGGCCGATCTTTGAAGATTTGCAATGACTTGTCCCTAGAGGTAGATGGAGCTCCAGTTCTAGTTAGCTTTTACTCAAGATGATCGCTCCAGTGTGGTTCTTCAGTAACACCACGGGAATTCTGCTTTCTTTCTGTCCCAATGTTCTCTTCACACCATATGTTGACATGAAATGAAGAATGAAGTTTTGTAGCCATGTAGCTTGTCCTACACAGTCGTTGAGGGACTATCAAATGGAGTACACCTCTACCCCGATATAACGTGACCCGATATAACACGAATTTGGATATAACGCGGTAAAGCAGTGCTCCGGGGGGAGGAGGGGAGGGGAGGGCTGCACGCTCCAGAGGATCAAAGCAACTTCGATATAACGCGGTTTCACCTATAACACGGTAAGATTTTTTGGCTCCCGAGGACAGCTTTATATCGGGGTAGAGGTGTATTTTCACTTTTGTCAATCTGGCGCAGCCAAAGATCATGCAGTACCAGTCTCTGGTAAGGGAAGTAATTGTCCAGCCCAACTCTTCAGTTGATCTCACTTTCTCTCTATCTAATTAGACAAGGGGTCTTCCTTTTGGAGTTTTGTCTATACCCAACTGTGGACTCATTTTTGGGCTAATAGTCCAACAACGCTTTTTGTAAGACAAGGTTTTCACTTTAACTGGTTCTTGTTTTCAGATCCTATCATGTGAAGAGTAGTTGGACACCTGCCAAGAGCATCTTGGCTTTGTATGGGGATTTTTGTGAAAATAAGCCTTGAGGCTCTCTGTTGAGATGGTGTCCATTTCCTTGGTCACTCTTGTGAAACTGTCTGTCTGCCCCAGATGGAAAACAAACAAGATGTTAGGATGCATAAGAAATGGGATGGAGAATAATATGGATAATATTATAATATTGTTGATTTATTTTAGGGCTGTCGATTAATCGCAGTTAACTCATGCGATTAACTCAAAAAATTAATTGCGATTAAAAAAAACCAATCGTGATGAATTGCAGATTTAATCGCAATGTTAAACAATATAATACCAATTGAAATTTATTAAATATTTTGGATGTTTTTCTACAATTTCATATATATTGCATTCTATGTATATTATTTTTTATTATAAATATTTGTACTGTAATACAAGTGCTGTAGTACAGTCACTTTGTTGTGAAAGTGTAACTTACAAATGTAGATTTTTTTTTTTTTTAGTTACGTAACTGCACTCGAAAACAAAACAGTGTAAAACTTCAGAGCCTGTAAGTCCACTCAGTCCTACTTCTTGTTCAGCCAATCACTAAGACAAACAAGTTTGTTTACATTTACAGGAGATAATGCTGTTCTCTTCTTATTTACAATGTCACCAGAAAGTGAGAACAGGCATTTGCATGGCACTTTTGTAGCCAGCATTGCATGATATTTATGTGCCAGATATGCTAAACCAGGAATCGGCAACCGTTGGCATGCGGCCCGCCAGGGTAAGCACCCTGGTAAGCACCCGGGAGGGCCAGGCCAGTTTGTTTACCTGCCACGTCTGTAGGTTCAGCCGATCGCGGCTCCCACTGGCCGCGGTTCACCATCCCAGGCCAAGGGGGGCTGCAGGAAGTGGTGGTCAGCACATCCTTCGGCCCGCGCCACTTCCCGCAGCCCCCATTGGCCTGGGATGACGAACCGCAGCCAGTGGGAGATGCGATCGTCCGAACCTGCGGACGTGGCAGGTAAACAAACCAGCCCGGCCCTCCAGGGTGCTTACCCTGGCGGGCCACATGCCAAAGGTTGCCGATCCCTGTGCTAAACATTTGTATGCCCCTTCATGCTTCGGCCACCGTTCCAGATGATATGCTTCCATGTTGATGACGCTCATTAAAAAATAATGCGTTAATTAAATTTGTGACTGAACTCCTTGGGGGAGAACTGTATGTCCCCTACTCTGTTTTACCCGCATTCTGCCATATACTTCATGTTATAGCAGTCTCGGTTGGTGACTCACCACACGTTGTTCATTTTAAGAACACTTTCACTTCAGATTTCACAAAACGCAAAGAAGATACCAATGTGAGATTTCTAAAGATAGCTACAACACTCGATACAAGGTTTAAGAATCTGAAGTGCCTTCCAAAATCTGAGAGGGACGAGGTGTGGATCATGCATTCAGAAGTCTTAAAAGAGCAACATTCTGATGTGGAAACTACAGAACCCAAACCATCAAAAAAGAAAATCAACCTTTTGCTTGTGGCATCTGACTCAGATAATGAAAATGAACATGCATCAGTTCACATTGCTTTGGATTGTTATCGAGCAGAACCCGTCATCAGCATGGACGCATGTCCCCTGGAATGGTGGTTGAAGCATGAAGGGACATATGAATCTTTAGCGCATCTGGCAAGTAAATATCTTGTGCCGCTGGCTACAAAAGTGCCATGACAATGCCTGTTCTCACTTTCTGGTGACACTGTAAACAAGAAGCGGGCAGCATTATCCCCTGCAAATGTAAACAAACTTGTTTGTTTGAGCGATTGGCTGAACAAGAAGTAGGGCTGAGTGGACTTACAGGCTGTAAAATTTTACATTGTTTTATGTTTGAATGCCGTTTTTTTGTACATAATTCTATGTTTGTAAGTTGAACTTTCATGATAAAGAGATTGCATTACAGTACTTGTATTAGGTGAATTGAAAAATACTATTTCTTTGTTTTTTTACATTGCAAATACTTGTAATCAAAAATAAATATTAAGTGAGCACTGTACGCTTTGTATTCTGTATTGTAATTGAAATCAATATATTTCAAAATGTAGAAAACATCCAAAAATATTTAAATAAATGGTTTCTGTTATTGTTTAACAGTGTGATTAATCACTATTAATTTTTTTAATTGCACAATTAATTGCGATTAATTTTTTAATCACTTGACAGCCCTAATTTATTTAATGATGCGTCTTCGTCCAGAATACCGTGTGCAGTACCAGTCACCTCATCTCAAAAGGACATTGCAGAATTAGAAAGAGTTCAGAGAATGGTAACAAGAATGATTAGGAGGTATGGAAAAACTCATTTGAAGAAAGATTGTAAAGATTGGGATTGTTTACCTTAGAAAGTAGATGAATGAGAGGGGACATTGTAAAAATATATAAAATAATGAGTGGTTTAGAGAAAATAGATTGGAAGCTTCTATTGTCCCTCTCTGATAGTACAAGACTGAGAGGACAGTCAGTAAAATTTAAAAGATGGAAAATTCAAAACCGATAAAAGGAAATATTTCACAAAATATGCAATTTAAGTTGTGGAACTTATTGCCACATTATGATGTTGAGGCCAAAAACTTTGCAAGATTCAAAGGGGATTGGACATCTATATGATAACCAGGATATCCACATTTAGAAAATTAATGCCAACAAATTTTGAAAAATATGTTAAACCTCACTCATCAGGTCTTAAGACAATAACTATAAAAGATAAGGAAGAGACATCATGTGTGGGGCAGATTATCCCACATCTGTCTACATTGGGGTTACTTACATCTTCCTCTGAAGCATCTGGTGCGGGCCACTGGTGGAGGCAGGATACTGGACTAGATGGACCACAGCTCTAATCCAGTCTGGCAGTTCTTGTTTTCCTAAATCTTTTTCAGAAGTTTCCATTTTCTTTTGATCTTTATCAGTTTTCACATCCTGTTTAATGCTTTAAGACTGAGTGCACATAAAGAATGTCATATGTTAGCAATTTCTCTTAGCTTGGTACAGTACCACAACAGATGTTGGTAAATGAAGTGTCAGGGCTGAGTAGGTGTATGCATGTCTACCTGTTGCATATATTAATTTGACCTTTCAGTTATACAATTAGTCACTTGTGTCAGTGTTTCTGTGTTGGGTTTGTTTTTTGATTCTCCAGTAGCGGACAGGTTTCAGTGACTAAAGTGGCTAGCATCCTTGTGGACAAGCACTCAGTCCTTAGACGTTAGTTGGGTCTTGTGTAAAAACTTCACATTGGCTTTACAACATGAATTACACATCGTATTCACCCACTTTAATGTAAGTACTGTTTATCATTAGATAATCATTATTCTTACTGTTTATTTAGAATATGAACCTTATTAATAAAAGACTCACTTCTGTATACTTATTTAAAAGTTTTTTCTTGACACTTGTTATTCCAGTGAACTATTTTAAAACACAGTGTTCCACAGGCTGCTTACACTTGCGGTTATGTAACCCACTGGTGAGTGTGTGTTTACAGGTTCCCCTAGTGCCCAGTCCAATTAGGCTAGAGAGCCTGCGCTATTTAGGTCAAGCTGTAGCAGCTTGAGCTCAGGCTCAGGAAGACTGAGTTATGTCAGCAAGAGTAACCATGACAGCCACCATCTTGGTGTATCATTTAGGATAGTGGCTGTCATGGCTACTCTTGCTGACATAACTTAGTCAACCTTATCTAGTCATTTCCTTCAATAACTACACCTCTACCCCGATATAACACGAATTCGGATATAACGCAGTAAAGCAGTGCTCCGGGGGGCTGTGCACTCCGATGGATCAAAGCAAGTTCGATATAACGCGGTTTCACCTATAACGCGGTAAGATTTTTTGGCTCCCGAGAACAGCGTTATATCGGGGTAGAGGTCTATTTAGATACATTTTTAAAAAATTAAGATTTCCTCTTTCCTATCACCATCTGTTTTTTGGTGAGCTGACCCTGCCTAAATTCCTTATGCTGAACAACCTCTGGTCAGCGCCTAAAAATGTTTGTTAGCACCAGAAGATTTTAGGTTAGCCTCAGAGGCCAAACTCTACCTTGACATTAATCATAGTTCAATTATACATGTTCAGAAGAAGGTGAAAAACTTGCTGAAGTAATTACTGTATTTGTTTGCCACTGTATTATTGATGACTATCCAGGAATAAGTAGGCTGATTTATGGCACTGGACTGGGATTCAGGAGACGTGTCTTTTCAGTTCAGCTGCAAGGTACCTTGCATGATACTTAGTTTACACTGCGACTACCTTTCCAATCTGTAAAATGAAGACCGCGCTTCCCAACATCGCAGAGGTGTTAATGATAAAATCTATTAATGATTACGAGAAGCCTGGATGTTAGTGATAAAAAAAAGAAGTACCTAGATACACAATGAAATAGAAACAAAGCCTTTGTTACATAAGTGCTGAAAAATGTACCTCTTTTATCTCATCCTTCTGTACTGTTCTCTAGGAATAATTTTGTAACTGTCATAACAATGGACAAATAGTAGATTTATTTTTTCTCTTGCTATACAAAGCTTTAATTATTACTTCACTTCTTTTCAATGTGTATTTTTTTCCGAGCATGCTTTAGTATTGCACAGCTTTTCATTTTATATTTGATCTAATGAAAACAGCTCAACTCTTTTCTGTGTAATTATTTAGTTATGCTCTTACATGTAGGACACAGCCCAATAGTGTGCAATGTTACTATGTCTTTGAAAGTTTTATGCTGGACTTTGGACAAGAACTTTTCAAGTATAGGAGAAAAAAATAAATCTTTTTGCAAACATAATATTTCCTTTAGGTGTACTTTGACGCAAAATATGAAAATAAGAAGTTACAACTTTTATGTTTAAGACTTTTTTTTTTAAATGTGTGGCTAAGAGGGAGGATGAATTTATTTTAATAACCATTTTAACACATGCATTTATAGAAAATATTCACATTTTCAAAAAGCTGTTATACCTTAAATAAGGTTATCAATATCTTAAATTTTCTTTTAAACTTCAGAACTTATTTTTTTATCACGAATATTGAACATAGTAATTGTAGTAACCTACACTTTTCAAAAGAGAAGGTTACTAAAATTACTATGGGTCATGTTTACAAGACTGTGAAAATGTGGAGCTTTGGCAGTTACAGTCGATGGTTTTACTATAGTAATTAAAACACAGATGGAGCCCATTTCTTTCCCAAATGTTTGATTGGCAGATACATTGTGGTCAGCATTACTCTGTGCTGCACACATAGGTACCATCTGTCTTCAGTCTGCTTACATAGGGTGATCTCAGTAGAATTTTTATGATTCTCACATGAGCTAATTTTAATCTCCCTATTTAAGCAAAATATCCGTCTTCTTCATGAGCATATTGAAGATGTAGAAAAATTAGAGAATTCAGGATTGCAGTACCAACAAAGACGGCAATTAAAGGGATTCCAGCAACAGGAAAATCTCACCTATCTGAAAATTTGTATCTACTATAATTACAAATGACACCCAAGTTGAAAGAAATTAGTGGCAGGGAGAGTGCATATTCTTTATTTTTATTTTATTAAAGTGGGCTGGGTTCATGGAAGCTTTGAGAGACAGTTATTTTTTTCTGGCGAGTGCTATTTTGGGCTTTAGAATCTAAGGCTTTGTCTACTTAAATAGGTTTAAAAAGTGATTTCATTGGAGTGCAAGGATCAGAAGCCGGCTTGGAGTGGGTCTAGGATGGAATCTGATGGGAATTCCAGACAGTGATTGTAAACAGTGCTTTCAATAAGCTTACGTGGAGGTGCAGGAGAGGTCATTGGAGAGACAAGTGGGGTCAAGGGTGGGTATTTTAAGATGGGAAAAGATTAAAGCACGTTTATATTGTGAGAGGAAAGAGCCAGAGGGAAGAGAGGTTAAAGAAAAGAGTTTGGGAGGGAAGGAGGAGAAGAGAGTGGATACGAGGGAGATCAAGAGGCGGGATGGGATGAGGTGACTGGAACAAGTAGTGGAGGGGTTAGAGGTGCAGAGCAGACAAACTGACGGGGCGAGGAGGAGAAAACGGTAGGAGGAAAGGGGAAGTCAAGCTGAGGGGAGGAGGAAGGCTACATTGTATATAGTCACCTTTCTTTTAGAAGAAATCGGCGAGATCCTGTGCAGAGAGAAGTGGAGGCAGGAGAAGGGGAGGGTCTGAGGTGTGAATCAAAGGTTGCAAAAATGCATCTGGGATTGTGGCTGTGAGATTCAATTAAGTTGGAGAAGTAGAGTTGTTTAGCTAGAAAGATGACAAAACTGAAGGAAGAGAGAATGAATTTGTAGCAGAGGAAGCTGGGCAAGTAATGTTTTTTTCGCCAGAGAAAATCTGCATGGGAGAGCTGGCGCAGAAGAAGCAGATATCAGGGATGAGTAAGGGTTGGGGGTTGGCAGGGCAGACCTTGAGATGGGAGAAAGGGGCAAGAGAGTTAAGGGTTGAGGAGAGTGAATCATTAAGAGAATCAACAAACCGTATCAAAGGGGAAAAAAGGGAAGAGAGGTCAGGGAGAAGAGGGTTGAGAGCAGGAGAGAAATCATCACTGATTTCCTGACAGGACAGGAATGTGGGAGCTGTCAAATCAACCTTTTTTTGCTTGTGCAAAGCAACTCTGGCAGCACAAAGAACCCTTGGATTTCCTCAATTGTCCTCAGTCTGCTTTTGGATCTATGTATAGGTCAGAAGTTACATTGATATCACTGGATGATCATTATCTTCTAGCAGCTGATGGGAATCATTTGTGTTGGGTTTTTTAGATGCATCAGCTTTGAGCATGAGTTGTATTGGTATGCTCGTAGTCCCTAGGAGTAGATGGAATTGCTCTGGAGTTGGTCTGCTTTTACTTATGAGGACCAGGATAATTGTGGATGGTTGTTAGGCCTAAGGGTTCATTCTGTCCATAGCTGAAAGTGTGTGTGATCACTATCAGGCTTAGTAAGGCAATGTGGGCTGTCATGTCATCTATAGTGATAGCCAGCAATATGTTACTTTCTCTGGCTGTAATGAGGTAGTGGGGAACAAGAATTACATTTTTTTCTATTGCATTATTTTTACATTCAAACTTTGTAGCTGAAGACTTGTGACACGTGCTTTTAGAATTGGTGTTCTGGTGTAAAATCTTCCCTCTTGGAATAGGGAAATTAAATATGTTCTAACATTAGCCACATGTGATTTATGGATTAGGAGTCTGTCTTCATATTACTGAGAAAACTAATTTAACTCTATCTTCCATCATATCTATTTTCAGAGTACTTTTTTTTATTATGGTTCATTCTTTGATGTGGTTCTTCAGAAGAGTAGGAAAACATAGCTAACTCGATAATTGGACTTCTTTTAATTACCTCAGAAAAATACTACTTTCCTTAGCTTGAGGCAGGTGATTATCGTTTTTAAATATGAGAGGGAGAGTAGAAAATATATTGGCCTTCATTCTATCTGTTTTTTTTAAGAGTTTATTGGTAAACTCTAGAAAGATAAATTAAGCATATTTTACATCTCGCGTAGGCATTGAAAATAGCTGCAATTTTGTTTGCCTGTGTTTCAGACATCACTTTTGTTTGTCTGCCTCAGAACGCTTCCAAAAGCATTTTGTTCCACAGAAACTAGGGGAAAGCATATCTCCGCTGGAGTATTTTTCTTGCAAACTTTACTCCTCATGCTGTAAGACTTTGGAGAGTGAGACTTATATCACAGATCCATTGCCTTCTTCCTGGTTTTCAAGCCACTAAAATCTCAATGGTACCACTGGAGCATATTCAGCATGCTGGCTACCACGCCAACCCACTGTATTCTAAGAATGTTGGTTTTATTTATTCAGGTTTATAAGTAGGGGTCTACCAAATTCGTGGCCATGAAATACGGTGTCTCTATGAAATGTGGCCTTTTGTGTACTTTTACCCTATCTAAACAAAAGTATACAGTGTTTCTCAAATTGGGGGTCCTGACCCAAAAGGGGATCACATGTCTTTTGGGGGGGGGTATTGACACCCCTTACTTCTGCACCGCCTTCAGAGCTGGGCACCTGGCCAGCAGCCGCCACTCTCTGACCACAAAGATCTGAAGGCAGAGTGAAAATTGGTGGCTGCTGGCCAGCGGCCCAGCTCTGAAGTCAGTGCTACCACCAGCAGCAGCGCAGAAGTAAGGGTGCATGGTATAGCATTGCCATCCTTACTTCTCCACTCCGCTGCATTCAGGGCCGGGCGGCCAGCTCTGAAGGCAGCACAGAAGTAAGGGAGACATGGAACGTACAATTGTATGAACACATCCGTGAAATTTGCTCTTTATGCCCTGTCCAACCCACGAAAAATGTGATATTTCTCCGTGATTTAAGTAGACCCTTATTTATAAGTCTAGGTTAGTGAATGAACACAGTATATGGCTGTGATTGACTCTCAGGCTGCATTTCTGGCCCCATGGTCAGATTTTCCAGTGCCAGCTGCTCCAAAGAAATGGAAATGGCTTTCTTCAGTTTCTATATTGAATCAGATGTGCATACGTACCAGGGGGGCACCTGGTTGACAGTCTCAACATTAGTGGGCTGCTAAGACATGACCATTTCTTTTTTTGGAAAAATCTTCGAGTGTGAGGAGGTTTTTTATTGTTTTTTCTTCCAAGATTTAACACAGCCAACTTCTAAAAGGTTTCAGAACCCAGCTAGGAAAGATTTTTTTCCAGGTCCTTAAATGGGCCCCTAAATCCAAACTAACTACCTTTCACCACAGTGCCCGTCTTCGAGATTAAATGAAAGATATCAGTGTTTGGTTTCACTGGCATTCAGAAAACTTAAATGGTATTATGGAAGAGAACAATATTAGAAAATAGCCACTGGTACTTCTAAGAATTGGCTTTAGCCTTAATTTAATTAGATAGAAAGTAGACACTACTTCTGAAACTACCACAGTAAGAAAGAGTGTGTCAGACTCCTCTGTGTGTTCTGAACAGTGAAGCTTGGAAGATGGGGACTGGATCTCTTGGGTACTTGTACAAATTAAAGACAAGAGGAGAGGGGTTTTTTTCTTCAGAGAGCCAAAATCTTGCACCTTAGATTAAAATTTAAGCAATGCATATATGTTGTAAATTAAGATGTGTTCTGACACAAAGGTTCTATGAAAGACCCCATTGGTCTAGATGCAGCAATTTATAATATTTATAGAATTTATTTAAAAAAGTCTCTGTTTGCAATGGGAAAAATGAAGTCTATAGCAAGAAGCAATATTTGATTTTATCCTGATCTTACAAGTGAGATTTTCATCTGAACTGTCTGTGGCCACCTCGCTAAAGAATGCTTTGAGATACATGCAAGATTGCCCATCTCTCTGTCTCTTTAAAAAAGTCAATCTCAGTCCTTTTGAAAGGTAACAGTATTAGTAATCCGTACAAAAATATAAATTAATCTCTTGATCTGGCTGGTAATCCTGTGCTTCTTGGAAAGTTTTACAAAATGATTGACACGTGAAAGGAAAGTTGAGACTGCTTCGTATCTACTAGTTAGATATAACATGCACAGAAAAGCGCATTTAGCTAAATGGAATTACTTTTCACAACCTACAGCCTGGTGATGTTTCTTTCAGTCCATACATTTTCTGTATAATTTAAGCTCTCATTTTAAAACAGGTTAGTGGGATAGGACTGTAGAAAAAGCACTGACCTGGTAGAGGAATGGAACTAACGTGGTCTGAAAGATATCTGACTACAGGTGAGAATGGTGGTGGTACTATCTGCCAAATCAAAAGTGCCAGTTTTCACTTGTCCCAAATAGCTAATTCTACTCCAGCAAAGAGAGTCAGATATCAGGAAGCTTTTTTCTGAAAAGCAGTGCCATTCATACTGTTGATACTCTTTCTCCTATAGCCCTCAAAGCATATTTGTCTGTGTTTAGAAATGGGCTTTGTATACTTACAGTGCCTACATAAAAATGTGTGCATGTATCTATTATAATTGAAATCCTCTGTAAATCTAATGCAACCTACACATAGGTTCCTGGCAGTTTGCCAGTGCAGGCTTTGCTGCTGTGAAGGCTGTGCACTGCTGTTCCCTTCTAAATAAATTAATAAAAAATAGTTTCCAGTGCTGCTCCTTCAGGTATCTTGCCCTGAAAAATTGTTATGGGATGCTTTGGATATGGAGAGCAAGTGTTGAAGACAGATCTAAGTTAATCGAGGATATTTTATGTTCATCAAGCTTGCTTCAAAAGGCAAAACAGAAATTCTTTCTCTCCATTGATCAAAGATGTTCAAAGAAGGCAAAGATAAATAATTATGTTCATTGCCAAAAGAGAACTGATCAGTAAATACTCCCATTTGGATTTGGAGCCTGTTATGAAGGGCTGGGTTTACCAGTAGCATCTCCTAGTTGTTAGGACCTCCACTTCCTCCATCTTGTCGGCAGCTCCTCCAGTACTGTGATGACCTGCCATTCGGTATGTGGTGACTCAGCCCTTGGTTGAGTCACTAATTTTTGGTTTGCCCCCTTCTGGGATAACAAACTCCAAAGTAGCATGGCTCATCCTCACCCTGGGGTTTTCTCGTTCTCTTTATCCTCCCCTCACTCCTGAGAGGAGAGGTGGGAATGGTTTATGTCCCTTCTGTAACAAGGTTGGCTGGTAGAGGAGCCTGGGCCTTGGCTGTGGCCCATGGCTCAATGAGAGGCAACAATATGAGGTATCCTGGAGTGCCCTGAGGCTGCCTCCCTGGGCCACTTCCTACAGTTCACCTCTCCCCAAAGTCTCAAACTCTAGCATAAGATAGCAACAAAAAAGATAAGATGACAAAGAAGAATTTGGAACTTCAGCTGCTAGCTACCTGCCTTGTAATGAAGACTTCTGCAACATGGTTGTTCAGGAGCTCTCAGGGTAGGTCTGTCCTCCTACCCTGTCTGCCCTATCTAAGCTATCTGGCTTCCTTTTAAACTCCTTCTCCAACTGGAGCATGCACTGCAGGTTTGGCGAGAGGGGGCCAAAGACACCTGGGCCACCTACTCCTTAATCTCGTAGTTGTAGTGAGGGATTTATGTGCCATCATAGATCCATTTAAACTATGGTCAGTCAAATTCTCCTTAAACATTCAGATGACTTACCAGCTGGGTTTAGGACTTAGAGCTGTGGAAAATAGTACGGTAAAGATGTTGATATTTCTTAAT
Organism: Terrapene triunguis; assembly: GCF_002925995.2. Lineage (NCBI taxonomy): Eukaryota > Metazoa > Chordata > Testudines > Emydidae > Terrapene > Terrapene triunguis. The sequence continues at coordinate 56,586,200 of NW_020664420.1, forward strand.
AAGTGAACATACACCTCTACCCCAATATAACGCTGTCCTCGGGAGCCAAAAAATCTTACCGTGTTATAGGTGAAACTGCGTTATATCGAACTTGCTTTGATCGGCCGGAGTGCGCCGCCCCGCCCCACCGGAGTACTGCTTTACCGCGTTATATCCGAATTCGTGTTATATCGGGTCACGTTATATCGGGGTAGAGGTGTATATAGTTCCACTTAAAGTTCTCCAACATTTATAGATGATAAATCAGGAGAAACTCAATGGAAATTTATTAATAGGCATTTCTGATGTGCCCATCACTGTGAAGTTGTAACACTTATGCAGTTTTTCTTAGAAGAGGAACCCTAGAATAGCCATTCTGTGTGTTCTTTTGTTGCTGGGTTTATATGGGGGCTGAGTTGGTCAGTAGGGGTAGGTTCTGGCATTACCCAAAGAAACAAGAACTATTAGGAAAAAAAATTTTTGTTTAGTCCATAATATGGATTAGATTATTTTGGTATATTTAAAGCAATGACAAAATTGTGTGTCTGTATGCCATAATATATGCTGTTGTCTTTTTGTCTTTCTAAAAACATATTCAAATATATTTAATATTAAAATATCTGGTATGTGCTCAAAGCCAGAAGAGTTTATTACATCTGACAGTCATGTTTCTTGGGTGAGTGATGTAGGAGCTCTGTGCTGTATAGAACAGAGGTTTCTCCCTCAAAGACTTGAGTCTTTTTAGACAATACAGTGCAGAGACTCCGCACTAGGTAATCTGTAGTATCTGTCACAAAGTAGTGTAGTTTTAAATAATTAAGGCACTCTTTCACTACTAATCCACCATACAAAGAAGACTATAAAAAAGGAGGGATTTGGAGATTGGGAGTGTCATTTGGGGTGGTGAGGTATTGCAATAATTCACAGGTGTAATTGGGTAGATAAATACTGAGTTTTCAAGCTACAAGGAACAACTTTTTGCTGTTGGAGCTGTTTCTTTTAATGGGCAGATGGACTTGCATCCATCCCCCTCCCCTATCCCCTTCTGCCCTACTGTGACACAGTACTCATGGGTCTACTTTTTCTTTCCCTATTCTTTCTCTCTCCTGTCTCTTATCTTCATTTTCACTTTTTGTGTGTATTTAGGCTCCATGCTGCTCAGGTTAGAGGACCTGTTGGTGGTGTTGTGGCATCAAGACATGCTCTCACAAACCATGAGCCAGTGAGCTGCTTCCTCGGCATATAGCCCTTGTGTCCATGAGCTGTTATAGGGACCACTGCAGCATCAGGGAAGAAGTTGGGTTCAAAGATGCTACCCATGGTTTTGCCCACAATGCACATCAAGTGGGGAGTCAGAATGGGTCCAGCATTATGCAGCTTTCTGTATTTCTTCTGCACCTCTCACCTGCGCTATTCCTCCCCTCTTTCCAGGCCTTCTAGTCTGTGGAATAGTGTGGTGCCTTCAAATTATCTAAAGGTTGGTAAACAATATCTTAATGCTATCGCTACATGTATTAAAACAAACTAGATGAAATAAATTAAATTTTATCGACCAAATAAATTACATCAAATTACATTGCTGGTGAATTAGTTCTGTTAACCAATCCTTCAGAAAGTAAAGCAATCACATATTTTGGAAAGTGATATTACAAGAATACTCCTAGGAGTCCCTGTGGCACCTTAGAGACTAACAAATGTATTTGGGCATAAACTTTCGTGGGCTAGAACCCACTTCATCAGATGCATGGAGTGGAAAATACAGTAGCAGGTATAAATACACAGCACATGAAAAGATGAGAGTTGCCATATCAAGTGGAAGGTCAGTCTAATGAGACAATTCAATTAACAGTAGGATACCAAGGGAGGAAAATCACTTTTGTAGTGGTAATGAGAGTGGCCCATTTCAAATAGTTGACAAGAAGGTGTGAGTAACAATAGGGGAAAATTAGGTTTTGTAATGACCCAACCACTCCCAGTCTTTATTCAGGCCTAATTTGATGGTGTCCAGTTTGCAAATTAATTCCAGTTCTGCAGTTTCATGTTGGAGTCTGTTTTTGAAGTTTTGACGTTTTTTTGTTGAAGAATTGTCACTTTTAGGTCTGTTATTGAGTGACCAGGGAGATTGAAGTGTTCTCCTACTGGTTTTTGAATGTTATAATTCCTGATGTCAGATTTGTGTCCATTTATTCTTTTGCGTAGAGACTGTCCGGTTTGGCCAATGTACATGGCAGAAGGGCATTGTTGGCACATGATGTCATATATCATGTTGGTAGATGTGCAGATGAATGAGCTCCTGATGGTGTGGCTGATGTGGTTAGGTCCTATGATGGTGTCCCTTGAATAGATATGCGGACAGAGATGGCACCAGGGTTTGTTGCAGGGTTTGGTTTCTGGGTTGGTGTTTTTGTTGTGTGGTGTGTAGTTGCTGGTGAGTATTTGCTTCAGGTTGGGGGATTGTCTGTAAGCAAGGACTGGCTTGTCTCCCAAGGTCTGTGAGAGTGAGGGATCGTCCTTCAGGATAGGTTGTAGATCTTTGATGATGCGCTGGAGAAGTTTTAGTTGGGGGATGTAGGTGACGGCTAGTGGCATTCTGTTACTTTCTTTGTTGGGCCTGTCTTGTAGTATGTGACTTCTGGGTACCCTTCTGGCTCTGTCAATCTGTTTCTTCACTTCAGCAGGTGGGTACTGTAGTTTTAAGAACGCTTGATAGAGATCCTGTAGGTGTTTATCTCTGTCTGAGGGATTGGAGCAAATGCGGTTGTATCTTAGAGCTTGGCTGTAGACAATGGATCGTGTGATGTGGTCTGGATGAAAGCTGGAGGCATGTAGATAAGTATAGCAGTCAGTAGGTTTCCGGTATAGGGTGGTGTTTATGTGACCATCGCTTATTAGCACTGTAGTGTCTAGGAAGTGGATCTCTTGTGTAGACTGGTCCAGGCTGAGGTTGATGGTGGGGGTGGAAATTGTTGAAATCCTGGTAGAATTCCTCAAGGGCCTCCTTCCCATGGGTCCAGATGATGAAGATGTCATCAATGTAGCACAAGTAGAGTAGGGGCATTAGGGGATGAGAGCTGAGGAAGCGTTGTTCTAAGTTAGCCATAAAAATGTTGGCATACTGTGGGGCCATGCGGGTACCCATAGCAGTCCCGCGTGGGTACCCGCATATATACCTTCAAGTCAGGGACTGCTAACGGTACCTTCAGTCTCCCCAGTCACTCAGTAACAGACCTAAAAGTGACAATTCTTTAACAAAAAAACTTCAAAAACAGATTCCAACATGAAACTGCAGAACTGGAATTAATTTGCAAACTGGACACCATTAAATTAGGCCTGAATAAAGACTGGGAGTGGTTGGGTCATTACAAAACCTAATTTTCCCCATACTAATTTCCCCCTACTGTTACTCACACCTTCTTGTCAACTGTTTGAAATGGGCCACTCTCATTACCACTACAAAAGTGATTTTTCCTCCCTTGGTATCCTACTGTTAATTGAATTGTCTCGTTAGACTGACCTTCCACTTGATATGGCAACTCCCATCTTTTCATGTGCTGTGTATTTATACCTGCTACTGTATTTTCCACTCCATGAATCTGATGAAATGGGTTCTAGCCCACGAAAGCTTATGCCCAAATACATTTGTTAGTCTCTAAGGTGCCACAAGGACTCCTCATTGTTTTTGCTGATACTACGGTTACCATACGTCCGGATTTTCCCAGACATGTCCGGCTTTTTGGGTCTCAAATCCCCGTCCGGGAGGAAATCCTAAAAAGCCGGACATGTCTGGGAAAATAGGGAGGGAGGGCCCGGCGGTGCGGGGCCGGGGCCGGCGGTGCGGGGCCGGGGCCGGCGGTGCTCGGCCAGGGGCTGGCGCCCCAGGGCCCGAGCCGAGCCGGGCGGGAGATGCCGGGGCCAGAGCCTCTTGGCCTGGGCCGGCCGGCCACCAGAGGAAGCCGCTCGGCCAGGGGGGCCGGACCCAGCCCCAGCTTACCTGCTGCCTCCCTGTTTTAGGCTTCCCACGAACATTTGATTTGCGAGAAGCAGGGGAGGGGGAGGAGCAGGGGGGGAACGTTCAGGGGAGGGGGCAGAGTTGGGGCGGGGACTTTGGGGAAGGGGTGAAGTTGGGGCTGTGCCGGGGCCCCGTGGAGTGTCCTCCTTTTTAAAAATTAAAATATGGTAACCCTACTGATACAGACTAGCACGGCTACCACTCTGAAACCTGTCAAGAATACTCCTGTTTCTCAAAGAATTGTGGCATTGAGGAGTTTGGCCCTGTTTCCTACAATGTGCCCAAGCTGGCTGACTATTTGTTGTGGGTTGTTTTACATAATGAACTGCAATGAATCATTTACTACAGAATCGTTATAATGTAATAATGTTTTTCAACCGAAACAAACAGGTAAATATAGCTGACCTTTTTATATGTTTAAGCAAGAGAACACAAATAACAATATGAAAGTTTCATATGCATGTCTTTCGAATCGGTCTTAAAAACATGGGTCTTTGAATTTTTTACATCGCACAATACCTGTTTTTTAATCTGCACACTTTCAAGTTTGTTGCATAGATATCTGTGAACTCTTCAGAGGATTATCTTGAATAATTTATGTTTGTAGCAACAAACTATATGCACAGAGGTTTTCCAGCAGGAGTAATAATTTCTGTACTGAAAAGCTATAGTGCAATCTTGCTTTTGTTTAGGTGGGTAAGATTTGTAATAAATGCAAAAATAATGAATATTTTATGCATTTATTTACAGTGTCAATTTTTACCTTTTTTTACATTTACGTTTACATTTTGAATTCTTTCTGTAAAAATGACTGTGTATTTGGGCCAGAAAGACTTCACTAGCAAGGAAAAAAAGCATTTTTCTAGCTTTTTATGAGAAATAGCCATTTGTCCAAACTGAAATAAAGTTTAACTTGAAGGCATATGAAGTATAACAATGAAAACTTGTTTGAAATTCTAAGAAAATATGTGAATTTTGCAAAGCTTTAACTAGTATTTTAACATAATTTTTTTTACTACAACTTCCATACCATCCAAGTTTGTGTTTTAGTAAATCAGTTTTCCATTATCAAAAGATATGTAATATGCTCTTAAATAAAGATTAGCCTGCTTTTAATAATTACTTCTATTTAAGACCAAAGTGTTTCATGTGCTAATATTAGATTGGAAATACACTATGAGCTTCAAACTTCAATGTTCTCTATGTCAATTACAAAAGAAATCTTGAAACTCTGCAAACAAAAGCCTTTTGGTCAATTATTAGTTATTTCAGAAAATCTGCTTTATTTAAATGTTTTCTGTATTGGTCATGCACCACTATTTTAAGATACAAATATATTTACAGTAATAAATGAGTAAACTTTATATGAAAAGACTGTATTTTTCCTTTACTAAAAACTTCTTGTTCTTAAAAATTTTAATATGAAATAATAAATATAATTAGTAATTTGATTATGCTGTCTCATATTATATCATATCCATTCTGAAGTCCTGATTTTCAAACAGTCAGATGCACATTTGTGTGCATAATTTTCTGGTCATTATAGGATCTGGACCATGATTTAGGTTTGCAAGTACTTAAGCACACGAGCAATTCTACTTGGGTGAGTAGTCCCACTAAATTCATGTGGGACAATTCATGTGGGGAGAGTCATGTGTTTGCTGGATTAGGCTCAGTGGCTGTATTTAGTATTCAGTATCCAACTTACTGAGCTCTTCTGAAAATGTAGCCAATTATTTTGATGACAAAATGGAAGCTGAATTTTTCCGAAAAATCTGGCCAAAGTTGGGGGTATTGAGCACTTCTGAAATCTGTCCCTTTCTAAATGGATATTTATGCATACAGACCTCCAATTTGCATGCATAATGGAGTTAATTAGGGTAATCAGGTTAATTGAACACCTCAATCTTATACTTCTCCTTCACTAACCTATGAGGAAGTAGCCCAAAAAGGTGCTAATGTGTGTTTTATAAGAAGAATTCCAATTTTGTGGTGATGCATCTATGAAAATGTTATAATTTCTGGCTTTGTGCATGGGTTTGATGAACCAGGTGGTCCCTTTGTTTGCAACAATTTAAATAACTCAGTCAGAGAGGTGAATTTTTTTTCTGCAGAAAATGCAGATTTGGGTCAACCAAAACATTTTGCAAATTAATATCAATTTTGCAAATTTTGGGTGAAATTTATTTAGGAAGAAGATGATGTTCGGGAGGGATATAAATGAGGAGGTTAGGTTAATAGGTTTTCATGCCATACCTGGGAAGGAATTTTATACATAAAGCGCGGCTTGCAAGAAAAAGTGGATGTGGCTGTTGCAGAAGCAAACTGTGTAACAAGGCTAGTGTCACTGGTGAAGAGGAGTGATGTGATGAGGGCATTAAAAAGGCAGAGTTTTATATACAGCCGTGAGGGGAATCTTAAGAAACTTAAACTTGATGTAATAAAGAAAGGGGAACCAGTGGAGGGATTTAAAGAGAAGAGTGATGTGATGTGATCAGATTGACTAGCAAGGAAAATGATCTTAGTAACTGTGTTTTGTATGGATTGTAGGAGGTGGTGATGTGGGCAGTGGTGTTATAACTGGGCCTACAAATTTACCCTAATTGTGAGCTCAACTGTAAAAGATGTGTGAAAGTTCATAAGATGTTACAATAACCTATATAATAACAAATGTTGATTGGGGGGAAAGGTACAAAAAGGAGACAGACTGAATTAGTCTAAATGAAAAGCCTACCGATATAACTCAAGGACTGTGTTGAGATCATGCCTAGTAAACAAGAAAATATGGGTCAGGAAATCAATGAAAATTCATGTGTTGGAAACTAGGCCAAATGGTGGATAAAATAAAATAAAATAAAATAAGGGATGGGCTATTCCACCCACCATTCCCTTTTTCAGGAGGGGGGAATAGAAAGAACAGATGGAGGCTACTGAAGCAAACTTCGCCATCCTAGCTGCCACCCCCACCATCTCCTGGGACCCTGGCCTTTGTCATCCTAATCCTGAGAGGTATCCTGCCAAACTGGGCCAGAGAGAAGGACCCAAATAACATCACCACCTCTATCGGCTCCAGTTGAATCCCAAACACCACATGGGATGAACTGGGTTTGGATTTAAACAATAGCTCCAGCTCATCTCATCTAACTTCTTCTCTTTTCCACAGAGGGACAGTTACTACCATCTGTGATACTATCTAAGAGACGGTCAAACAAGGGGGTTTTCCTTCTAAAAATTTCTCTAGCTAAAGGGAAAGAAAACCAAGGATATTGTTAAAATGAAAGCTTTATTTCATATTTTACATTTCAGATGCTTTAACTGTTCTTCCTTTTTTTCCTGTATCTTTAATAAAAGGCTAAAATTATGTTTAATGGTGTGTTTGCCATGGTATTAAGCAGGCTGAAGTCTCTGTACACCAAACCCCAAACCTTGTTTAACACTGTTTAAAGTTGGACAATAACTGAGTTGTTAGCATATTTGGGGCCCTATAGTCCATCTAAATTAATACAGTAGTGTTGGGGAGGGCAGTAAGGAGGAGTTAATTTGCACTAATGAAACTGTAAATGTGTTACTGTAGGATTGACTCATCTAGTCTGCAGTCATTCTGTCATACATTGCTCTTAAGTATAGAGAAGACATAAGTGTTTGTCTTCACTACCAACGTTAAAGTGCTGCCGCAGCAGCGTTTTAACATGGCTGTGTAGTCGCGGCACCAGTGGTGAGAGAGAGCTCTCCCAGTGCTGTAAAAAAATCACCCCTATGAGGGGAGTAGCTACCAGTGCTGAGAGCGCGGCTCCCAGCGCTGGTGCACTGTCTACACTGCCACTTTACAGCGCTAAAACTTGCATCGCTCAGGGGTGTGTTTTTTCATACCCCTGAGCCAGAACGTTTCAGTGCTGTAAATTGGCAGTGTAGACAAGGCCTGAAATCTTGCTGGAGAGGATTTCAGAAGCACAGCTCGTTTTAGGTAGAGTTACCAAGGTAAAAAACAAATCCCTCCTCCTTGTTTCCTACTTAACACTGCTTTACTAATGTCTAACTTTGTTAGCCTAATTCTGAAAGAAGCATTTATTTGCAAGTTTGTTATGCCATTTCTTGTAGTGTCTAAAAGATCAAAATGGTAGCAAATCTATTTGGATCATTACTTAAAAAGTAGAGCTCTAACACAAGAAATGAAAAAAGAGGTAGTCTTGGAGAATCTATTGTTATAAGTCTAGTGAAGCTGTGACTTTAGGGTAGGGGGGAATTGCTAATGTAAGGAAGGATAGTCTTGTGGTTAAAGATACAGAACTGAACTCTCATACTGCTGTGTGACTTGTACATATCACTTACTCTGCCTGAACCTCAGTTTTCCTATCTGTAAAAGTAGGATACACTTCTTTACCATATGGGAGTGTTTTGGGGCTCATAAAGTACATCAAGATCTTCAGATAAAAGCTACTATTCATATGCAAAATAGTCATGGTGTTTTATTCCGTATTTGTGTTACAGGATCATAGCTGGCTGTTGGTAACTGCTAAACATTGATACCATCTGAGCATGGAAATGGGAGTTAGGAACTCATGAATTCTAATCTCAGATCTTCCAGTGTACTTAATAGCACTGTTTGCTAGAAAAGTAATTAATTTTATATAGTAACCTTTTTCTTTATATACTGAATACAAAGGAATTTTCTGATTGCATAAACTCTACCATGCGTTTGCCAGTCTATCATGTGCAAGCTTTTTCAAAGATGATGTGCTGTTTGGAAATTGTACATTTATCTATCTGTGGTGTTGTTACAAGCATGTGTTCAAGGACACTTTGTAATCTCAACAAGTTTTTTTTTTTTTTTTTAAATTTCTTTAATGATTTATGTTTTGAAAGAGGAAAAGTATTGGATCCTGAGTATAATAAAATGCTGCATTTAATTTCATCACAGTACTGAAAAGTTGGAATTCAAGGATTTTGTATTTTAAATATTTTAGTAGTGATATTCCAGCAAAAACATACATCTTTACTGCAGATTACCTACACATAGTTCTCCTATGGAAAAGGAGAATAAAAGACATTGGTCTAGTTTGTGAATCAGTTGGGGATAATTTATTATAATAAAATAGAATATTATTGTTAGTAAACACTAACAAAATGGTTGTAGTGATAGGTAGGACTTACTGGCAGAAAAAGGCTGTGTGCTGGTTTCTCTGATGTTGAATCCATGCTGCCTCTGTGCTGTTCATGCTTATTGGCAGAATAAAATATTGTCAACAAGAAATAGAAATTGAGAAGTGTAGATTATGCAGGGGAAAGGTAAAATGGACAATCTAAGACACACAATAAAATTTTATTGTAGTGCATAAACCAGGGTAATAAAGCTGTTAAGTGCAGGCCATCTTTAATGCTGTCATAGGCTACATCTACACTGGTGTGCATACTCAGGTACTTATTATATGCTCATGCATGTACCCCCATACTGACGCTAAGTGTCCACATGTGTTGTGCTAGACATGGGTACAAGCTGTATATCTATGTCCACTCTGCCACTTTTTTTGAAACGTGTATTTGGCATTAGCATTTCAGAGGCAGTATCCCAGGGTTCTGTGCATTACAGGAGACTCTAGGTACTGCTTTGCAGTGTGCAGTTGGCACTGTCCACTGCCTTCACGTATTTGCTGATAACAGTTCCTGCTCACCCGTCTCTCCTGTCCAACTTGGTGGAAGACAGAGAGCAAGTGATCAATGATGTTTCTCCTCCTGCTCCTTCTTGCGGGACAAATGTGTGCACATTACAGGTACAGGACCGGTGAGAATCTTGGGAGAATGGACTTGGACCTTTCTCACAAGTGGAAGACAGGTGACCAGGACGGTGACTGATCCACTGTCTCCCCATGACACAGAGACACAGGAGACTGCCAGTGTTGTGACTGTATGTCCATGGATGGACTGCTGCTTCTAGACCAGGAGAACCCAGCACGGTGTGGTGGTATCACACTGGGATGATGAGCAGTGGCTGCAGAATTTCAGAATGAGGAAGCAGATGTTCCTGGAGCTCTGTGAGGAGTTGGCCCCAACCCTACAGCAGCAGAACACTCTCTTCCCTAGACCCATACCGGTAGAGAAGCAGGTGGCTATTGTCCTCTGGAAACTGGCAATGTCAGACAGCTACTAGTCTGTGGTAGACCATTTTGGGGTGGGAAAGTCCACTGTTGGGCTTGTTGTGGTGCAAATTTGTGAAGATGTCAGTATTCTCATCTATAGTCTGGAAGCGTGTGTAATTCCATGGGCAAGGTAATGATAGAAAGGTAAGGGAGGTATCATTTGATTTGTAAAAATCTAGAGAATCATAATTTCAATGGTATCACCCTCTGCTTCCTAGCATGGGGACTTGCACCCCTGTCCTCCCTCCTGGCTCCCAGCTTCAGGTTCTCCGGTTCGTGGAAATTGTGTTAAGTGTTGTGGAAATGGGTCAAGTTGCATATCACTCAAAAGTGCTTTCTGCCTCAAACACAGTGGTACCAAACATGACAAACCTAGAACAATTATGTAGATAGATATTCAAGAAAATGTTTACAAATAAATGTTTAACTATACTTTAACTCAGGCATGTCACACATGCAGTCCCCACAAAGTAAAATTGTGGTCATTGACTGACAGTGCTGTGTTATCAGTTTAATGCACAGAACATGATACCTCATTACTTTTTATAATGTTACAGATTGCTATAAAGGAGGAGTGCTTCCAGCTGATTTGCCATTATTGGTTAAAATAAAAAAAAGAAGCAGCAGCAGCAGTTCAGTGGTATTGATTATCAGCTTTGATGGTCATAATGAGCCATTGGTTAAGACTGCAGTATCCAGCCTTAAATTACTGGAATTCATCCACAAATGTATGCACATAGTTACATAACATACATTACATTACATACAATCCCATAGTAATGTATTATAGACGCCTTGTTTTTACTTTGGTCTTGATCATTTTTAGGCATCAGTGGGGAGATGAGTACTGATTAGTAGCTGAATCTTTGGAGAACACTAGCATGGAGGACCTGGTTAAACACAACAGTTGGTGGCACCTTACATGCTATAAGAAGTGCACCCATAAACTGAACTTGCCAAGGCAGGAGAGGAAGTACATCTAGCATCAGAAAAAAGTTGAAGATGCTGGGATAAGTGCTAGTTGTGGGAGAGACTGCCCTTATATTATATCCTATGGCCTATGTTTGGAGAAGAACACCTGCTTTTTCTGTTGTAAGTCAGAAGCCTGAAGGCATCCATTAAGTACAGTTTCAACATGGGAGTGAAAAACTGTCTGAAGCAGTCAGTCTTAGTGAAAACCTATGAAAAGTAAATTTAAGTGGGTGCATTGACCCAAAAGATGCATACAACATTGCATATTATGAGTGCTACACCAAGAGTGTATGTAATGTGTTCCATCAAAAGGTAAAAGCAACAGAAACAAATACTGATTTTACTTCTGCAAAATGTGTGACTCAACTGGAATTCATAAATTGCCATGTAGAGGCTCTAATGGATGGGAAAGTGGTGGGAATGGCCAATGTGGAGGCTAAGTACAGGGAAATATGTGCTTTGAACAGGAATGAAGAGGAACAAATGCTTAACAGAAAGGCTCTTAAAGTTCTTATTGAAGATGAACTGTGGGATATGAATGAAGTTTTTAGAAATCCTATCTGCAGAAATGAATCACAGTGTATATCCTTAGCACCACATCTTTTGCTGCTTTTATCAAAATTGGGAGTAAAGTGCTGATGTTAACAGTAATATGGATACTCTGTTTGCAGCTGCTAAATTTTTATGGAAATGTAGGCATGTCACTGTTTGCTTGTCTCCTGGTCACATACAGATCTCAGCATGATATTGATCTATGTGAGAGTTGGGAAAGTATGTGTTCTCTGTGGTACCACAATTGGTGTTTGAATGTGACAGAACTATGCATATGTGCCAGGTGAAAAGCAAACTAATGCATATCTTGCATGATTTCCCTAAGTTAGCACCTATTGACAATATGACTGGTATCTTATGCTAGCAGAGGCCTTTCAGCATAGCAGCCATAGATGGTATAGCTGAGGTACAAGCTCTCAACAAACCAGAAACTGTTAACATCTATTGAGATTTGGCTGGACACCTCATGATGTGGCTACAGAGAAAATAGTGGACCTATGACAAAGTCCACCTCATGTGTGACGTGTATGGAGACGACTCAATTAAAATATTACCAGAAAGATGAGACTCCTTGGTATTGCACCTGTCCAATACAATATCATTGACTCCACGAACATCTCCAATGTCACAGTGAAGATGCTATTGTCTCATAGTCACACGAAGGAAGAGTTTGCTGCATACCTTGCATGAAAAAGCCTGCAGCATGCTATGAATTGCTCAAATAATTCTGTCATATGGCAGAAGCTTTAGAACATGCTATACAAAATTGCATATATAGATTCATAGATTCTAGGACTGGAAGGGACCTCGAGAGGTCATCGAGTCCAGTCCCCTGCCCGCATGGCAGGACCAAATACTGTCTAGACCATCCCTGATAGACATTTATCTAACCTACTCTTAAATATCTCCAGAGATGGAGATTCCCCAACCTCCCTAGGCAATTTATTCCAGTGTTTAACCACCCTGATAGTTAGGAACTTTTTCCTAATGTCCAACCTAGACCTCCCTTGCTGCAGTTTAAGCCCATTGCTTCTTGTTCTATCCTTAGAGGCTAAGGTGAACAAGTTTTCTCCCTCCTCCTTATGACACCCTTTTAGATACCTGAAAACTGCTATCATGTCCCCTCTCAGTCTTCTCTTTTCCAAACTAAACAAACCCAATTCTTTCAGCCTTCCTTCATAGGTCATGTTCTCAAGACCTTTAATCATTCTTGTTGCTCTTCTCTGGACCCTTTCCAATTTCTCCACATCTTTCTTGAAATGCGGTGCCCAGAACTGGACACAATACTCCAGCTGAGGCCTAACCAGCGCAGAGTAGAGCGGAAGAATGACTTCTCGTGTCTTGCTCACAACACACCTGTTAATACATCCCAGAATCATGTTTGCTTTTTTTTGCAACAGCATCACACTGTTGACTCATATTTAGCTTGTGGTCCACTATAACCCCTAGATCCCTTTCTGCCATACTCCTTCCTAGACAGTCTCTTCCCATTCTGTATGTGTGAAACTGATTTTTTCTTCCTAAGTGGAGCACTTTGCATTTGTCTTTGTTAAACTTCATCCTGTTTAACTCAGACCATTTCTCCAATTTGTCCAGATCATTTTGAATTATGACCCTGTCCTCCAAAGCAGTTGCAATCCCTCCCAGTTTGGTATCATCCGCAAACTTAATAAGCGTACTTTCTATGCCAATATCTAAGTCGTTAATGAAGATATTGAACAGAGCCGGTCCGAAAACAGACCCCTGCGGAACCCCACTCGTTATGCCTTTCCAGCAGGATTGGGAACCATTAATAACAACTCTCTGAGTACGGTTATCCAGCCAGTTATGCACCCACCTTATAGTAGCCCCATCTAAATTGTATTTGCCTAGTTTATCGATAAGAATATCATGCGAGACCGTATCAAATGCCTTACTAAAGTCTAGGTATACCACATCCACAGCTTCTCCCTTATCCACAAGACTCATTATCCTATCGAAGAAAGCTATCAGATTGGTTTGACATGATTTGTTCTTTACAAATCCATGCTGGCTGTTCCCTATCACCTTATGTAGCTCTTCAAATTAATCTGTCTTGATTAGTTGTCCCTATACTTCTGCTAACTTCAGTCCTGGACCAGTCTAAAGTAGACAGTCATCTGTGCTACCATGGGAATTATTTTTATGATATGAACATATGTCCATCAGGACTGAAATGAACTACCAATAGTTTTCTTTTATTAGCTAAGACAGAATTTTAACAGAGTGGAAGTGCATTAACACTTTGTGCTCATCCAGCCCTCTGAGCAGGTTTTTCATATACCTTTTTCCTTTCATAATGTAAAACCAACTCTAATATATTCAAGAGCAGAGTCACTCTTACATTTTGCTTCCATGGATTTAAGAACATAAGAATGGCCATACTGGGTCAGACCAAAGGTCCATCCAGCCCAGTATCCTGTCTACCAACAGTGACCAATACCAGGTGTCCCACAGGGAGTGAACCTAACAGGCAATGATCAAGTGATCTCTCTCCTGCCATCCATCTCCACCCTCTGACAAACAGAGGCTAGGGACACCATTCCTTACCCATCCTGGCTAATAGCCATTAATGGACTTAACCTCCATGAATTTATTTAGTTCTCTTTTAAACCCTGTTATAGTTCTAGCCTTCACAACCTCCTCAGGCAAGGAGTTCCACAGGTACTTTATTTTAAGTATTTTATAGAAGGTAGACTTCCTTTAAAAGACCATGCTAATCTTTAGTTTGGGGATGTGTACTTTTGCTCTGAGTTAACTGATTCCTGTCCATTGTAACCCCACCAATATACACAGGCCTGGCTTTAAAAATTTGGAGAGGACCAATGAGTTTTGTGCATGCAGTAATGAATGAACTTTGGGAACGCCCAGAATTTAAGGTAATAGTAGGCCACAAGTTGCCTGTGGTGGAAGTTTTACATGACTCGGTCTAGCAATTGGCATGAAAATATATCCATTTTCAGAATGCAAGAAACTTAAAAACTGACTCTTAATACTAGGATTAGCCTTTACTTTTAAAGTTTTCTAAAAATCAAGATGTACTACATGCTTTACATGCAGAGATATATTTGGGGATGTTATGGATTCTTCTGTTAAACTGACTTTCTGCTGTGTGGTGGGCCATGGTATGTGGGGGCTAGTAGATTGAGCAAGATAGAAAGTAGAGTGGCCTTCTGTCACCTCTTGTCCCTTGTCTTATATCTGAAAAAATACAAGGTATAAGGAAAATGTGAAAATAAAATCTCAGAAGATGAACATTATTGTGGTGTATACCTAACTAGATAATAGTTATACGAAAGTTTCAGGTGTCAACACTTAAATCAGAGTTTTTCTGCCTCTTGGGTTTATGCAATGGGAAATTAGATCTCATTTGAGCTGCTATTCAAGTGAACCGGGAAGACTTTCCTATCTCAAAAAAAGTTTCATTTCTTCCAGGTAAACATTTTAAATCAAATTTCCGTCTGATGCCAAGCTCCGTTTAAATCCCATTATCCAGATGAAATAAGCTACCTCCCTCGTTCCTAGGTAGAGTTAATATGATTAGAATCCATGTGTTTTTTCCTCAGCTACTATATTTCATGTGCTGCCTGTGATTCTGTCCATCTGGGGACTCCATTATACGCACAAACAATTCACAGGTTTCACTTGGAAAAACAAAACACTCAGCACTTATCAGGGGGTAGCCGTGTTAGTCTGTATCTACAAAAACAACAAGGAGTCTGGTAAAAAGCAACAGAGGGTCCTGTGGCACCTTTAAGACTAACAGAAGTATTGGGAGCATAAGCTTTCGTGGGTAAGAACCTCACTTCTTGCATCTGAAGAAGTGAGGTTCTTACCCACAAAAGCTTATGCTCCCAATACTTCTGTTAGTCTTAAAGGTGCCACAGGACCCTCTGTTGCTTTTTACAGATTCAGACTAACACGGCTACCCCTCTGATACTTGACACCAAGGAGTCTGGTGACACCTAAAGACGAACAGATTTATTTGGGCATAAGCTTTCGTGGGTAAAAACCTCACTTCTTCAGAAGCATAGAGTGAAAGTTACAGATGCAGGCATTATATACTGACACATGGAGAGCAGGGAGTTACTTCGCAAGTAGAGAACCAGTGTTGACAGGGCCAATTCAATCAGTTTGGATGTAGTCCACTCCCAATAATAGATGAGGAGGTGTCAATTCCAGGAGAGGAAAAGCTGCTTCTGTAATGAGCCAGCCACTCCCAGTCCCTATTCAAGCCCAGATTAATGGTGTTAAATTTGCAAATGAATTTTAGTTCTGCTGTTTCTCTTTGAAGTCTGTTTCTGAAGTTTTTTTGTTCAATGTTAGTGACTTTTAAATCTGTAATAGAATGACCAGGGAGATTGAAGTGTTCACTTACTGGCTTTTGTATGTTACCATTCCTGATGGAATGGTATGCCCAAATAAATCTGTTAGTCTTTAAGGTGCCACCAGAATCAGCACTTAGTTCAGTGAAGTTATGCTTACTATTGAATGATAGGCACCAACTGATTGAGTGCTCTGGAACTCAAGCACCCCTTGAAAAAATAGGGGGAGCGCAACACCCGCAGGGCCAGATTAATCTTTTGTGGGCCCCAGCACCTGGACTGTGGCTCCGCCCCGAGGCTCTGCCACTTCTACGCCCCGAGGCTCCGTCCCCATTCCGCCTCAAGGCCTCTTCTCCCCAAGGCCTCACCTGCTGCTCGAACAGGTGGGAGAGGGCGGAGAGGAGCACCCAGCGGCAAAAACAAAAGTCAGCACCTGTGCATTGAACAGTCTGCATTGGTGTATAAGGGTAAAGAAGAGAAGGATAAAAGGTATCCTTTCTGAGAATACAGGTGTACAACTGGGTACATTGCCCAATGGAGATTATTTTAATCTGATTCACAATTTCAGGGAACGATCTTCAGTGAATTTGAACCTCTGCTTATGTGTTAGAGCCTAATCTTATAGCTGTGCTGCACAAGTCCATTGATTAACTAGGTAATGGGTATTACTACATTGCAAATTCAGTGACAGCTCGGTCTTGTAAATAATTCAGCAGATAAATCTTTTGTTTTTATTAAAATCCATAGAAATTACCCAGCCTTAGAAAATCTTAGATCTAAGTATCTTATTTATAGCTATAGCAGACCTGGGAAACCAAATAGTATCATATTGGCATTTTAAGACGTACAGTTTACTATTATTCTTTAGGAATTCATGAAACTTAAATCCACTTAAAATCTAATCTTAGTTTTAGAAATCTATCTCATAGCACTACTATTGTATTTCTTCCTTTTTCAGAAATGTAGCTTACTCACTTCTGAACATTGATATACAATTACCTATGTGTCTGATTTTAAGTGTTTGTTTGATAAGCCAGTTATGCTTTGTGTTAGGAAATTGTATCTGAACCTTTTAGAACTTTTCCCTTCCCAACTTCAGTCTTGACCTATTGTTTTAAAATTAGTTACATCATAAAAAATTTATTGATGTCAGTCCCTTCCTGTCTAGCTTATAAAATTATATATATTCCTTTTTCTATGTATAGGCTATCTATAGCTAATCTCTCTCATAACCCTAAAATTCTAAGTAACTGTTTTCACTTGCATTTCCAGGTTAAAATTTTTCCTCTTTGTCATTATGGTGTGCATCTATCACTCATGTTCCAAGCAGATTAGACAAAACTGAATGCTTTGCGTTCATTTCAAGAGGGTGGCAAGATGAGGATGTTGTACTGTTTAAATGTATACAAGAAGATGGCAGCAGTCCTACATAAACATACTGCATAAACCTGGAAATAAAAATAAGAATTTGTTATATTATGTCTAGGTTTTTCCCTATTTTTATATATCTTCCCATTTATCTCGTTTAGATCACAGAGGAGATTTCTTGTGGGTTTCTATTTTTTTTTTTATGTCTATTACCTCTATAAACTAAATAGAAGGGAAAATCAAAATTCTTGTCTAAATCCCATTGGAAGTAGTTGACTTTGTTTATGCAGAGGACAAACACATTTGATGTGCTATAACGGTTTCTTATTTCATTTAATCTCTGTTTTCACAGACTGCTTTTGAAGTAATGATGATTTTCTAAGGAAGCTATGAACTTTATATTCCTTTTATTATAAAAACATATAAGGCCAATCAGCACCTGGTGGCTTGCTGAGTAATAACATGTGGGGAGAACATGTTTCAGAGCAACTTTGGAACTCTTGTGCTTTATGCTAGTTGGGAACATCCAAAATACATTATGAACCTATTGATCTGCAAACAGGAAGGACACAAGATAAACTTCACTCTTGATATCTGTGTCCACTGGATGTAGAAAGGTTAGTGTAACCTTGACAAGAATTGTTGCTTCTTTGTGACTTTATTATTGCAGATTTGTGCTGCAGCAGTCTTGTGCCCTGCTTCTCGTGCCTTGGGACACTTGGCAAAGTATTCAGTAAGGGGTACAGGTGTACATCCTGGGGTCAAACATTCTGGAATTGAGGGTATAAAAGCCCTCATGCCATTACTATCCTCAATGCCTTTCCTTCTGTTAGCCCAGTGGGTCTTGGTACTGACCCCAAAATCTGTTTGCACTGAATTACTAGTGTAAGAATGAGCCGTTTCTTAACATTTGATCTAAAGACCACATCTGTAGAACAACTATCTCTTTCTAAGGACCTGCCCTTTGTTCTTCTCCTGAGCACAGAACTATTGTCTCAGAAGGGCGGGAAAGAGCTCTTCCTAGTTTAATAGATGTTTATCTGATAGTCCAGTTTGTGAGTTATTTGAGCAAATTTTGCATTTCTCTGAGAGAGTCATATATGTTTTAGGAATGTAGATCCCTTCCACTCAGCATTCACATACTTTAAGTAGAAGTATATACAACTTTTGTAATTTTTTTTTCATATCCTTAATGTATTTGGGGTTATTTTTGCTGATGGCTAAAAATCATACTTATCAGCCATCTCTGCCTGCCATATTCCTGTTTATGGAGGCTCGGTCCTTCTCATTCCTTAGTATTATTATCTATGTATGTTTCCTCAAATTTTGTAAGCCTATAAATGTAGGACTTAAAATCTGTTCCTTACAAGATTCATGAAGGCTTCATCTGAGCCTCTTCATTCTTGTTCCCTCTTATTATCCATCATTCAAGGTTGGTTTCTTAGGTTCTGTAACATAAGACAGAGTTTCTGAGCTGCAGACGTTGACAGACATTTTTGAAGCAACTTCTCTTAAGGATAACATTGTTTTTAGACCTCACAGTACTGCCAAGTTTAAGCATTCAAAAATCATGAGTAAGAATGAGATTTTACAAATTCATCTTGGATTCTTTCTATTTGCTGTCTGTTCTTTGAGCCTCTAGGATTCGTGTTTTCAAGCTTTTCCCCACAACCACGAGGGCTAGAAACGTCATTTGTTTTAAATGAAACTGAGATTCTCATGTAGTAACATGACTCAGGAGCTGTGGCTTTAAGAAAAATCATCAAATATTGTGAGATTCAGTTACAAAAGTTGGTCAACATTCACCTCATCCAGAAGTTTTTGACTACAATACTATCCAAATTTTATATCAATGACCTTTATATGAAGTTTGTCTGTATTTTTATTTCCCTGAGCTTCTTAATAGCAATATGAGTATATCTTGGATGTTAGATGGGCAAATAGTTGTTCGCTAGAAGGAATGAAGTTGTTAACGAAGTCTCCTATTTATTTGTCACTTTTGATACAATGATTAAGAGACCAAGTTATTTAAATTTAGGGATTAGACTAAAATTAATTAAATTGGGCATTCATCTGTGTTAGAACATCGCTGCCATTCCTTACCTGTAGGACTTAGAGCCTATTCTACTGTTGTGATGGCAAGCCTTTGCACCTTTTAATTACCAGTTTTGCATAGTTGAAATCTGTAAAGCTGACACCTGGAGTTCTGTTCAGATTCATGAAGAATTCTCTCAAAGTTGAGTTCAGAGTGATTGATCAATTTGTATTCTTTGCTGCCTTTAATTATAATACACCCAACCCTCCACATGGGGACTGTCACTCTTGGTTCTTCTATAGTGTGGATTTGCAGAATTCCTGTGTTGTGAAGGAGAAAGTTTATTTAACAGCATAGGCGTCGACTCTGTGGGTGCTCCAGGGCTGGAGTGGGGGTGGTGCGGAGGCGCAGTAGGGGTGGGAAGAGGCAGGGCTGGGGCTTGGGTGAAGGAGTGGAGTGGGAGTGGGGCCTGGGGCGGACGGGTGGGGGGTCAAGCACCCTCCGGCTAGAGAGGAAATTGACGCCTATGTTTAACAGTATATGCGTAGTTCTAATGTATTGTCTCTGCAGATCTGTGCTTAACTTAAGCCCCTTCTCCCTTATGCATCAAAGATTTAAGGGCTGTATCTGGAGTTTGAAAGGAATTGGAAATGATTAGAGGGCAAGCACCTGCATTCTTGATTCCATAGTGCTGGATCTGAAGTACAAGTGTATGAACTCTTTTTATGGACCAGAATGTCTCTTGGACTGCAGTTAGTTTCTAGCTGTCCAAATGAGCAATGTTGAAAGGAAAATGCTTTTTTGGAAGAATAAAGCAAGTGCATGTGTGCTGCGTATTTTAAATGAATCTTTCTTTACTAGTATTGGCCTGAAATGTAACTTTTCACAGCAAGAAACAACTGGTTTAATATTAATATACCAAGTTAAGAATTTAAATCACCAACTGTGTTGATGGTGCTGCACAAAATCAAAGAATGTTATCTGCTTTCTAACAAGAGGAAAATTCTTTGATCCAGTACGGTACAGAGAGAGTGAGGATATAAATTGATAATTCAAGTACAGTATAGGCTTTTGATTGAAAAAGTAGTTTAAAGTATACAGATAGTAGAATACATAAGGACAATATGACTAGAAGTTTCAATAACTGAATATTTGGAATCCTGCACTCAAGTGAGATGCAAAGCACCAGTTATAGAAAATTGTATTTATAAATGTTCCTCTCATGTGATTTAATATTACACTTGCATACTTAAGAAATTTTTAAAATACTAGTTTTAAATGATCCTAGACAAATGTCCACCTTTAATGGGTATCAAATTAAAGTACTTGACATATTGGTAGGGCCCTACCAAATTCACGGTCCATTATGGTCAATTTCACGGTCATAGGATTTAAAAATTGGTAAATTTCACCTTTTCCGATGTTTAAATCTGAAATTTCAGTGTTGTAACCGTGGGGGTCCAGACCCAAAATGGGATGGGGGGTGGGGGTCGTGGGATTGCCACCCTCACCTCTGTGCTGTCTGGACTCTGAAGGCAGCAACCATGGAGCTTCCTGCAGCCGCAGGAGGTTCCCAGAGGTGGGTCTGGTCTCCCCACCCCCTCAGCAGCTGTGCAGGGGAAGAGCAAGTCCTGTCACTCCCCTGCCCAGCCCGAGCTAGGAGTCCCCTTTGCTGGGGCCCTCCAAGCACCACAGGGAAGATCAGATCCAATTCCAGAAGCCTCCTACAGCTGCAGGAACCTCTGAGGCTGCTGCTCAGTCCCAGAGAGTATCCCATTCCTGCAGCAGGGTGAGGCACCTAGAGGTGCCTTTGCTGGGGTGCTTCTAGGAACAAGGGGACATTTGGCTTATTTCACAGTCTGATGCGTTTTTCACAGCTGTGAAATTGGTAGGGCCCTACATACTGGGGATGGCAACACAATTTGCTCTAGGGAAGTGGTGGTAATGCCTATTTTAAATTTGTCTAAACACCTTCTGTTATAAAAATTATTGTGACCTTCTCGTAGGAGATCTCTGTGATGGTTCTCAGGGCACTCTGGGCTGTGTGTCACCTTGTTTCCCCTGGCCTCTAGTGTGAGGGAGTCTTGCCTGTGCCTGGCTGGATGTCAGCTCCCTAACACCACCAGCCTTTCAGCCACTCAAGCACTCACCTCTGGGCTATGCCTGCCCTGTCTTCAACTTGCAAGTTTATAATAGGCACATCCCAGTCCAAGAATCCCTTTGAAGCATTCCTCTGTGATATCTAGCCCCCGACACTGGGCTACTAACAGATATCTCAGGCCTTGGCTACACTCGGGAATTCACAGCGCTGTGAAGCGCGAGTGTAGTCGCGCCGCCAGCGCTGCGAGAGCTCTCTCGCAGCGCTGTAAGTACTCCACCTCTCCGAGGGGAGTAGCTTGCAGCGCTGTGAGTGAGCGTGCAGCGCTGCAGGCTCTGATCACACTGGCGCTTTACAGCGCTGCACTCGCGCTTGGTGGGGAGGGGGGTTTCACACCCCTGAGCGCAGCAAGTTGCAGCGCTGTACAGCGCCAGTGTAGCCAAGGCCTCAGATCCCAGTTTACCTTAAATCACTGTTGATGTAAACCAGACAGGACGTGTGAGCTCTTACAATGCAACATTGTTTTAAAAAATAAAGTAACTAGAAATAAGAGAGAGTGGTGAAAGCAAATGGTAACAAAACAAAATAATAAAACATCAGCCTTAGTCTACACCTATTAATAATTACCTTTCCTAATAAAGTAGGTTTTCCCCCAAAAGTTCAGTCTGTTGAAGCCTCTGATGGTTTTCTATTGAAACTCTTAGTAGCGTGCAAGATTAAATAGTTGAGTCTTGCATCACGTTGTGGACTGAACAGGATCGGGTAACCACTCCCCTTGCCTGAATGGACCATCACCAAGAAATATTATCCCCGGCGACTAATTTAACTTCCAGAAATGGAGACAATTTCATCTTCAGTGTAATTGTCATCTTTCACCTGGCATCTCTTTCACAATCTTAGATTACTTGTTGGAACTGAAGACATCAGAGGGCTGTCTGAGTTCCATCAAGTTTCACTTAGATCAATAACAGCTTTGCACTCACCAGTAGGTTTCTTGATTTTCTTTTTCCACACATCCAACCACAACAAGGTTCCTGAAAGGTTTCTGCAAATTAGAGATCTCAGTCTTGTTCTTAATTGTCTTATGAAACAGCCATTTGAACTATGTTCCATGTGCTCCCTGTTACATTTGTCTATTAAGAGATCCTTTTTGATGGCCATCGCTTCTTTCCAAAGGGTTGGTGAGCTTGAAGCTTTAATGGCAGTCCCTATTCACTGTGTTCTCTAGGGAGAAGGTATTGTTAAGACCACATCCCAATTTTTTATGCAAGGTTTCTTCTGAGTTTCATGTTAACCAGACTATTCACCTTCCTGTTGTCTTTCCAAAGATGCATCAGATTATACAGGAAGCTACCTTCTATATACTTGATGTCAGGAAAGCTCTAGGCTTTTCCTTGCACAGAACCAGACCATTTAGAAAGTCCTCTGGGCTTCTTATGTCTATTGCAGATAGGTTGAAGGGATCCACTCCAAGCAGAGACACACTAAATGGAACTCTGGGTATATTTTTACCTGTTTGTCTTACGTCCAACTTCCTCTACAAGTGACTGCATATTCTACTAGATCAGTGTTTCTCAAACTGGGGTCGCCGCTTGTGTAGGGAAAGCGCCTGGCGGGCCAGGCCGGTTTGTTTACCTGCCCCGTCCGCAGGTCCCCATCCCATTGGCCTGCAGCAGTGAACCGCGGCCAGTGGGAGCCGCGATCAGCCGGACCTGTGGACAGGGCGGGTAAGCAAACTGGCCCATCCCATCAGGGGCTTTCCCTACACAAGCTGCGACCCCAGTTTAACAAACTCTGTACTAGATCTCAGTCTACAACTGTAGCTTTAGTCAAAGATGTTCTGGTTGCTGAAATCTGCAGAGCTGCAACAGGGACTTTAGTGCATACTGTTTGCAACCATTATGCTTTGGTTCACGCTGCTAGATTGGATACTGCAGTAGGCAACACAGTTCTCTCTTCAGTACTGGACTCTGTTCTGAACCTCCTGCCTCCTTAGGGTGGGGTTACTGCTTGGAAGTTGCCTAAAGTGGGGCACTCATGGAACATCTCAAAGAAATCCAGGTACTCCACAAGGTGAGCAACCTTTCCTTCTGGTAGTTTAGACCCCAAATCTATTCACATATCCACATTGCCTCTCTGAAAGAACCAGTTATTATTATTATTGTCTTTGTCCTTAGCTTTGTTGTCTGTTATATGGGTAGCACACTGTTTCTGTGTGTGTTATGCTGTTCGATATTTCTGTTTACCTGCCTCATTTAATGTGTTACCATGTCTTCATTTCTACACACCATCCAAATTCTAAACATGGGATTTTTCATGGCACTCATCATTGTCATATCTGAGTGCTTCATAAGTACTAATGATTTTATCTTTATAACTCCCCGGAGACAAAAAGAGAGGGACTGTGTGTATTATCCCCATTTACCAGGTGGGAAAAATTGAGAAAAAGACCAAGTGACTTGCCTGAGGCTGCAGAGTGATTTAGTGGTAAAACTATGATTAGAACTGAGGACCTTCTGACTGCCCACCCCATTATAGTTTCACCCTGCCAGGCTACCCTCCTGGCAGAAATACTGAATATCCACAACTTCCATTCATCTGTGTTTCAGTTGCAAGTGCTCAGCACTACTGAAAATCTGGCCTAAAGCATCTCAAGTTGGGCAGCTAGAAAACAAGGAATCACAATTAGTAGGCGCCTGTTAAAATTTTGGTTTAAGTTGCTTGCCTGGTATTGCATAGGAATCTCTGTCAGAGACAGGAATAGAGGCCAGTTCTCTGATGGCATCATAGAAATATAGGGCCGAAAGGGACCTCGGGAAGTTGACTCAGCAGCCCCTGCACTGAAGCAGGACCAAGTTAACCTAGACTATCCCTGACCATGTTTGTCCAACTTATTCTTAGAAATCTCCAGGGATGGTGTTCCTTGGAAGCCTATTCCAGAGCTTAACTACCCGTATAGATAGAAAGTTTTTTCTAATATCTAACCTAAATCTCCCGTGCTGCAGATGGAGCCAAGTACTTTCAGTGGACATGGCGCACAAATGATCATCATCCTCTATAGAAAACTCTTAAACATATTTAAAGACTGTTATCAGGTGCTCCCTCGGTTTTCTTTTCTTAAGACTAAACACATGCCCAGTTCTTTCCTCATAGATCAGGTTTTCTAAACCATTTTTTATTATGTTGATCTCCTCTGGATTCTCTCCAGTTTGTTCACATCTTCCTTAAAGTGTGGTGCCTAGAACTGGATGCAGTATTCCAACTGAGGCCTCACCGGTGCCAAGTAAAACAAGACAGCTACCTCCTGTGCTTTACATATGACGCTCCTGTTCATATACTCCAGAATGATATTTTCTCAGCTGTATCACATTGTTGCCACATGTTCAATTTGTGATCCACTATGACCCCCAGATCCTTTTCAGCAATCCGTTTTATTCCCCATTTTGTAGTTGTGCATTTGATTTTTCCTTTGTAGTACTTTGCACTTGTCTTTTATTGAATTTCATCTTGTTGATTTCAGAAAAATTCTCCAATTTGTCAAGGTTGTTTTGAATTCTTATCCTGTCCTCCAAAGTTCTAGCAATCCCTCCCAGCTTGGTGTCATCTTCAGATTTATAAGCATACTCTCCACTCCATTATCCAAGTCATTAATGAAAATATTGAATAGTACTGGACCCAGGACTGACCCCTGTGGCACCTCACTGGATACGCACTCCTAGATTGACAGTGAACCATCGATAATTGTTCTTTGAGTACAGCCTTTCAATCAGTTTTGCCCCTATCTTAAAGCAATTTCATCTAAACCATATTTCCCTAGTTTCCTTATGAGAATGTTATGTGGGACTGTGTCAAAAGCCTTACCAAAATCAGTATATCATGTTTATTGCTTCCCCTCCATCCACTAGCCCAGGAACCCTGTCAAAGAAGGAAATTAGGTTAGTTTGGCATGATTTGTTCATGACAAATCCATACTGACTATTCATTATAATCCTATTCTCCTATAGAGTTTTACAAATTGATTGTATAAAAATTTGTTCCATTATCTTTCTCAGTATCAATGTTAGGCTGACTGGTCTATAATTTCTCATGTCGTCTTTGTTCCCCTTTTTAAAGAAAGGTACTATATTTGCCCTTCCGCAAACCTCTTGGACCTCACCCATCCTCCATGAGTTCTTGAAGGTGATTGCTACTTCAAGTACCCTAGGATGGATTTGTTCAGGCCCTACTGACTTGAATGTATCTTATTTAGCTAAATAGTCTTTAACCTGTTGTTTCCCTGTTTTGGCTTGTGTTCCCTTCCCTTTGTTGTTAATATTAATTCTGTTGAGTATCTGGTCACCATTAACATTTTTAGTGAAGACTGAAGTAAAAAAGGTATTAACTCAACCTTCTTGATGTCATTAGTTATTAACTCCTCCTCCTCTGTGTAGAGAATCTACGCTTTTCTTTGTCTTGCTCCTGTGTATTTATATAACCTCTTCTCATTATCTTTTATATCCTTTGCTAGGTATAACTCATTTTGTGCCTTAGCCCTGCTGATTTTGTTCCCTATATGCTTGAGCTGTTCTTTTGTGCTCCTCTTCAGCAATTTGTCTATGTTTCCACTTTTTGTAGGATTTCTTTATAATTTTCAGGTCATTAAAGAGCTCCTGGTAGACCCATATTGCCCTCTCACTTTTCTTCATATTTCTCCATCACTTTAAAATAGTTGGAAGTTGTGCATTTAATATTGTCTTTTTGAGAAACTGCCAACACTCCTGAACTGCTTTATCTCTTAATATTCTTTCCACATGACATTACCTGTGTGCTGCCCAAGATGGCGAGCAGCCAGTCTCTTCCCTGTAGAGCACCTGGTTCTCTCCTTCCTCTTCCAGTGCAGATGTAGTCATCTGTAGTTGGCCAACAGTTTCCATCCCAGATGTTTCCATGTGTGTCATGTTGATGAAGTTCTCATGCTCCTGGATGCTACGCAGATGAGCAGTCTCCTCTTGCAGCTCGCTTTCGTGCTTACTGGGGGACTCCAGTAATGGATACTTCTCACATTAGGAGTTTTCCTCTGCCTGGCTTTCATTGGTGGGGACATGCAGACAGCATTCCCAGCAAGTCAAGACCAGGGACTGGTGGAAGCCTGTATGGCCAGGATGCCAGTCTGGCAGGGACCCCATGGGGTGCAGGCAGAGGAAGGGCTAGCAGTAGTGTTGGCGAGACAACCTTTCCCTCCCATTGTGGGTGCTTGCACATTAATGACAGGAATTACCCTTCTTGGATGGTATTAAGCTGCCTTAACTACATGACAGTCTTTCTCTTCTTGTATTCCCCAACATCATTCTCTGCTCACCTTACAGCTTTTAGAGAAAAGAGGCAGGAATCCTACAGACAACACCCTCATCATTCACTATATTATCTGATTCATTCACTGAACACCATCTATGCTGTGATTTGAATGCTAATGATCATTCAATTAGAGACTGGCAGAATGAGTTCATGGTGATAGAATTAAGGTTGCATCTTATTTCTGACATTCTCAGTAAGGGTCTGCCCTAGAGTCAGACCCCTAGTCCCAGTTCTCAAGGTAATAAAGGAGAGGAAACTAAATTGACAGAAATAAAGAGCAGCACCAGCTCCTCTGTCCTGCTTCTGTGTGCTTCCCAGAGACCGAACGAAGCTTGGATCTCTGCTTGCTCCTTTCTGGGAGCTGAGGATGAAAGGTCTGTTCACCTCCGCAAGCTGGGCTCTTCTGAATTGGGCTTCTCTCTTTTTAAGTGTTCTCCTCCAAGACTGGCATGTTTCACAAGTGAGATGGAGCAGGGCTGTCTGAGCCCAAAGCTACTCTTTAACCCCTTCTTGCCTGGTGCAGAGTTTGTACCCCCTGTCACATGCATAATCCATTGTAATTGTTTTCCCTGTGGTCAATTACACTGCTCTACAGCCAAAATGCTTCTGAAATAAATGTAGT